>NC_083241.1:35976443-36283690 GCF_032191835.1 Heteronotia binoei
GAGATTTTTCTTCTTTGTGGCCTGGCTTGAGAACTCGTGTTAAGGATGTTTTCTCCCATCAGAACCAACTTTGCTCAACTAGAGGAAAAGACAAAAACAAAATAAATGAACTTTGATTCCTATGAAAGCTCTTGTGATTTGTATTATCTTTAACTGTTTGTTATTTGGCCTGTAAAGCCTCTTTGTCTGGCAGAGACTGACCATGAGAGAGATCTTGGGGTCGTTGTAGATAACTCACTGAAAATGTCAAGACAGTGTGTGATTGCAATAAAAAAAGCCAACGCCATGCTGGGAATTATTAGGAAGGGAATTGAAAACAAATCAGCCAGTATCATAATACCCCTGTATAAATTGATGGTGCGGTCTCATTTGGAATACTATGTACAATTCTGGTCACCGCACCTCAAAAAGGATATTATAGCACTGGAAAAAGTCCAGAAAAGGGTAACTAGAATGATTAAAGGGTTGGAATACTTTCCCTATGAAGAAAGGTTAAAACGCTTGGGGCTCTTTAGCTTAGAGAAATGTCGACTGTGGGGTGACATGATAGAGGTTTACAATATGATGCATGGGATAGAGAAGGTAGAGAAAGAAGTACTTTTCTCCCTTTCTCACAATACAAAAACTCGTGGGCATTCAATTAAATTGCTGAGCAGTCAAGTTAGAACGGATGAAAGGAAGTACTTCTTCACCCAAAGGGTGATTAACATGTGGAATTCACTGCCACAGGAGCTGGTGGCGGCTACAAGCATAGCCAGCTTCAAGAGGGGTTTGGATAAAAATATGGAGCTAATTGTATGAGGGGTATTTTTTGTTATTATTGTTGTTTATCTATTGTACATGTGTGATTTTTACTGTTATTATCCAGGCTCTTTTTCTAACAGCAGTTCCTCTGCATATTAGGCCACATCCCCCTGATGTAGCCAATCCCCCAAGAGCTTAGAGGGCTCTTAGTACAGAGCCTACTGTAAGCTTTAGGAGGACTGGCTACATCAGGGGTGTGTGGCCTAATATGCAAAGGAGTTCCTGCTAGAAAAAGAGCCCTGTGTATTTGTAACCATCTTGCAACTAGACATCTTACACATCTACACAAAAAAGTGGGGTGTAAACATTCCATATAGCACAGGAATAAATACAAACAGTCAACAATTGATTATGAGTTACCAAAAACTTGACTTCCGGGGTTGGAAAATGCCGAGCTGAATTGCTTCTCAGAAGGGGAGCAGGCTGGGGCTTCTGTTCGGGGTAGTGGAGGGCAATTTAATGCCTACTGCCTACTTTTCTCAGTCAGAGATCAGTCCAAGATATGCACAGGAAACTCTGAGGAGATTTGCCTTGGCTAAAAGGGAGTCCCAGGGGGACCCCTTTGAGGCTTTGAGGGGTCTCCAAAGACGAGTTGCATATTCATCATCTGCAGAAGTTTCCAGAGTCATTTACTGGCATAAGCTCGACAGGATCCTAACCTTCTTTGAGACTGCTAAACATCTAAAGCTATACAAGACCGGTGTTGGATCTGGATAACTGCAGAAAAAGGTACTGATGACTATCTTCATTCCGGGACTATTTAAAGTTAAACAAAATAAAATCAGAAGGTGGGAAATAGAGAGTCAGAAAGCTTGGAAGAAGAAGGGGAGAAGGGGTGAAATTTGAACTTTGTAAATTTAAAGAACAGTGCTAAAAAGTGGAAAGGAATTTATTATTTTGTTTACTTGCGGTTTTGGTGAAAAAGCCCCATTGTTACAGATTTGCAGCTCTCACAGTCAACACAGGAAATACGTCAAACATCGCGAGATCTTTTTACCAGTGAAAACGGGATTTGGTGGCAAGAAAAGCAGGAAGTGTCGGATGGAAAAGGGAAATCATTGAAGCAGCTAGCCTACTTTAGGACTATAATATCATAGAAAAACATCGGCAGCCATTGGTAGGAGGTCAAAATTTAAACAAAGTTTTTAAAGTGTTCGGGACATTAAAAATTGGTGAAGCTGACAGAGGTGACAATTATAAGGTAAATCCTATTGGACATTATCCCTAATAATTATTTTAGAAGCCTTTGCAAAAAAGTATTGGCAGATGATTCAACAAGAAATTTCTAGGAACTTGGGATATGAATTTAAGAAAGTTGCAGAGACTTTTCTGGTGGGATTACAAATGGAAAAATTTCCAAAAGAAGATAGTATAATTTGGTACTTGCTTTCAGCTGCTAGGACATTATATGCGCAGTTGTGGAAGCAAGAAAAAATACCAGAGAAATGGGATTGGATTGTAAAAGTTATGACATGGAGTGAAATGGACAAATTAACAAGAATTTTAAGAGACTATGATTTAGAAGTTTTTAAGATGGAGTGGAAAAAGTTCAGAAGATATGTAGAAAAAGAGTGGAAAATAAAAGGACATTGGACAATTTTTGATAATGATTAAGTCTTAGAAAAAAGAATATTAATTTTTGTTTTTATTAGTTAAGGGTATCTTTAAACATTAGTACTTTAAGTAAATAACTTAACCGGTGGGGGTCAAGTAACGGGGGGAGGGGTGGGTAGAAAGTAATATATGGGATAGATAAAAGAAATTAATGATGCAAGAAATATAATTTGTTACCATATGTTACCAAATAAAATTGTTTTAACCCAAAAATGAGTTACCAAAAACTTTGTCATCAACCCAGATAAATGAGCATGCAGATAATACTCAGTGAGGTTTTTGGATAAAATACTGTTTTATACTATATGCATCCCAAACCCAGAAGCTGTTATTATTATCTTGGTGATAGTTATAGATTTTGTCATGTTTATTTTTAATCTCTCTCTCTCTCTCTCTCACACACACACACACACGATTTTGAAGTTTGTTCATGCAGTTCCCAGAAATCTAGATTCAGTTGGCAGTTTGCGATGAAGTGATCTCTTACCTGTCCTTCAAGCTACTTACATTTTGGATATGCAACCATGGCAACTGCTCATACAAACCAGACATTTCAGGGTTTTTTGCATTAACAAATAGGCATGCTGAACTGATGTGGAGGGGGGAATACACACGTCACTGACTCTCGAGCGACAACTGGTTGTCTCAGTTAAACATTTTATTACATGATCGTAGGGAATAATCTTTCTATCTCAGAAATGGCACGATGACTCACTTTGTTTGCAAATGGGTCTCACTTTACTTGGAACCTTGTCATTAAAAAGGCTGTGACACAGCCATTGAGATTGTTAAGGGGAACAGCCAAGTGTTTCCAGAGTGATACTCCACGGCAGCACCCTTTCTCTGTTCCACCCGGTCCCCCCACCCCATCAATTCACATCTATCCAGAGGCGCCTCTCAAAGTCACCATGTTAAAAATATAAATTTTTGCACAGACTGCTTCCCTGATAGGCCCACCTTCAGTGCCTGAACTGGGTAACTACATGAATCATAGAATCAGAGTTGGAAGCAACCTCCAGGGTCATCTAGTGAAGTCCAACCGCCTGCACAATGCAGGAAACTCACAAATACCTCCCCCAACACACCCCCAGTCACACCTGCCCCATGCCCAGAAGATGGCAATAAAGCCCTCCTGGATCCCTAGCAAAGCCAGCCTGGAGAAGAATTGCTGCCTTACCCCAAAGTGGCAATCAGCATTTCTCTGGGTGTGTAAGGGCCACGAGAACTAAGCACTGATGCAAGCAACCCTTCCTGCCCTCCCTCTCACGATCTGTTTAAATTCACAGAATCAGCATTGCTGTCATATGGCCATCTAGCCTCTGTTTAAAAACACCTGGTTGACTCAGCTTTCTATCCTTCCGAAGTCGGTAAAATGAGTACCCAGCTTACTGGGGGGAAAGTGTAGAGGACTGGCAATGGCAAGCTACCCTGTAAAAAGTCTGCCATGAAAACATCGAGATGCAATGTCACCCCAGAGTCGGAAACAACTGGTGCTTGCACAGGGGGCTACCTTTACCTTTTTAATACTCAGATTAGAGCCCATTATGGAGTAAATGGCTGTTTATCTGCTCCCAGGGGGGTTGTGCTTATGTCCTTGCTCTCCTACCTTGTTTAATTTTTGCATTAACTCCTTAGACTGAATATGCCATCTTTGCGTGCACGCACACACACAGAGCTAGGTACTCATCTAATTCCAGTTATGTGCAGATGACATGGTTCTGCATATCAGTAACCAGAGTGGGACTGCATCAATCATATTGTGCTGATGAACGTGATAATTAATTTCAAAAATCCAATTTTCTTAGATGAACACCTGATAATTAATTTAAAAAATGCAAGTTTGTAGGGGGGGGGGTTTCCTAGATCTTGTAGGCCGAAATTATTACACTGGGTCATGTTATGAAAGGAGTCAAATTTTGTAAATATCTGGGAGTTACGTTCCAACATTCACTCTCCTGGGCTTTGCACGCTAAAGAGATCGATGAAAGCCAAGAGTACAGCTGCAATTTTGAGGAAATTTTTTTTCACCACAGGTGCTCAATTTGTCCCTGCAGCTTTGGATGCATTTTGGGCAAAAATAACCTCACTGTTTTTGTATGCTGTTCCGGTGTGGATTGGTACCCTTGGCACGCGCCCAGATATAATGCAGACAAATTTCCTTAGATCAGTCTTAGCTTGTCCTAAATGTATCACCTCATCCTCCCTGTTAATGGAAACTGGGCAGAAGACAATATCTCATAGCCTGGTTAATAGCTATTAAATATTGGCTTGCAATTAATCTGGAGAGAAAGGAATCACTAGTTTCACTGTCAGTATTAGATTATTTTGAACCTGGATGGGTTCACCATAGATAAACTGAATTAACTTTATCTGGATTGTGACTCTCTTTTGGTCTTAGGGGAAACTGGGGTTTATAGTTTGGTTAGTAGCCACCTTGAGGCAAAAGAATGGCATGGTCTTCAGGATGGGAAGTGGTGCATATGTTAGTCCATGTTCTTTGGATAGTCATACTTTAATCAATATCTGTTACCATATTATTTCTATAGTATTATGGTACCATGCTATCAGAGATTTTTTTTTCTTGCAAGAATGACTTTGCTTCCATTTGCTGTCTTACATGGACAATTTATAAGCCAAGAAAAGGGATCTAGTGTTTGTATCTGTGATAGGGTCTTCAGTTAAGTGCGTGGACTCTTATCTGGGAGAACCGGGTTTGATTCCCCACTGCTCCACTTGCAACTGCTTGAATGGCCTTGGGTTATCCATAGCTCTCGCAGAGCTGCCTTGAAAGGGCAGCTTCTGTGAGAGCTCTCTCAGCCCCATCTACCTCATGGGATGTCTGTTGTGGGGAAAGAAGATAAAGGAGATGGTAAGCCGCTCTAAGACTCTGATTTAGAGAGAAGGGCAGGGTATAAATCTATAGTCTTTTTTAGTAGAAACTACTGAGAATTTCTCCTTTTTCTGTGTAATGTATTCAGATCTGAGAAAAAAATTTCTAATTGCTCATCTAAATAAGAAGCCTGTTCACTCTTCTAACTATTATATAATGACTCTGTTAGTGTTGGATTTTAATATAACATTAGATGTGTGTAAATATATAGCTACTAGGGTGGCCATAATGTCTGAAGGTCAGCCAGGGACACCTTTGGGGGGGGGGGAAGGCAGGGGTGCGCGTGCGCGAAGCGCGCCCGTTGCCAGAAACAGGAAGTGATGTCACTTTCGGTGATGTCACTTCCGGTGACGGCGTGCCGCTGCCGGAAACAGGAAGTGACATCACTTCCTGCGACATCATTTCCCCCACACCACCTGCCGGAAACAGGAAGTGACATCACTTCCTGTGACATCATTTCCCCCAAATGACATCATTTTCCCCAAATGCCACTGCCGGAAACAGGAAGTGACTTCACAGCACTTCCTGTGACGTCCCCAAAAATCCCCCAAATATCACCGCCGGAAACACCAAGATTATTTATAGAGAGGGAAAGGGGGAAGTAAAGTTAAATGAAACTCTTTTTTTACTTTTTTCAAAGTGAGAAGACTAGAGAGAACGGGTTCCATGCTGAGAAGCCAGTCAGATTCCAGTGAGACTGTGCTGCATAATGCAGCCTATTTATTTTGTCCTGTTTGCTCTGTTGGCTCTATCTGCGCCACCTTCATCACTTTCAGGGTGTGGATCCCCCAGTGGGGTGGGCTCCCGACTCCCTCCGCCGGCTGTTTCTGATAGCCCTGCGCCCCCTCTTTCATTTGATATGTGTCCCGTGCGGGTGCCACCCTCCCGCCGGGAGATGCCGCAAAATGAGCCCCCTTGAGGCTTATGGCGGCAGGGCTCGGGGGAAGCAAGCTAGACTGCTGTTCTTTTGAGGGGTTATAGAGTGTTTTGAGCCCATCCCTGTGGCATCGGTCCCATCGTTGTGGGACCCAGGGGGCCGGCGCAGCGGCACGCCGAAGCAGCCTGTCACTAATAACACAGGTCGAGATGCAGGACAGGAACCCGGAAGTGACCGACAGGCTGCTTCAGCGTGCCGCTGCGCTGGCCCCCTGGGCCCCACAATGATGGGACCGATGGAGGCCACGGAGAGGCCTCCGCCACCGCCGCCGGGCCCCGCGCGCGGGCGGGGAAGGCGGCGAGTGAGGGAGGGAGCATCCCTGCGCGTGCGCAGGGGCCCTGCGCACGCGCAGGGACGCTCCCTCCCTCACTCGCCGCCCGCGGCCCACCGCCTCCGGGGCTGGCTAAACCGGGACCTCTAATGGTCCCGGTATAGCCAGCCCGGGAGGCGGGAATAGGGGGTCAGAACCAGGACATTCCCGGGTGCCCGGGACGGTCTGGCCACCCTAATAGCTACTGCAATTAAACATTTGTTTTTAATTAATTTTGAACAGCAATAAGTTTTTTTGTTAAATCACTGTCTTTTTCTGGTCAAACAGGCTATTGGATTTAAGATAGAGTGCGTATAGGTTGTTTACTTCATTCCCCCCCCCCTTAGTGCGTATAGGTTGTTTCTTCATTCCCCCCCCCCCTCCAGTTTTGTTTTCCTGGGATGCTACTCTGGTAACTATATCTGCATAGAAAACTGTCTGTGAGGCCCATTTGATGTGGGGAAGTGCATTGTTGCAACAAGATTACATTAACTGATTACAGTCAAGTTTCACTAGTGTGAGTGATAGTCCACACACAATCAATTTTTCTTTGTCAACAGACTGTTATCACTTCTTTTCTAAAAAAGTGTATTCAAAGAGTAGAAATGACAACCGTAAAACTTGGAGATAACAAGGCTGGAGACACCAACAAAACAAAACTATACAACTTTGATAATCAGTTTAAAAAAAAAACTTTTTGGACACTTCCTTCTACACAAAGAACTGTAGCTCTAAAGTGGCAAATCTAACTACTTCTTAGGAAATTCAATTATATTCATGGGGACTTCTTCTGAGGAAAAATAAATGAATTTAGGACCAAATACCACCCAAGGAAAAAGAACAGTGCTTTTCTTATCAGTACAGTAAAGGAAACTCCAGATAGGAATTTAACAGTAACATTAAGATTGCATTAGGGAGAGCTCTAACGTATATATTAATAGCAATGTTTGGTCCATGTCTAGGGATACCTGAATCCATGGATCAGGGCCACACCAATGCCAAACAAATTTTTCTGGAAACCTGGGGAACTTGCAAGTTTACAGGAAAATCTTAAATAAAAAAATATATATAGGGGGGTTTAAAATCCCCACCCCAATACAATTGTGCAACTAGATCTAGAAGGGGAGAGGATTTTTATTTTGAGATTACATGTTTCTTCTTATAAAATCCAGCAAGTATTTCCTACAAAATAGTTTTTCTTAAGTATTAAAACAATAATGCCTGTTGCCATATCTCTGCATCAGAATATAAGGCAACTTTTTTTTTAAAGGAGTTTTGAAGACTCAAAATCTGTTTGCACCAGACATTGTGGCTCAGACACTCACACTTGAGCTAAACATACTTTATCTGATCAAAGTTAAAAATAAACAAGAAAGTACTGAAGGACCTAGGTAAATACGAATGCATTCTAGTCATTTTACAAGTATGTGATTCTGGAGGTAAACACATGACTTACTCAGTCTACCTGGAAGAAATATTAAGGAGTGCCTATGTGGGTGTCTAACAATGCAATACCTTGGGCTATTTCATAGGAAAAATATGAAAAAATTAATCCACCAGTAAGGACAGGATAGCTTCCAGTTAGTAAACGTGCGGTCTTTGAACCAAATTAAAATTATGTTTTTCAGGTGTATAATGTCCCATTAAAATATTTTGAAAATTAAGTGGGAAGAAGCCAGTAGTGGTTCAAAAACTTTTGCTCAGAATATAATTTTACATATAGTAAATCTCTCTTAGCTATAACCAGAATCAAGCATCTTTCCTGTGTTGGTTATTTTCTTTATGCATCCACACACACCCCAACACACCTACAGGCAGCCCGTCTTTATTAAGAAATATGTACCCTTCGAGATGTTTGGAACACCTTAAGTAATAATACAAAAAAAAAACCCTAATAACTTTCCTAGCATTGCAAAACCCTTTTTTGTGAAATTGTGTTTAAGGTTTAATTACTTTAAAAAGGCCGAGAACCAGCCTGGACTGTGTAGAAAGCTCTTCAGGTTTCCTTAATGCATTTCACTTCAATGAGTGCAGTCATCTCAGACTAGCTTTATGTTGGACAAGTGTGCAATGGCATATCATGGGTCACTTTGACCCATGTTACGGCCGGGAAGTATGAAAGTACTCTTTCTGAATAGTTTTTCCTGGAATACTCAGCAGACGAATTCTTTTGAGATCGCAGCGCTCACTCAAAATTTTTGTATCGCTAATACTGTAGCCCTTTTCCTAATGTTCTCCATAAATTTCGCTAAATAACTTGTGTACTGCATAGTGCCTTCATCTCTGCCTGCAGTCATTTTCCAGATATCATCAATACCTAATGCCTTAATCTTCTGGAGTGTGTAAGACGAATGCTATTTGAAGAACCAGTTGCTGCTAGACTAGGTAAGGGCTCAGAAGACAGCAGTTTACAACAATATGCAATTACAGTAGAAGTTACGGTAATTTTACAAACCTCAGAGATTTTGGTGGTAGGGTTGCCAATCCCCAGGTGGGGGCAGGGGATCCCCCGGTTTGGAGGCCCTCCCCCTGTTTCAGGGTTGTCAGAAAGTGGGGGGAGGGGAGGGAAATGTTTTCTGGGAACTCTATTATTCCCTATGGAGATTTATTCCCATAGAAAATCGTGGAGAGTTGATCCGCGGGTATCTGGGGCTCTGGGGGGGGCTGTTTTTTGGGGTAGAGGCACCAAATGTTCAGTATAGCATCTAGTGCCTCTCCCCAAAATACCACCCAAGTTTCAAAAAGATTGGACCAGGGGGTCCAATTTTGTGAGCCCCAAAAGAAGGTTCCCCTATCCATTATTTCCTATGGAAGGAAGGAATTGAAAAGGTGTGCCGTCCCTTTAAATGTGATGGCCAGAACTCCCTTTGGAGTTCAATTATGCTTGTCACAGCCTTGATCTTGGCTCCACCCCTAATGTCTCCTGGCTCCACCCCCATAGTCCCCAGATATTTCTTGAATTGGACTTAGCAACCCTATTTGGTGGGTAGCTCTGTTGGTCTGAAGCTGCAGAACAAAGTTCGAGCCCAGTGGCACCTTTAAGACCAACCAAGTTTTATTCTAGGTATAAGCTTTCATGTGCATGCACACTGTATCTGAAGTGTGCCTGCACACGAAAGCTTATACCAAGAATAAAACTTGAAGGTGGTCTTGAAGGTGCCACTAGATTCAAACCTCAGATAGATATGTTAATATTTTACATAGAACATGGACATTTAGTTATTCAGCTTGCAAAATTTTAGTCTAATAATATTCCATTTTAGGGTAGCCATCCCTGGTTGGGACATTATGTCTTGGGGTAGAGCTTGGGGACTTCAGAGCAGGTCATAATACTGCAGAATCCATGTTGTGGAATTAGGGCTGGATCGAGTCTCAGTCATCTACTAACCCTATGCTGTTTCAATTTCTATACTAATTAGCTTATAGAGTTGAAACTTTGGTTCTGTTTCCCAGGAGGCTTTAGGACAATTCTGGTGATGTGATCTTCCTGGTACAGATAATGCTATATATGATTTTAGCTTGACATGACTCTTGAGTTATATACTATCAAATTCTAAACAGGCAGAATACCAGAACCTAGCTTTCTGGATTCTCTTAAGTCATCCGAGCTCTCTCTGAGTTTCCTTGACATTTTTGACCTGGAGAGGCAAAGGGTTGAGCTCTGTTGTGTACATCACTGTATGTCAGACACTAATCACAGAGTTGATTGGCAGTTACATTAGCTTCTATGGATGGTACTTTTATGTGTGAATTTATTTTTGTTTCTTGTTTTTCTGAACCAAACACCCCCGCTATGGCTCTTGAGTCAGAGCCACCAAGGATATCCTTTCTAAAATTACCATGCGCCATATTTAAGTATTGAATTTTGAATTAATGCATATTCCATACTAAATTATTGATTATTTTTGCATATGGTTTTAATCAAGGCTTTTTTTCTGGAAAAAGAGGTGCTGGAACGCTCAAGAGGGAAATGAAGGAGAAACACAGGAGTGCCCGCTCATGACTTTAAAAAAAATTGCTTCCACAAAACGGTTCTAGAACTTCATTTTACCACATTCCCCCAGGGGAAGAAAGCCCTGGTTTTAATCTTCAATAAATTGTTTCAATTTTTGAAGTTTTTTCCTCTCTCTGTGAAATAATGGAGTCATTGCCAGTCATTTCCCTCTCTTTTCCGAACCTGTTGGGAATGGGAGTAACAGGGAAAGGTTCCTGCACTCCTAAAATTACCCAACAGTCCCCCCTCCAAAGTTGCCATCTTCTTCTAGGATCTGACCTCTGTAACCTGGAAGCCAGTTGTAATTCTGGGAGATCTCCAGGCTCCAGTTGGCAATCCTGTATTATTACAATATCCTGAATTTAGCAGCCTGGAGAATATTTTGGCAAGGATTAAAAATAGTAACAGACAAAAAGTTAGAGACATGTTGCAGGCTGTATGTTGCCTTGTTAACATACGTTTTCCACTATTGCGGGGTTTTCCCCAGCCGTTTTTCATTGATGGTGCATTAAATTATTCTTACTATTGATTTTGTTGTATTTTTATTGTTGCTCTTTTTAAGCTGTTGCTTCAGTTTTTATCACAGTTTACGATGAGTTATACATCAAGCTGGGTGCTTTCAAGAAGAAAGGCAATTAATAGATTGTATACATGAATTTAAATAAGCCAGTGATATTTTTTTCCCTTGCAGATCTCTATAGTTTCTCACATAACAGAAGTAGATGAGCCACAGAGGACTGTTATCAAATAACAGCCGTGTATTGACAGTGCGTTACGCACAGCAAGAATATTAATCCTTAGGACAACTTTGCCCAGTGGAATGGCACCCCCTCACACCCACAGCAGCACTCCCTGCTTTACAGTATATCAACCTCTCCCCATTCTAACTTCCTCTTGTTGCATTCTCATGTGCAATCTCCGCCAAGCACGGAACCCATCTTGGATGCTGCTATGAGAGTTGGTTGCCCTGCCCCTAATTCGTTTGTTTTAAAAATATATTTCCAACATTTCCAGAGGATCTAAACAGCTCATGAAGAAAAATAATAAAATCATAAAAAAACAACATAACAATTTATAACAAACTAACAGCCAGAGTGGTGTACTAGTTAGAGTGCTGGACTAGGACAAGCATTCCCCGAACCCTTTTCTGGTGCCCACCAAGTGTTTTTAGAAAGTGGTTGGGGCCAGGCAGGGCTTTTGCCCGGCAAGGCTGTGCAGGGTTTTTACAATGCTGCTTTAGCAGGAGCTGCCACCACACCACAGGAATCTTCACTGTGTGACTGCAGCAATAATTTTGTGGCTGGCTCCACCTCCTGCAGCCATGGCCGTATTAAACCCTCTGGAGGCTCCTAGACAGTTGAAATCTCGTGGGGGCCCTTACAAATTATCTGAGTTGAAGCGCCCGCCCCGCCACTTGCAGCCCATCCTGCAGCCTGCAGGCACCTTCGCCACAGCCCCTTTGACAAAGCTGTGGAGGAGAGGCAAACTTGGCAACACCAGCAGCAGCCGCACCAGACAAGTTGGGCAAAGAGCAGCTCAGTTGCTGGCTGCACATGCAGGCTGGGAGGTCTGCAAGCAGAGGGGAAAGCTGGCCCGGGGCCCCTAAAGGCATAGGGGCCCATAGGCCATTGCCTACTTGGCCTAATTGTTAATCCAGCCCTGCCTGCAGCAGCCATTTTTTTGTCTGTGCATACCATGCCATGTCAGAAGTCCAAAGGTGCCTATGGGCTCAGAAAGGCTGGGGACCCCTGCACTATGATTTGGAAGGCCCAGCTTTGAATCCCTGCTCACCCATGGAAACCTGCTGAGTAACTTTGGGCCAGCCATATGCTCTCAGCCTAACCTGCCCTGTAGGGTAAAATACAGGAGAGAAGATGAGGTTAAGCCACTTTGGGTCCTCATTGAGGATGAAGATAGAGCATAAATAAATAAAACTAATAAACCATAAAACTCAACCAGGACATAAAAACAACAGAAAATGTAGAGTGGCTTTAGTGATTGTAATCATGAGGCTTGATTTAGAGACTATAAAGATTTCTATCTTATTTGCAGAGTCATCAAGGTGGGGAGAATTGTGTCTTGCTATGCATCATAGCCAGTTTGGTGTAGTGATTAAGTGTGCAGACTTTTATCTGGGAGAACCAGGTTTGATTCCCCACTCTTCCGCATGCACCTGATGTGACCTTGGATCAGCCATAAGTCCTTTCTGAGCTGTTCTGCTCTAGAGCAGTTTCTGTTAGAACTCTCTCAGCCCCAACTACCTCACAGGGTGTCTGTTGTGGGGAGGGAAAGGAAAGGAGATTGCAAGCTACTCTGCGACTCCTTCAGGTAGTGAAGGGCAAAGTAGAAATTCAGCTCTCCTCCTCAATTGTGCAGGGGGTGGACTAGATGGCCCTGGGGTTCCCTTCCAACTCTTTGTTTCTATGGTAGAGAGGTTGGCAGCTAACCTGCCTTGGTTGCCTGTCCCTCTTTATTCCTTCCTGGGTAATTGCCCCATCCATGGTGCTTTTTTCCTTCTACTCCCCTTTCAAGGCTGGGGGTGGCAGGAGAGGAAAACTGCTGCGCCAATCCCAACCCTCCCAGCAGAGCAAAGAGATCTTTTGATGAGTGGAAACCTCAGTGTGTCTGTAATGTTTCCCCCTTTCCCTTCATGCCTCTCATTCGGTGGCCAGATTTCTATCTCTCCAGGAAGCGAGAAAAGGGTCAGTAAGAACATAAGAGAAGCCATGTTGGGGAGGGGAAGGGGAAGGAGATTGTAAGCCACTCTGAGACTCCTTCGGGTAGTGAAGGGTGAGGTGTAAACCCAATTCTTCTTAATTTCTTGATTAAGATACTATAGAAATTACTATCTTATTTGCAGGGTCTTCAAGGTGGGAAGAACTGTGTCTTGTTAGGCATTATAGCCAGTTTGGTGTAGTGGTTAAGTCAGAAGAAGAAGAGGAAGAAGAGGAGGAGGGTTTACACCCCACCCTTCCAAGGTAAAGTGGAAAGCAAAAGATAAACAGATAAGGCTGTCATCCTAAATGCTATTATATGGCTAAAAGCCCCACTAATGGAAACATGCATAGGACTAGATTTCAGTCATTTGCAAGTGACATGGGAGTGAAAGTGACGAAGACAGAAAGGTCAAAGTACCTTGGATTGTTCTTTTTCTTATGATGATGGGAAAAATCCACAGTGCAAAACAGTCGCTGGTGATCACTTTGCCAAGGTGAGTTTAAAGACAGAAAATAAGGCATAAAAGGGCAACATAAAAGGTTTGCCCCGTATAAATTGGACTTTGATGAGTTCAACAACGCACAGTCATGAGATAACCAGGTGGATTGGAACAACACCTTGTTTTAATTGCTCTTTAAACTATCACAATTTATGATAAAAACTTCCAAGTCAATCTGTGGGACATTGGTTTTCAACGCCTGTATTTTATTATTTTCTTCCTTGAAGGAGTTATTAATTCATTTCAACATGCTGATTAAAATATTCTGTCCCTCTCTTGATTCTATTCTCTTAAAGTGATAATTTCAGAAGATCAGGAGAAATAATTTCTGCCTTTAGTCCCAATCCATCAGTAGTTGCTTGATAACAGCACTGGATCAGTTCGTAACTGAAAGGGGGTTATAATTGCAATAAAAGCTTCCATCCAACTGTTAGTATCTTAAGGTTTCACGCTGGCCATTATAGAATACTATATTTTATTTTTTTTCTTGACTCAATGTATTTTCCAATTAAAACAACTAGAATGGCACTTTTTTTCCTTGAAAAGGCTACTTGTTCAACCCTCTGAATAAACTTGTAATAATGAAGAATACTATCCTAGTTGCCCAACTGGTGCAGA
Organism: Heteronotia binoei; assembly: GCF_032191835.1. Taxonomy (NCBI): domain Eukaryota; kingdom Metazoa; phylum Chordata; class Lepidosauria; order Squamata; family Gekkonidae; genus Heteronotia; species Heteronotia binoei. Next base: position 35,990,828 of record NC_083241.1, read on the forward strand.
TTTTCTAAATTTCGATATGTTATGGCAGATGATCAACATTTTATTCCACAGCACAGTGAATATATCTGAAAGCACTACAGAAGCCAAAGGGAGCAATCATATATACCTGCTCCAAGGAATTAGTGCATTCTTTCCCTCTTTAGTTTCCTTTTCTCTCTTGCTCCCTTTAGTTAAAGAAAATGAATTAAAGGATAATATTTAGTGTGGCAACTAGGACCATTTTGCCTTAATGAAACATACAGCATAAATTTTGATTTTGGTAATAAAAGGGCTCCTGAGATTTAGGAATGAATGACATCGCAAAGCACGTAATTTAGAATTAATTTTAAAATGTTTCCGTTGTGTGTCAAATAAGAATAAAGACATATCCTATGCATACTTTAGAACTAAGTCTGTCTTAGTACAATGGAACTTGCTTCCAATAAGTGTGAATAGGATTGCAGTGCTAATTTAACATGTAGATTTGATCCCAGCTGGGAGCCAGATAAGAGGGAAATAGATTCCTGCATCATCTTGTCTGCCAGGAAGCATGAAATTGAGCAGAATATTGATCAAAGGGCAAGTTATGCTCTAGCATAACAAAAAAATTATATGGTGTGCATAAAAGATGGCTATACTTTGGTCAAGAGGAATATTAAAACTAATATCCAGACTAAGCAGAGGTCCGTTTTCTCCTCAGTATAAAAAGAATAATAAATATGAGTCAATGTTGAAGACTGACAGGTGGGATCAGCAGGTACTGAATGTTCCTCCATTCTGGAAGTCTCAAATAGGCACATTAAAGGCTTCTTTCTCCACCTGAAAACCAGTTCCGTTAAGCAGGGGTGGAATTCTAGCAGGAGCTCCTTTGCATATTAGGCCACACCCACTTGATATAGCCAATCCTCCAAGAACTTACAAAAAAGAGCCTTGTAAGCTCGTGGAGGATTGGCTACATCAGGGGTGCCTAATGCATGCAAAGGAGCTTCTGCTAGAATTCCACCCCTGCCGTTAAGGAAGAATGCATGAGTGCTACTAAGAACAACAAAACCATTATTCCTGAATGCCTGATTTCATACAGGAATCTGCAAATTAGTTGACAGAGGTACAAAATCATATCCAAAGTATGCAGGGAAATCCCTAGACTTTCCAGAAAGATTTCATGTCCATGTGTCTATTTCTTATGTATATTAAATACAGGGCTTTCTTTGTAGAAAAAGCCCAGCAGGAGCTCATTTGCATGTTAGGCCACACCCCCTGATGCCAAGCCAGCCGGAACTGCATTCCTGTGCATTCCTGCTCAAAAAAAGCCCTCATTAAATATAACAGGGATGTTAAGAGCCTCATGCCAATATTTTAATATAGCCAAGGAGCTCTGGGAGGTATGATACATTGCTCTCCTCCTTTTTATCTCCTCAACAGCTCTTTGAGGCAGGTGAGGTTGAAAGAGAAAGTGACAGACCCAAGGTCACATAGGGTTCGCAGGTCAGTGTTGGAAAATGCATGGAGACTTTGGGGTGGATCCAGGAGAGGGCGGGGCTTGGGGAGGAGCCTCAGCATGGGACAATGCCACACAGTCCACCCTTCAAAGCAGTCATTTTCTCCAGGGGAGCTGATCTCTGGCAGCTGGAGATCAGTTGGAAAAGCAGATCTCCAGGCCCCAAATGGAGGCTGGCAACCCTAGCTTCATAGCAGAGACTTGAAGCTGAGTTTTCAGTGTTTTAACCACATCAAATCAATTTCAATCAAGATCAATCAAGTTTGTGACTCCACTCCACTCCATTTTAAAAATACAGAACCCAACCCATGGGATGAACACACAGGGGTGTCACAGTGCAGCCAGATCATCCACTCTGAAGGCACCCAACCCCACAGAGTTGGGGAAATTTTGATCAGGATTTGAACCATCAGACCCATTACTACTAGAAACCAACATATTAGGCAAAGCCTTAATTGCGAAACTGCACAGAACCCAAGGAATGTGTTCAAATAAGTAATTGAAGAATATATCCTATCAAGTTACACTTTATAAAAATGGAGTCACTAAACAGATACCATGGAATTTTGATAGGAATCTTATTTTTACCTAAACAGGGCTTGAATTCAGCAGGAGCTCACAGAAACGCAGCTCCTGAACCTCCAGCCAGTGTCTGCATGCAGTGGGGAGTTCTCTCCCTGCTGCGCACAGATCCTGGGGCATATGCAAATGAGATATGCTACTAAGCTCCTGCACCTTTTTTTCTACAAAACGACCCCTGCGCAGGTACAGATTTATTCGATACTGCAATATATATTAAGGAGACTTTAAAAAGTAATCTTATTCTGATCAAAACCATTTCTTTCTTATTCCTCTTTTTTTTGGAGGGGGGGAGGGGACATAATTCTATACTGAGGTTAATATGTTCAACTGCACTGGTTGCTTATCCTGTACAGGTATTCTTTATTCCCATGGTGTAATCTTTCTCAAACGTTCATAGGGCAATCAACATAATCTCTAATCTGTATGATCTATAATTTGTATGCAACTGCTGTCTGTGTAGTTATGTAATCCGCCTGGGGTGTATAAAACAGGTAACATTTTAGCATTTAAAAAGAACTATTAACTGTTTAATAAAACATTCTACGGTTACAATAAAACAGGTGTATAGACAGTATACTAACACAGTTCATGTGTATCAACATACTCTTAAAATGTGCATTTAATTTGCACAAAACTGTCAACTACAGTGAGCATCTATTTTGTTAAGAGCAATATGTTTTTTTTTAAAGTGATGTGATCCAGCATAACAAGCTTTCTCTTCATTTTTATCTAATCTGTACATAGTGCAGAAATGGAAAATGAAGTTTACCGTGCCTCCAAAGGAAGAGAACATACTTCTGGCACTCCAGTTCCCACAGCCAAGGTGTAATTCTTCATTCTCTCTCACAAACACACATGCCATATTGCTCACTGGCCTATTCTGGCTACTATACCCTGTATTGGTTTGTACTGCCACCAGCCTGTCCTATGCTAATTTAAAAGCAAAAACAGTATTGTTTTAATTTAAAAGGTATATTAGAAGAGTAAGTAATCACAGGGAGTATTAAAATGTGGAATTCGTTGCCAGAAGATGTAGTGATGGCCACAGGAATAAAAAGCTTTAAAAAGGGATCATGGAGGAGAGTTCTATCAGTGGCTGCTAGCCATGGTGGCTGAGGGGAATCTCTACCTCTGAATCGCTGAGCCAGAAGGTAACATTAGGGGAAGGTTGTCACCTCTATGCCGTTGTTGGCCTTTCAGAGGCACTGGTTGGTCACTGTGAGACAGGATGCTGGATGAGATGGATCACTGGTCCAATACAGGAGGGCTGTTATGTTTTTTATGCAACAGTATACCAGTCAGCAATTCAAAATGCACCTCAGCACCTGCAGTATACGAAATGACAGATGGCACAGCATGGTATTTTAGTGTTCCGGTGTATTTCCGTAGATGCATACAAGAGAGGAGATGCAATCTCACACCCACTCACATCCTTAACTTCTAATAACTTAAAGCAGGGTGAGGCAGGATGGAGAAACAAATGCTGAACAATCTGAGTGCTAGCAATTTATATTAACAATATTTAAAGAGGGCGTCCCAAAAAGGCAAAAAGAGGGACCACCAAACAGACAGGGATTTTCCGTGGACAGGGTCCACAAAACTGCTAGCTCTTCAGAGCGTGTGTGTTAGTTTGGATGGTACAACCCATTGGTTCACATTATGCGTCTTTTCTGAGTTCAGGACTTTAGATTGATCTGTCAATTTATGTTGAAGAACTTGGTGGCAAACTACTTCTGTTAGTCTCTTGCTTTGAAAACTCTATGAGGTCGATGCAAGTCGGTTGCGACTTCAATTACACTTTCACCCCTGGTTTTTTTAAACCAGAATTTAAGGTCAACACCATTTTAAGCAATGGCAATTTTATATGTGATAATTAAATTATATGGTGAAAGGCATGAGCAACCTTAAATAATGAATCTGTAATTAATGTAAGCTGAGGGCAGGCTTTACTGAAGTCTTGTTCTTTTTGAATACAGCCCTTCCATGTTTGTTAGTTACAAAAAAACACTGCGAGGAGGAGCTATTGGAGGGGTGGCCAAATGCAAGACAAACATAGGATGTGTTCCTTTTTTGCCTGCTTTAAAACAAAATAAATTAACAAATAGACATTATGGGAAAATAACTGCTGAAAAACATGTGATATGTAAACATATTTGCAGGTTTAAAAAACATTTTCCAGGCAACTGGTCTTATAAATGTGGCATTTACAGCCAAGGTTACCTCACTGGGTACTCAAGATGTGTGAGCTTTCATGTGGATGCACTCTCATGTGCAGCTCAAGGCTTGAATAAAACTTTGTTGGTCTTAAAGGTGCCACTGGAGTAAAAAATTGTTCTACTGCTTCAGACCAACACAGTGGCCTCCTGGATCTGTCTTCATGGGGTTACTGTGAAACTATAGAGGTGGAAAGGAGAATATTGTATACCACCCTGGGCTCCCTTGAAGAGGGGATAAAAATGTAACAGATACCTGGCTGCCAGCACTTCATGTTTACTTTTTAAGCTTGAAAGTAAATGTGCTGTTAGCATGGTTCTCGTTTCAAGTGTTTATTGTTACCTGTTATCCGCTTGTTATAGTTTGCAGCCGAAGATATGGCTCTATTCCATATTTTGCGGTTGAATACAATTTTGCTAGACTTTAAGGTGCTTCAATGCTCATTTTAACAGATGCTAGCTACCACTGGCCCAAAACAATATTTCCCATTGTCTAACACTTATTGCTATAGTAACAGCGTAATAACTGAATATAATAACCAGACTAGTCTATGAATGTCCTTCTGCTATTGCCGCTTTCAGGAAAACCAAACTGTTCATCCTCTTTTACGTTTATTTAACTTTTATTAATGCCTGCTTGCTATGTCCTTCCTTTCTCCTACACTCATAAATATCGTTTAAAGCTGTTTTTAATGGTCTGCTTCTAGCCTGAGGGTTGTTTTATGGATATCATTTCAGGATGCTGAATGTTATTTTCTGCTGTTTTAACACCACTGGCTTGTTTTAACGTTGATACTCCTTGCATTTTGATAGGATTTTTTTTTTTTTTTGCTCCACTAGTCTCTGGAGAATCAACATCGCTATTTTGTAAATAAATAAATATTCGAGGCAAAAGAAATTAGTCCAAGCCTCAGGGAGTGCTTCAGCATCGCGCATTTTCCCCAATACACACCACCATAATTGGACCAACAACATGGTGGCAGGGCATGGAGCTACAGCAAAATGAAGCAGAAATCCAGGGTCACTTCAAAGACTAACAAAAATCGATTCCAGCATATGCTTTGGTGAGGCAGACCTCACTTCAGCAGGTAGATCAAGAAGGGCAATAATGTTAGTCTGCCTGTAGCAGTAGAAAGATTCAAGTAGGTAGCCGTGTTGGTCTGAAGCAGCAGAACAAAGTTCGAGTCCCATGGCACCTTTTAAGACCAACAAGGTTTTATTCAATGTATGAGCATTCATGTGCACGCAGACTTCCTCAGATATCTTCCCGTCAGCTTTTCCACAATGCTCAGCTTTCACATCCATACACAGTAGAAAAGAGCAAAAGTCAAACAGCACCATAGACACTAGAACAAGTCCTTACATCTTGGATAGTCCAGCTATTTCAGACAAGTGGACTCGCATTCTGAGGAAGTGTGCGTGCACATGAATGCTCATATATGGAATAAAAGTTTGTCAGCCTTAAAAGTGCCATGGGGCTCAAACTTTGTTCTGTAGCAATAGGAAAGAGTAAGAATCCTTAAAAGCTAGCAAAATTTGTGGCAGTGAGCAGAAGTGAGCAGCGACTCATGAAAGCTCCCACCCTGCCACAAATGTTCGTCTTTAAAGTGCTACTGGACTCATTTCCGCAGATGCATGATGTTTGCATCCATGGGGACGATTAATTTACAGAAAAGGCTTCCAAACAATTTATCAGCCTGATGAGGTCAGCAATGGGGGACTGGACCCCTTTATCAGCATTAGGGCTTTAAAGCCTCAGCGTGCCTGATGAAGTGAGCTCTGGCTCAGGAAAAGCTTCTGCTAGAATAAATTGTGCCTTGCCCATTTTTATTTTACTGCTTACAAAAGGGCTGTTTATTAGCCATCTTTTTTTCCGGAGCATGAGGCTGCTTACAAACATCGATAAAAACATATCAGATAAAATACGTTAAAAACACAAAACCAGAATTTAAAATCACACCGGACTGCTACTAAACTTAACCAAATGCTCTTGTGGTTGCTGGTTTACAGCGGGACCTTGAACACATGAAGCTATCTTACACTGAATCAGACCCTTGGTCCATCAAAGTCAATATTGTCTACTCAGACTAACAGCAGCTCTCTTAAGGTCGCAGATCGCAGTCTTTCACATCACCTGCTGCCAGACCTTTTAACGGGAGTTGCAGGGGATTAAACATGGAACCTTTTGCATGCCAAGCAGAGGCTCCACTTCTGAGCCACAGGCCCCCCCCCCCCAATTTTCAACTGCCTCCTAAAGATTGAAAGTGAGGGGGCCAGGCACACCTTCCTGGGGAGTTATTCTAAAATCGTGGGGCTGCCACTGAAAAGGCCCTTTCTTGTGTACCCACCAAATGAGCTTCTTTGATAGGGCAGTCAGTAAGGTCTCTTCCTATGATCTTAATTGTTGGGCAGGAATGTATGGGAGAAAACAATGCTTCAGATATGGCGCTCCCAAGACATGTAGGGTTTTAAAGGTCAAAACCAACACCTTGAATTGAGCTCAGGACCAGATCCGTAGCCAGTGTATTTGCTGTAATTTGCTAGCTCTACTGTTCTGCACTAGCTGCAGCCTCCAAACACTCTTCAAGGGTAGCCACAAGTAGAGAATGTTGTAATAGTCCAGTCAAGGTGTAACTAAGACATGGATCACTGTGACTAGATCTGACTGAACCAGGAATGGGTGCAACTGATGCAACAGCCAAATCTGGGCACACACCAAACCATCGCAGCCACCCGGTTTTCTAAGGTAACCACCAGGTCAAGCTCTGAATCTGGCTTTTCAAAGGGAGTATAACCCCATCAAAGAGGAGAGATATCAAGTCCCTAGTCTGTCTTTCTACTAACTCAGAGAACCACTGCCTTAGTTATCATTTTGGCAGTCAAAGGTATCCATAATATTCTCCCCTGGCACATTTCAACTGAGTCAGCTTTCTTCCTGTCACTTTTTTCCCCACCTATACACAGAAGAAAAGAGGAAGAGTCCAGCAGCACCATAAAGGCACTATAAAACAGGGATGGCCAAACTGTGGCTCTTTCACAGGTGTGGCTCTCAAAGCCCACCATCCCATTGGCCAGCTTGGAGGAGGCATTTCTCTCTTTAAATCATTTCACCAAGCCAGCCAGAGGCTGGGATAATGCATTTAAAGTTACTTTCTTTCCACCTCCCCCCATTTGCCTATCTTGCAACTCTCAAAATATCTGACGTTTATTCTATGCGGCTCCTACCTTAAGCAAGTTCTTCACTGTAGAAGACGAGAACTTTTTGCCCGCCCCAGAACCACTAATTTTGGAAGGGGTGTTGAAAGACCTGAGTCAGATTGAGGTGACAAATGAGGAGGTCCTACAACTGATAGACAAATTAAAAACTAATAAGTCACCGGGTCCGGATGGCATACATCCGAGAGTTCTGAAGGAACTCAAAGTTGAACTTGTGGATCTTCTAACAAAAATCTGTAATCTTTCATTGAAATCTGCCTCCATTCCTGAGGACTGGAAGGTAGCAAATGTCACCCCCATCTTTAAAAAAGGTTCCAGAGGAGATCCGGGAAACTACAGGCCAGTCAGTCTGACTTCAATACCGGGAAAGTTGGTAGAAACCATTATCAAGGACAGAATGAGTAGGCACATTGATGAACACGGGTTATTGAGGAAGACTCAGCATGGGTTCTGCAAGGGAAGATCTTGCCTCACTAACCTGTTGCATTTCTTTGAGGGGGTGAACAAACATGTGGACAAAGGAGACCCGATAGATGTTGTTTACCTTGACTTCCAGAAAGCTTTTGATAAAGTTCCTCATCAAAGGCTCCTTAGAAAGCTTGAGAATCATGGAGTAAAAGGACAGGTCCTCTTGTGGATCAAAAACTGGCTGAGTAATAGGAAGCAGAGAGTGAGTATAAATGGGCAGTCTTCGCAGTGGAGGACGGTAAGCAGTGGGGTGCCGCAGGGCTCGGTACTGGGTCCCATGCTTTTTAACTTGTTCATAAATGATTTAGAGTTCGGAGTGAGCAGTGAAGTGGCCAAGTTTGCGGATGACACTAAATTGTTCAGGGTGGTGAGAACCAGAGAGGATTGTGAGGAACTCCAAAGGGATCTGTTGAGGCTGGGTGAGTGGGCGTCAACGTGGCAGATGCGGTTCAATGTGGCCAAGTGCAAAGTAATGCACATTGGGGCTAAGAATCCCAGCTACAAATACAAGTTGATGGGGTGTGAACTGGCAGAGACTGATCAAGAGAGAGATCTTGGGGTCATGATAGATAACTCACTGAAAGTGTCAAGACAGTGTGCGTTTGCAATAAAAAAGGCCAATGCCATGCTGGGAATTATTAGGAAGGGAATTGAAAACAAATCAGCCAGTATCATAATGCCCCTGTATAAATCGATGGTGCGGTCTCATTTGGAGTACTGTGTGCAGTTCTGGTCGCCGCACCTCAAAAAGGATATTATAGCTTTAGAGAAGGTGCAGAGAAGGGCAACTAGAATGATTAAAGGGCTGGAGCACTTTCCCTATGAAGAAAGGTTGAAACGCTTGGGACTCTTTAGCTTGGAGAAACGTCGACTGCGGGGTGACATGATAGAGGTTTACAAGATAATGCATGGAATGGAGAAAGTAGAGAAAGAAGTACTTTTCTCCCTTTCTCACAATACAAGAACTCGTGGGCATTCGATGAAATTGCTGAGCAGACAGGTTAAGACGGATAAAAGGAAGTACTTCTTCACCCAAAGGGTGATTAACATGTGGAATTCACTGCCACAGGAGGTGGTGGCGGCCACAAGTATAGCCACCTTCAAGAGGGGTTTAGATAAAAATATGGAGCACAGGTCCATCAGTGGCTATTAGCCACAGTGTATGGAGCACAGGTCCACCAGTGGCTATTAGCCACAGTGTATGTGTGTATATAACATTTTTTGCCACTGTGTGACACAGAGTGTTGGACTTGATGGGCCGTTGGCCTGATCCAACATGGCTTCTCTTATGTTCTTATGTTCTTAAGTTTGGCCACCCCTGCTACAAAAAGTCTTTACACCTTGGAGAGCCAAGCTGTATCAGACAGATGAACTCGCATTCTAGCCGTATCTGAAGAAGTGACTCCCGAAAGCTCCTCCCCTGCCACAAAACTGGCAAGTCTTGAAGGTGCTACCGGACTCTTGTCTGATAAAAGTGTGCTTAGAGAGCACACAAAAGCTTACATTCCCAATAAAACTTGGTCTTAAAGGTGCACCTTGACTCGTGCTTTGTTCAACTGCTTCAGACCAGCACGGCTGCCCTCTTGGATCGACCTGCTACAGACAGACAGTGACCCATACACAGCAATGGGGAACTCTGTGGCATGACTTATTTTGATCTGGGTCTCCAGAGACACATTCTCTGACACACCTCAAGAGAATCTTGTCTAGTTCTTTCATAGCTGCCTTTCCTCAGCCTCAATTTCCTAGTCGAGGGCTTAACCTGATGGAATTACCTCAGGCCAAACCACCTCCACGCTCCCCCCTCCCTCCATGACAAACCACCCGCTTTTCCCGCCTAAATCTGAAGGAGGCGGAGCTTCTCCTCAGCCTTCCCGCCCCTCCCCCTCAGAAATACACCAACGGCCAACCGGCCTCCCTTCCCGACCAACGGTAGTACTACAGACCCCCCCCCTCCGTCGGTCCGTCTCTCCGATTGGATAGCGGCGCCCCTCCCACGTGACCGTTGGGGGAGTTTAAAAGGAAGGGGAGGGAGACACGCGCTGTTTTTTTCTTCTTGCGTCTCAGCGAATAACGACGACGGCGGCAGCATCTTTCCCCCCACAACTCTCGCCTTTCCCATCCCCTCCATAACGGGTTGTTTGTTTCCAAGGCGACCCGGGTGGGAGCGCAAGCCCGCCCTGGGGTGTGAATGATGTGAGGGAGCATGAGAAAACAAGGGGAGGAGCGCGTGTCCGCCGGTACGCGCCTTCCCGAGAGGTTGTGAGGGAAGGGAAGGGGGGGTGGGGGTGGGAAAGAAGAGAGAAAACGTTCGGCTTAAGCCGCTCGATGTAAGAGGTGGGGGCGGGAAAAGAGCCGGGTGGTGGTGCGCATGCGCTTGGCGGTGCTTGCACTGGAAGCCCCCGAACCCAGAAAGAGAGAGCGGGGCAGAGAGCGCGAGAGAGCACGCACACGCATGCGCGCGCTATACAACCCCCCCCCTCCCAATCCTGATCCTTATGGGCTTGCAGCTGCTCTTTGCAGTAGCAGAGCGGCGCGCCTGCCAGCCAGTTAGGATCTCTGGCGAGCAGGTATGAGCTTCCCTTTATTATTATTATAATTTTGCACGCGTCGGCCTTCCTTTTTTCTCTCTCTCTCCCCCCTCCCCCCTCCATCAGCCCATTCCTATATTTTCCATCCACCTCCACCCCGGCCTCCGCAAGGCACACGTGCTCACCTGCAATGGGAGGCGCTGCTGGGGGGGGGGGGTCCCCTATTGCACTGTAAAATCCAATACCGGAGGGAAGGAAGGGAAATATAGATAGGCTTATATAAACTCCACATCAGAGCATCTCGACAGCGCCCTCCCTGCCTCTTCTTCATCTCCCCCCCCCCGGGGGGGGGAGGCAGTTAAGCAAAGGAAAGCCCCCCTCTGGTTAGAATCAGGGCTTCCCTGCTCCACAAGCCGGCCAGTGGGCGTCCTGTTGCCCAGAATCCGGGGCAGAGGAGAAGGAGCTGTCCTGTGCTGAAGAGCTGGGTATGCTTCCCCCCCCCCCCCCCAAAAAAAGAGCTGTCTTCCTCTTTACATGGGAGGCAGGAGGTGCTACTCATGACAAGAGCTCTCTGAGGCTCCCTTCTGTCCCCCCAAAAGGAAGGAAGATTGATCATTTTTCGTAGTGGGATGTACAAGGGGGTTGCAAGCGGGGATTCCCTGTTGGCCGGTCTACAGATATATGGGGTGGTTTAGGGGCAAGGAAGCCCCTTCCAAAGTAAAACGGCAGAGGGAAAGATCAGGGCAATTAATCTCTTGCCTCCCTGTCAGGTTTTTTTGGGGGGTGGAGGGGGGACAGAGGGCAAAGCCAGCCTCCTTCCCTTCAGTATCGTAGTAATGATGAGCCCTGGGAAGGGATTATAGCATTCCTCTTACTTCGTCTCTGAAAAAGAGCGTTTGGTGGTGCCCCCCCCCCCCCAAGGAAAGCTGTTTCTCTACCTTAATCTCTCCTATCAGATTGCAGAATTGACCACAGCAGGGAACAAGCGGAGCCCATATGTTACAGACTCTGCTTGACCGGTAAGAGAGGGTTAGCAAAGTCTGCTGGGTAGCCATCCCCTCGTTCCACACTGGGTTTCTGTAGGTTGCCTCTGCAACCGCTTACGTTTCCCACTCACCCCAACCCCAAAGCCAGAATTTTGCTGGTTTCACTGCTGGGTTATTTCTATGCAAAGCCTCCCCTTTGCTTTGTCACGGTAAAACGATATGGATGTTGGGCTGGGTCAGGTCAAGTGTGGAATTAATTTGTGTTGATCTTTGAAGAAGTACGTATGGGAAACATCTCATGGATCATAGGTATTATGCTTCTGTGTTTTGGTTTTTAATAATTCTGTGTGGGCTGCATATCCAAGCTGGACTGCTTTCATGGTTTTGTGCTAGGGAAACCCTTTATACCTAAGAAGACCTGGGTGTGCTTTTAAAAAGCTGATGCTTGAAAGGTTGTCAGAAGTCTTATAAGCCTTGGTCATGCTCTCCTAGTTTGTAAATGGGAGTGTGAAAGAGGTAATATATCTATGGGGAAATAATGGAGTGTTTGGAAGGGTGCACCTGGAAGGGAGCTTAACTAATGACAGTTTCTCAAAATAGTGCATTATCTACATCTGTTAAATTGGGAAGAGAAGCTTCATCAATTTCTTGACTTTCATAGGGAGAGTTTCATAACGAAGCAACTCTTTTTGTAAAGTGCATGACTAAGGCTGTTTCTGCATGATCAGCTTTCTGTGTCAGGATCGTATATGGCTTGGCACTTGTTGAATTCTTGTTTTAGTTGCGAGCCCCTTTGAAGCAAGTGGGAGCTCAGTTCACTTTACATCTCCTTGAGTCTCTCCCCCCCCCCTCTCCCTGGCTGGCTTTCAAATCACGCCTTCGTTTGTAATGGTACAAATAACTGAAATGATGTCAGTTTTGAAACTGTGTTTTTGGCCTATACAAGTGTGACTCTTTGTCACCTATCAAAGGCCAGGTTTCGCACAGACTGACTTCCTTGCTATTGGGGAAAATCAGGGCTCTTTTTTTAGCAGGAACACAGTTCCAGCTGGCTTGGTGTCAGGGGGTGTGGCTTAATATGCAAATAAGTACTTGCTAGGCTTTTTCTACAAAAAAGTCCTATGTGAAACAATAGTGACCATGGGGGGGGGTGACCTGATATGCAAATGAGTACCTGCTGGGCTTTTTCTACAAAAAAAGCCCTGGGGAAAATATGACTCCTTACTTTTCTAGCTTATGTAGTACAGACTGACTTAGAAAATGGCTCTTGGATAAGAATGAAGCTGGTGATGCAACAGCAGACAGAACAACCAAGATGATTAGTGGGTTGGAGCACCTCCCTTATTAGGAAAGGATGAAGAATCTGAGACTTCTCAATTTAGAAAAAAGCTGACTAAGGGGAGTCATGGTAAAGGTTTATACAATTATTCACAGGATGGAGAGTATTGATGAAGATAACTTTTTCTTCATCTCCCAGAATACTAGAACTCGAGGGCATCCAGTTGAGGTGATCAGTAGTAGATTCAGGACAGGCAAAAGGAAATACTTCTGTACACAGTGAGTCATTAAAATGTGGAATTTACTGACAGAGGAGGTAGTAATGGCCCCTGGCATAGAAGGCTTTAAAAGAGGATTAGACAAGATAAATCTATCAATGGCTACAAGCCATGGTGACTAAAGGAATCCTCCACATTCAGAGGCAATCAGCCTCTGAATCTCTGCCAGGAGGCAGCATCAGGGATGGCCTTAGCCTCTGTGCCCTGTTATTGGCCCTCCAGAGGAACTGATTGGCCATTGTGAAACAGGTGCTGGACTAGACGGACTATTTTTCTAATCCATCAGGGTTTGTCTTATGTTTTGTGGGCAATCCTAAAAGCAGTTACTCTCTTCTACTTAGAAGAATGTAACTCTGCTTGTGATGGTACGGTAAATCTTGTATCTTTTCTTTCATGCAAATACCACTTTGGCTTATGCGTCTGTCTTGCAGTTTGCTGTTGCCCAAACTGCTGTCCTTTGATCATGCAGATAAGTACAGACAAAAGTATCTGCGCTTACCTATGTGTCAGTATGCGTCCAAGGTAACAAATGTGGCAAGTGACTTTCCCTAAGTGAGTACCCAGTGGCAAAACACTTTAGATCTGTCTTAGAAGAGTAATTATACATCGATCTTACCATTAGTTTGTTTTGCATATTTTATTATGCAAGTAACTTTGAAAATTGCTTTCACCTGCCTTTGACACTGTCAGTGTGATATTGCTCTGAGTGAGAATAAGTGCAGATTAACTGATTGTGGGCCCATCTTGATTGTGAGGTGGTAGGTTCTTTCCACCTATGTTTTAAAAATGCTCTGTGTGTGTGAAGTGCCATCAAGTTGCAGCCAGTTTATGGGAACCCCCGTAGGTTTTTCAAGGCAAGGGACTACCAGATGTGGTTTGCCACGATCTGTCTCTGCATAGCAACCTTGACATTCCTTGGTCTTCCCATCCAAATACTCATCAGGGCTGACCTTTCTTAGCTTCCAAATGGCACCCTCCCAGTTAGTATCTTCCCATGCAATTGCTAACAAAATCATGAGGGATTTTTCTTTCATCATATTACTTTGGTTAGCTTATTTTTTTAATTCAAGAAAAGTCTAACATCACCTGAATTCCCTCCCCCCCCCCCCCAAAAAAAAGATGTGGATTTAATAGCACAATTTACCCAGGTGCAGAAGCATACACAGCACTCAACCACAGAGTGTTATGTCAAGTAATAGGGGTTGTATTACAAAAACACCAATGCTATACTTTTTCACTTGGAACTAAATCCATTAACACCAGTGGGACTTCCAAGGAACAGCCTGATCCCTTAAATGGTTACTTGGAAGTCAGTCTGATTGATTTCACTTGAGTTCTTTCCAAATAACTTATTTGTATGGTTGTAACAAAAGTAAAACATAAAAAAATGAAGCACTCTTTGGGCCTTTCCTTGTTCTGTTCTGACTTTTCACATAATTAACACATAATTCCTTTACTGTGGTTTACTTTATTCTCTAAGGACACTTCTAAGGAAGTGGTCTTCAACCTTTCCAGAGTTGGAACCCATAGAATGTGTGACCCATTGATCTGCAAGCTTGTGACATCTGAGACAGGAAAACAAGGAGCCAGAACATGGTTGTTACTCGTTTCAGGACCATGGGCAGCAGACTGAGAGAGTGTGGACAGAAAGCCCCGGCACCAGGAGGTATACCGTAGTGAGAGCCATAGAAGAATCCTTTCCACCACTAAGAACCTTCCCTTGCACCTTTCATTGTGGGTGCAAAGAGAGATAGGAAGCGCAGCACCCTCGCTTTCTATGTATTCACAGTAGCAGCAAGGCCTTCCATAAAGGCAGCAAAATCTGGGGCTTTAGAATCATAGAGTTGGAAGGGAACTGCTGGGTCATCTAGTCCAATCCCCTGCACAATGCAGGAAAATCACTTCCCCCTGCCCTCCTTCTTACGATCTGCCTAAGTTCACAGAATCATCATCACTGTCAGATGGCCATCTAGCCTCTGTTTAAAAACCTCCAAAGAAGGAGAGCCCACCACCTCCTGTGGAAGCCTGTTCCACTGAGGAACTGCTCTAACTGTCAGGAAGTTCTTCTTAATGTTTAGCCAAAAACTCTTTTGATTTAATTTCAACCCATTGGTTCTGGTCCAAGCTTCTGAGGCAACAGAAAACAACACCACACTATCCTTTATATATGACAGCCCTTCAAGTACTTGGCGGTGATCAACTCAACCTCTCTGTCATCTCCTCTCCAGGCTAAACAAGCTCCTTCAACCTTTTCTTCCCATGGGTCACAAGGCTTTGTATGGCCTTGTGACCCACCTGAAGGTCCTGACCTGGCTTGAAGATCACCTGTTCCAAGGTTGTCATGCATTCTTGGGAAACAGTTTGCAAGATTAATGCCAATGGTATGCAGTGTTCTGCAGAACTGATAGACTTTTTAAAAACAACTTTGAGCATCATTTAAACTACAGCAGGAACTTCCACAACCAAATGTTCCTGACATATGAACCACTTGAAGGAGTTTCTTTTCATAATTACTGGTGTGAAGTTGTTTCTGAACTTATTAATTCTCCTGAATCAATAGCCTGACCTTGGGTTCTTTTTTCACAGCCATGAAATCCAGTCCGCAAGCGTGTGAGGGCTGCTTCATGTGCTAAGAAATTACAGGGTATGTTGTGTGTGCTGCTAACTCTGTAATATGTGAAGCAGTCCTAACACCATGGGTGAGGGACCCTGCTGTCATAACCCCACTCTCCTTCTGGGCTTGTACATCACAGGCTGCTGGTACCAAATGTTAAACAGTACTAAAGTAAGGTTGAAGCAAGTTTGCACTGGTTGCTAAGTGACTATGTAATAAGCCTACAAAACCTGGCCTGTATTGGCTTGCTACGATACATACATGCAGGGGTCATTTTGTAGAAAAAGAGGTGCCAAAGCTCATTGTGGTCTGGATCAAAGTTTGAGTCCAATGGCACACTCCTTCAAATACAAATAAATTCAATTGCTGGAAGAGGTTAGGGCCTTGCGGGTCCTCACTCAGTTGCACAAGGCCTGTAAGACTGCTCTCTTCTGGCAAGCCTTCAGTCGACTGTAGGAGAATTCTGGAACAACTGTCGTCCTGAGAATATGAGTAACATCTAATTTGTTAGCACCGACTGTATATTGTTTTAACTTATATTGTTTAATGGTTTTATTGATTTTATGATTGCGATCATAGTATACTATGATTTGATGTAAGCCGCCCTGAGCCCGCCTCGGCGGGGAGGGCGGGGTATAAATTGAATTAAACATAAACATTAGCACAACTCATTTGCATATGCCACACATCCCTTACATCACCAGAAGGTGTACTAAATTATAGCAGTTCAGCATCTACCTTCAAATGCTTCTTGAATTATAATTGTCATAATAAAACCTTACTCCCATCATACTTTTTCAATTACTTTCTCCTATGTGGCCACAGTGGCATGATGAAGATTTCCTCGTGTCAGCTTTATAGGTCTTGGTTGTTTTCCCATTTTTTTTTGTGGAGACAAAATATTAGGAAGTTTGTGAAATCTTAGAGGTCAGCACAATTCACACTGGGGGTTTGAACAATGGAGCCCAGAAGCAAGGTTTTTTTGGGGGGGGGGGGGCGGGGTAAGAAAGAAAAAGCACAATAACATTTAGAAGTTCTGGCATTCCTGCCCAAAATGAGGCCTGCATACATATATAGATAATACAGGAATGGTTTCTATAAAGGAAGAGCAATGTGAATGACCACAAATGTGATCATTATATGCAATAGCATCTCTCTTTCTGGCAACACCGTTTGCCCTAGGATGCCCACCTATGCAGTTAGATGACCTCATCAGCCATCTTGAATCCTGTCCCTAAGCCCTCTGGCATATACAGGAGAGAGCTGGTGGCAGCTAAGTGACTATGTTGTAATCCTGGGTAGAAGTCTGAGTGGTCTGATTACGTTGCAACAGAAATCCTTGTTTGTTGTAGTTGTGTATGTTTACATGATAAATGCAAAACAGAAATTAAAAATTACCCCCTCTGAGCCAGCCAAATTGGGGAATCGCATCTTGCCCTGAGCTGGATGGCCCAGGCTAGCCTGATCTCATCAGATTTCAGAAGCTAAGCAGGCTAGTACTTTGCTGGGAGATCACCAAGGAGGACTGAGGTTGCAGAGGCAAACAGCGGCAAGCCGCCTCTAAACTCCCTTGCCTTGAAAACCACACAACACTATAAGACTTGACCGCGCTTTTAACACTTGCATACCTTCATCTTACCTGAAGTTCTAAGAAATAAAGTGATGCATGAAAGTTAGTCCTTTACTTCTGTTAGGGCTAATGGCCTAGTAATATTCTCCAAGTCTGAGAGATGAAACTCTTTTTCAGCTTCTGCACTGCCGTAGGTAACTCAGCAATGAAAACTTCATCAAGAAGACCCCGAGTTGTCCAAAGTCTCTACTTCTATCTGTCCTTTAGGGCAAGAACTGGTCTCCCTGACCACTGCAAGCTCTTATAACTAGCTCAGATATGTGGCAAGGCTCTTTGTACTGCTGACCACCTTTCTTGTATGTCTTCTCCAGATGACTTGGAGTTGGGGAGAAGAGTCTTGGGTGAAAGGAGTTCTACTGCCTCTCATAACTTACATAATGAGGCTACATCTATTAGTCATGCTTACCTCTATTGCTCTGATAATCCAGTTAACTTTGATTCATCCTTTGACCTGTATTCTCATCTTATCCTAAATAACTGTATTGTCTTAGTAATAAACTGTATTGCCTTTGGAGTAGTTGTTCCTATCCCTTTCTTGTATTCCACTAGGGCCTTAGTTCAAGAATTTAGCTATGCTAGCCTGATCTTATCAGATCACAGAAACTAAGGCGGGTTGGTTAGTATTTGGATGGGAGACCACCAAGGGTTGGGGGACCATACCAGGGTTGTTTTGCAGAGGCAGGCAAAGTCTTGCCTTGAAACCCCTACAGGGTCAGCATAAACTAGGGGTGGCCAAACTGCGGCTTGGGAGCCACATGTGGCTCTTTCACACATATTGTGTGGCTCTTGAAAACACCACTGCCCCATCAGCTGGCTTGGAGAAAGCATTTCTCTCTTTAAATCACTTATTCAAGCCACCCAGCAATTTGGAGAATGCATTTAAAGTTAAAGGTGCTTTCTTTCCACCTCTCCCTCCCTCCTTCCTTCCTTGTGGCTCTCAAACATCTGCCCTTATTCTGTGTGGCTCTTACGTTAAGCAAGTTAGGCCACCCCTGCCATAAACCATTTGCAGCCTGCCGGCAAAACAACAACACCCCCCCCCCCATGCTGCAGACCAGCACAGATACCCTCTGAAAGCAGGGTGTGTGTGTGTCCCCAACCTTTTTGAGCCTGTAGGCACATTTGGAACTCTGACACGGCATGGTGGGCACAGCAACAAAATGCCTGTCTTGGGATGCGGAGTTAGCCACAAAACAATTGCCACAGCTTAACTTCAGGAATGCAGTGCAGATCTCTTGTGCTCTGGTGGCAGCTGCTGACAAAGCAGCATTTTTTAAAAAATCTACAACACCTATTAGATCTTCACTAGTTAATCAGAAGCCTTTTGAACAAAGTCCTACCTGCTCCCCCCCTCCCTAAAAATACTCCACAGGCACCAAAAAAGGTGTTGGTGGGTGCTGTGGCACTCACAAGCATTACGTTGCCAATCCCTGCTCTGAAACTATCTTCATAGCAGGGCTATAGTGTGTAAGAATTGCCCCACAAAGTAGTTCTGTGCAAGCCCAGGAATGTTAAGGGGACATCTGAACTCTACTGTTTTAATGAAAACCAGGATCCTAAGAATTATAGCCAAAAGCATGGGTTTGTCCATTCTGAATGAGCATTGTGCTTTTGTACTTCTGCTGTCGCTTTTTAATTTGTGGTGACTTTAGTGGACTCATTTATCGCTTGTTGATAAGCTTTGGACAGAAGTCAGTGACTTGGTCTCCAGTGCCGGCTTGGAGGCAAACTGGTTTGTTAACAGCCATAATTTGCTCCAACAGGATGTCATGGCAAACGGTAGACTACAGTCTAGCTAGCACGAACTGGGAAGTGAGGACTGGAGGAAGTGCCAAGGCCATTCACAGTGACCCAATCCTGTTCTGATCATGACATCTGACCAGGGCCAGTGTCTTAACTTCTTTTCCATAGGTAAGAGTATTGTAATGCCATTTTTCATGCTTAAAGAATTGGAAGTGATTAACTAAGTAAAAAAAAACCCCAACTCTTGACATTCTTGTGAGAAGATTTTTCTAGCAGAATTAGCTGTCCTTTCAACTGGCTGTGTTGGCTTTTAACAGGGTGCATAGTTTTGGATTGCACATTTTTTTAAACTGCATGTTTTTAACACATTTCTGGGCTTTGATGTTTTTGGGTCCTTGCCGCTTTGCCTGTTTTGTTAGGGTTGGGCAGGGCACAAGGGGCCTTTGAGAAGTGTTCAGAAACTTCAGCTAGTTCAGCAAACAGAGGGCAGGTTACTAACAGGGACTTGGTGCGATCACTGTATTTTGCAGGTATTTAAAGATCTTCAGTGGTTTCCAGGTTACTCTCAAGAACAATTGAGAGTGATTTTTTTGACCCGTGAAATGACTAATCTGTATGAGATTAGGATGCTCTATAGATGAGGTTGCCTATCAATTAAAATGAGGTTCTTCACATGGTGCCTCTGACATTAGAGGTTAAGGAAATGGACCTAAGCAGAAACTACTTAATTGAAGGGTTTTTTTCCAGTGTTGTCTCTAATTTCTAGTTTTTCCATTGAAAAAGTTGGAGGAGAAAAGTCCAGAGGAGGTGGGGGGGGGGAATATTGCCCTCAAATTTTCTCTCCCCCCCAATCCCTTAAATATTTTGAAAAGGTCGAACAAAATTTGAGTCTAGTAGGACAAAAAAGCCAATTAAATTTTGCAAGATATAGGGCGTTTTTGCACTGACCTTAATCGGCAGCGACGTCCCTCTTCACCGCGTAGGATCTGCGCGGATTTCGCACCAATTGCTGCGGAGCACCCGGAAGAGCCGCAAAGTCCCGCGGCTTTTGTGGCGCAAATGGAAACTGGTTTTTGGCAGTTTTCATTTGCGCCACAAAAGCCGCGGGACTTTGCGGCTCTTCCGGGTGCTCCGCAGCAATTGGTGCGAAATCCACACAGATCTTGCGCGGTGAAGAGGGACGTCGCTGCCGATTAAGGTCAGTGCGAAAACGCCCATAAATTTTTTGTAGCCAAAGTTTACTTTATCAGTTATCAGTGAAGTGGCTGATTTCAATGAGCTTTGATTCGCTAAAAGTTTGTACTCCGAAAAATGTTGCTGGTCTTTATGGTGCTACTGGATTTGAATTTTATTCTAGTATTACAGACTAACACAGCTAAAGATGTGGAAAGGTGGGATGTAATTATTCTTTTAAAAATGCACATGATCTCTCAGATATCAGTGGAATTTCTGTGATCAATGTATTCAGGAGTGAACCTTAAATCTTTTAATCATCTGGGGGTGATAAGCAGATTTGGTTTGGTTAATTGCTCTGAAAGTATTGGCTCTGACTATGAGTAAGTAATTGACTAAAAAAGATCGGGAAAGATACCTAGAAATTTTGGGATGGAGCATGTCGTGGATGAGGTTTGGGGAGGGACCACAGCAAGGGAAAATGCTATAAAGTTCACCCTCCAAAGCAGCTATTTTTTCTAAGGGAACAACTCTGTTGTCTGGAGACAAGTTGTAATAGCAGGGGATCTTCATGCCCCATCTTGAGGTTAGCAATTCTAGGACTGGGTGATTTTAAAAACATCTTAGGATCAGTGGAAACTCCCATGCAAAGGTGTGGCTAGCATAGACTTGATGGCATATATCCAAGATGCTTCTTCCTTGGGGCAAATCCTGATGCAGTCTCATCCTTATCTCTTGCTCATTTTTATCTCTTCCTATAGGGATGTCTACTTTGTTCCCCCTCCTCCATTTTATCTCCACAACCACCTTGCAAAAGTGGGTTAGGCTGTAAGAGTGACTGGTCCAAGGTGTCACCTAGTGAGATTTATGCCAAAGAGGATTTGATTTGAATTCAGGTCTCCTCTGTCCAAGAGCCCCGTGGCGCAAAGAGATAAGCTACAGTACTGCTGTCCAAGCTTTGCTCATGACCTGAGTTTGATCCCGGCGGAAGCTGGGTTCAGGTAGCCGGCCCAAGGTTGGCTCAATCTTCCATCCTTCCGAGGTCAGTAAAATGAGTCCCCAGCTTGCTGGGGGTAAAGGGTAGATGACTGGGGAAGGCAATGGCAAACCACCCCGTAAAAAGTCTGCCATGAAAACGTTGTGAAAGCAACGTCATCCCAGAGTCGGAAACGACTGGTGCTTGCACGGGAGATTGCCTTTACCTTCTCTGCTCAATTTCAGCAATCTAACCATCATAACTCAGCTCTGTCTTTGTGCACCTTTGTTTTGGTTCCCATACCTTCTCACCATCTGTTTTCCTTGTCTGACATCTTGAAGCTCAAATAAAACTTTAAAAGCAGAATATGCTATGCGGAGTAAATCTATGCAGATTTGCTACACTTTTGCAGAAGCAAAATCTAGGCTTTCCTCTGCAAAATCTGGATAGGAAAACAAGTTGAATGATGCAGGTACTTCAAAGTATATCCCAGACATACTCAAGAGGAATTTACTCCAGCCAATTACACTGTGTGTGCTATATTTGTTTACTTTAATGCAAAACTGTCCCAAAATGTGTTGGAAAGTAAGGTAAATGGTGCTAGAGAATTATTTTTTTCTCCAGAAGATGTAAGAATCATTCTGAGAGACAACAGGAAGACAATTTTACATACAGTCCACTAACCCACTGAGTACCAAGGCAGAACAGAAGTCATTCTTGTTAATACCACACGACTAATATAGCCATATGAGAGTGACTTGAAGTCTCTTCCGCCTAATGCATTATCATCAGAAGTGGTAACTGTATTCCGTTTCCCAAACATCCTGGCTGTGTAAAGGGAAAACTGTCTCTTTTTCTCTCTCTCTAGATTTCTTGTAAAGTCCTTGGAACAACAACAAAAACTTCTTCCACAAATACGTTGACCCACTTAGTTCTGGCAACTGACAGAGAGAGCCTCTAGTGGATTCCATCAGAGGAATCGTACATTTTCTGAAAGCTGTCAGCCAAACAGAGAGGCAAGAGAGAGCCTCTTTCAAAATGATAGCATCCTGTGACAGGATATAGAGTCAGTGTAGATATGGGGTTGGGGTAGAGGAGAGAGACTGCAGATTCTTTCTGTGAAATGCCTAGACTAGGCAGTCAAAACTGAGAGGGCATACTCCCTGTGTGGAATTGGAAGCAAGGGCAAAATGAGACTTATTGGCTAGTAGAAACAAAAATGGGCTTGCCAGAATTTGTGCAACTTTGCAAATGATGCAGTCCCCCCACTTTGGGTTAGTTTTTGTCAGTTAACTGGTTTCTTGAGGATATTGCAAGAATGGAGTGCATATTCAATATTTAATTAACTTTTAATGAGGAAATGTAAGGTCCACTCATTGCCTGCCCAGTCAAAACCATTGTCTCAAAGCAAGAACCAGCGCTTCTCTCCATCCTGTGCTCAAAAGCGTGCTTCAGATTAAACTGTAATCTTTTCTGGGCACCCCCCCCTTCTCTGTCTGTCTGTCTCTCTTTCCTTCCATCCCTCCCTCTCTGTGCAGCTATATATAAATATGTAAAACCACATTTCCCCAATAGTTCATTTGAACTTTTGTGTTATATTTGCTGGGAAAGGATAGCTGTAGGAACTAACAGCCCATAGAAGCTACAAGCTATAGACACCTATAGCTCTTCACCTTTTCTGAATTCTGACTCAACACTTTGCAAAAAAAATCCTTGTCTTGAACTTTTTAGGAAATTTGGGCTGCTGTACTTTATAAACCACCCTGACCGGGATGGCCCAGCCTAGCCCAGGCTCATCAGATCTTAGAAACACAAGAACAGCCCTGCTGGATCAGACCTGTGGTCCATCTTGTCAGCATCCTGTCTTACACAGTGGCCAGCCAGTTCCTCTGGAGGGTCAGTGACAGAGCATAGAGGCCAAGGTCTTCCCTTGATGTTGCCTCCTGACTCTAGGATCCAGATTAGTGCCTCTGAATGTGGAGGTTTTCCTCAGTCACCATGGCTAGCAGTCATTGGTAGACCTATCCTCCATGACTCTTATCTGTAATCCCCTTTTAAAACTATTTATTCCTGTGACCATCACTAAATCCTCTGGCAGTGAGTTCTGCATTTTAATCACTCTCTCCCTAAAGCTGTATTTTCTTTTGTCTGTCCTGAACCTACTGGAAGCTAAGCAAGGTTGGCCCTGGTTTGTACTCGAATGAGAGACTATCAAGGAAGTCCAAGGTTGGTACACAGAGGAAGGCAATGGGAAACTGCCTCTGTCCATTTCTCTCTTGCCTTGAAAACCCTATGAGAGCACCATAAGGTGGATGTCACTTGATAAGACTTTCTATCAACATACTGCAACTAGGAGCTTGATGGCTGCTGCTTAAAAACTTGAACTACATTTTTCATACTTCTGTGTCTTAAAACTAATTAGAAAAAAGTATTTCCAGCAAAACTTTTCACCCGCATCCAGCTTTTAGTTATTAGCTTTCTGAAGAGTGGGAAATAATATTTTAGATTGCTAAGAAGCAGCATCAAGAATTCAGGCCGCCAGTCTTTTCTCTAAACTGCTTTGAGGCTCAGTGACTCCATTGCCTTTCATATGCTGTAAGTTTCCAGGGGGCCAACTTGTGAAGCTTTGCTATCATTAGCTTTGAACATATGAAGCTGCCTTATACTGAATCAGACCTTTGGTCCATCCAAGGCAGTATTGTCTTCTCAGACTGGCAGCGGCTCTCCAGGGTCTCAAGCTGAGGATTTTCACACCTATTTGCTTGGAGCCTTTTTTGGAGATGTCGGGGATTGAACCTGGGACCTTCTGCTTCCCAAGCAGATGCTCTACCACTGAGCCACCGTTCCTCCCATTATTTCTGCAATAATGGGAGGGGGGGGGGAATCTCATGAGATGCTAGGATATAAACTCTGGGCATGTGATACCCATTTCTTCGCTGTTATCAAATAACCAATGGCTTTTGCAGTTTTTCCCCCCCTCTGCCAGCAAATTAACATGTCATAATCACTGAATGCAAAAATGTGTGTGGGTTTTTTCCTAGTAGAAAAGTGCAAAGAGTTTGAGGTATATGTGCTTTGCTCTTTTGCAATCCGTGCGTGATTTCTTAAAAGGGATTCTCTGATGTTTGTTTCCTGTGGGAAAACAAAATGAACCCTCGCTGATCATTTTGTTGAGATGTATTTTTGACGGAAATGAACAGTGAGTGGGATGCAGATGTGGAGTGTGTGTAAAAGGTTCTTTATTTTAGACTTCTCAAAAGGGCAAGCAGTGCTTAGAGTCATACTCTGTGGCCTTATTGTATTCTCATTGGAAAGCATGTGGGGGGGGGGAGAAGGAAAGGCCTAGGGAATGCCACAGTTCACTTCAGAGCTTCTTACATGTTCCTGTGGGCAAAAGATTCCGCAGAGGCGGTGGAGTGGGCATTCCTTCCAAAGTAGGGCATTTTGTCTTAATCAGATTAAGGTACATTCAGAAAATCCTATTCTTATGTCTGGGCTGAGCTTTTGGGTATGTGAATGGTGTGGCTCTTGAGTGTGAGCAGAGTGCTTTAAATTTGTCAGTGCCCTATCCCAGCCTTCTGGTTCACTTTGAGAATTAGCTGTGTTGGAGTAAATGGCTTTCCAAGTTGAACACTGGAGTCGTGTAAAGTGTGTTATACTGAACTGTAACATTCTGCGTTTTGTTTGTTTGGGTTGTTTCTAACTATCAGTTTTGTGATCTAGCTAGCTACCTGTCTGATACATGTCACACTTGTGTACATGAATCTGCCTTGATCAGACCCTTGGGCCATCAAGTTCAGGGTCTCAGACAGAGGCCTTTCACATTACCTATCATCTGATTCCTGCGCACCTCCCCCCCCAGTACTGTAGATTTCATGGATTGAACTGAGACATTCTGAACACAAGGCAAATGCTCTCCCACTAAGCCACAGACCCTTCCAATCTTCTTCATCTTGCCTTCTTTCTGGGAGCTCAGGGTAGCATGGGTGATTCTTCTTTCCTGTTTTACCCCTTGTGACCACTCTCTGAGATGGATTAAGCTGTGAAAGAGCGGCTTGCCTTACAGTTACCTATCGAATTGACAGAATGGGTATTGCAACCCAGGGGTTAAATCCAGCACCAACCCTCCCAGGGGTACAAGGATTTTCCGCCTGCAGAGCATGACTTTTTTCAGATCTCCTCCAATCCCCCACAGCTGCAGCCCTGAATTCCTCACCTGACCCCTGCCTGGTGGTACATGCTTCCCCTTGAGATCAGGGTCCTGATAGATCTTTTACCATTTTGCAGGGCCTGCAAAATGGAGCTGTTTCACCAGGCCTTTGGTTGAAGCGGTGGGCATCCGAATCAAGTTCATTTCCCTTGCTGCAGCCATTTTCTTTACTTGGCTCAGTCTTCTGAGGTTCTTGTTAGTTACCAGGGGTTTTTTGGTATAAAAAGTCCCGCAAGGACTCATTTGCATACAAGGCCACACCCTTTTACACCACCATTAATCTTATTTGCATGTTAGGACATGCCCCCTGGCACCAAGCCAGCTGGAATTGCGTTCCTGCAAAAAAAAAAAAAGAAAGAAAACGAAAAAAACCCTGCTTGTTATCTAGTGACTCTGACCCTGGTGCCAGTAGATTTTTAGCTGGTTGTCTGTTTTGAATTTGTTTTAACTTTTTTTTTAATTCACTATGTATTGTATTTTATCTGATGTAATCCACTCTGAACCCGCTTGTGGGGAGGGAGGAATATAAATAAACAATCTTGTTCCTGGTCCCTTTCCCTTAGAAACTGGAAATGGGGTGGGGATTTCAGGCAGTTGTGGGAGGAAGAGCTGAGAAAGTTGTGCTCTGATGGCAGAAATCATTGCTTCTGCAGGAACATTTGCACTGGATCCAATCCCATGACTGAGATCCTAGTCTGATATGCTTGTGTAAGCAAAGCATTGTTTTGTCTAACCATTTTAGACAGATTTCAAGTCTTAATTATTATTGCTTAACTTTTGGAAAATGCACCATGCATATTTTATATTCTTCTGTGCAGTGGGGAGGGAATGGGTGCTTGCTAGTGGATTGCTCACTAGCTGTGTGTGTGTGTTCTTTGCTGTTACTTGAATCAAATCTCAAACTTACTTCTTCCTAAAAAGTGAGACCTTGGTTCTTGATCACTCAGTGATGTGTTTAATGTTTGTAAGGAAACCAATTCAAGTATTATGAAAAATCGACAGGAATATTTAAAAAAAATAAATAGGATTAATAGTCACAAAAGTTGGCATTACTTTATGTTCTTTCTGTTTCTGTTACACTCTGCAGACATTTGATATCTAAACCTTTTATAGGTGAGACCAGTGGTGGCCAAACTGTGGCTCTTTCATGCATATTGTGTGATGGCTCTTTGAAGTCCCCACCACCTTTGTTGGCCGGCTTGGAGGAGGCATTTGTCTCCTTCAATCAGTCCGCCAAGCCAGCCAGCAGACATGGAGAAAGTTTAAAGTTGCTTTCTTTCCACTCTCCCTCTCTCCCTGTTCCCCCATCTATGTGCCTGCCTTCCTTCCCTCAAACATCTGACGTTCATGTCTCGTGGCTATCAAACATCTGCTGTTTCTTCTGTGTGGCTCTTTTGTTAAGCAAGTTTGGCCACCCCTGGGTGAGACTGCATATAAATAATGCTGTAAATGTTGTAGATGTGATTTGTTAACTATTTGTGATCTCCTTCGTGATGGTTTATTTGAGGAAAAGTTGCCCATTGAGGCCCCATTGAGCCCTGTTGCGCAGAGTGGTAAAACTGCAGTACTACAGTCAGAGCCTTTTGCTCATGACCTGAGTTCGATCCCAGCGGAAGCTGATTCAGGTAGCTGCTGGCTCAGGTTGACTCAGCCTTCCATCCTTCTGAGGTCGGTAAAATGAGTACCTAGCTTGCTGGGGGGAAAGTGTAGATGACTGGGGAAGGCAATGAGAAACCACCCCGTAAAAAGTCTGCCATGAAAACATTGTGTAAGCAACGTCACCCCAGAGTCGAAAACGACTGGTGCTTGCACAGGGGACTATCTTTACTACCTTGCCCATTGAGGTATAGCTAGGTGTTTGTGCCAGCAAATGGTTAAATTAAAAAGAATGCCACCTTTGGGCATTTTCTCTTTTATACAGCACAAATAATAGGATGGGAAAGCTGCCCATGGCTTCTCCATAGTAAGATGTGCACAAGAAAGCATCTCAGTAGTCAGTGGTCACCTACCTTATGCTAAATGAAACCACTGGTCCATCTAGGACAGTTAAACTTAGACCGATTTCCCACACACCTTGTTTCAGTCTCTTCGCTTCTTTCCCCTGCGGGGCTGCTGCTGGATTTCCCACAAGTTGCCTCAAGCCAGCGAGTTGCCCCCCCCCCCCTTTTCAAGTTCCCTCCGCGGCTGACAGAAACCAGTTTTCAGAGGATCCTGCCTGCTGTGTAGGGAACTTGAAGAGAGGCAGAGCAACTCGATAGTCCAGGGCAGTTTGTGCGAAATCCAGCAGCAACCCCGCGGAGGAGAGTGAGAGCGGCGTAAGTTTAGTGGGAAATTGGTCTTAGACTGGCAGTGGCTCTCCAGAGTCTCAGGCAGTCCTGCCCCTGATCCTTTTAACTGGACCTTCTGCATGCAAAGCAGAGTCACTTCCACTGAGCCACAGCCCCTCGCCAAATACATAGTATTTGATTAATTCTAATTTGTAAAAAATACATAAATTTTTTTATTCATTTCAGTAATTTTTTTCTTTATAAACAATAGCTTCTTGCTATTTGTATTCTTGTAAATAATAGCTTATTTCACATCCCTTTTAGAAAGACGCACGTTAAACGTTTAAGCAACTTGAATGTGGTGTTCTGGTTCAGCCCACAGTCACTTTCCAAGCCCCCAAATTCATATCTGCATCTGTGAAGTGATGCTTCATTTAATTGTTAAAACCTTTATTTTAGTACCATAACTAGGGCGATTCCTATGCAAAGAAAGATGGGTGTTTTGTGGGTAGGGGAGCAGATTTGGGCAGAGATTAAGAGACACCCGGCCCCTATAACTTTTTCTCTTCTGCTTCACTATTAGATGGGATAGCCATAGCTTTCCTTTGCAACTGGTTACTGTGCCATTTAAATTTGTCTTGAAGATTTATACCAGCTTTGTATTCAAAAGGACATAATAGACACACTATATGTTAACAGGTTTGATGTGTGGCTGAGAAGTATTCCTCCTTGGGAATGCTGTTAAGGCCAAGAACATGGAGTAATCCTCTTTATCCTTCAACAGAAGGCTCAGAATCTTGCCGTCTTTTGGCAACTGAATAGCCATATTGGCCCGCTGCAAGCTATTTTAAGAGCCCCTCTTTCAAATGATTGGAGCTACTTTTCACTTTCTTAATTCTTTTTCTTGGTATTGGCAATATGGGCAGTTGAGCCCTGTTTTCTTCTATCTGAGACTCACTTGAAGTTTTTGCTGCCTGTGTAATAGTGCTTTCATACTGTAGGTCCATTCCGTATCTTAAAACTTAATGTATATAAAGGTTAGTACCATGGTTCTTAGTAATTGTGATAATGACTGTTATAATGTTCCTTTGTGGTCCTCTGTGTGATTTTATCTTTGTGATTGCTATGTGGCTAGGCTTCCACACTAAACCTTAACTGTGATGTTTGGCTTTTATGGCTATGTTTCACCAAAATGTAATGCTATGCACAGAGGGAAGCGCCTAAAGACACAGCCTGGAGTCTCTCTTTTGAAGTATTCACTTGGACTGATTATTATTAACCAGGGCGCTTTTTTTGAGCAGGAACACATAGGAACGCAGTTCCAGCTGGCTTGGCACCAGGGTGTGGCCTAATATGCAAATGAGTTCCTGCTGGGCTTTTTCTACAACAAAACCCCTGTGTGAAACAATGGTGATGTCGGGGGTGTGACCTAATATGCAAATGAATCACTGCTGGGCTTGTTCTGTAAAAAAAAAACCTGTTTAAAACAATAAACAGTTGGTGGTGGTAGTGAAAAGTACTGTCAAGTGCACCCAATTTATAGTGACCCCATAGGATTTTTGAGTCAAGAGATATTCAGAGGTGGTTTGCCATCACCTGCCTCTGCATATTGACCCCGGACTTCCTTGGTGATCTTCCATCTGTGAATACTAACTGAGGCCGACCCTGCTTAGCTTCCGAGATATGATGAGATCAAGCTAGCCTGAGCCATCCTGCTCAGGGCAGACAAACAGAGGTGGGCTAACTATTGCCTGCATTTGTGTCATGCTCATGGACTTCTTGGTGGTGGTTTCCCATCTGAATACTAACCAGGACTGACGTGTATCTTCTGGGAACTAATGAGATCTAATCTGGTGGACTATCCAAATCAGGGCTATTGTTAATAGCTGCATTTATAGTATGTTTTTCTCGCTAAGACTCAAGAGGAATTGCAAATATTATGAGCTATTCAGTCAGTTGGCCAGCAAATTACAAAATATGACTTAAAAAAAAGATTTGAATCTAATGGAAGAGATTCCTGATAAGACAGAATAATTCAGTGGGTCTGGTCAAATTACAGGTCTGAGAAAGACTATTCAGGCATTAGGCCAGTGGAGTAGAAAACATGATTAAACAATGCAGTAACAGAAACAAGCTGCTATTTTTTCTTTAAAATATTAAAGAACGGTGGGTTGTCCCTTTAGTGTGTTCTGCTGAGTGGGACAGGCTTTTATAGTGAAGTCATGGCTTCTTTTGCAGAGACCAGTATAGCCACCAGTTCAAATGCCTGCTGGCTCCTGTATTTTCTACAAAGCGTTTATGGCTTTTGTTGTCACAGTATATGTTGGATAGCCTGGGCTAGCCTGATCTTGCCAGATCTCGGAGGATAAGAAAGTTCAGCCCTGGCTAGTGTCTGGATGAGAGACGGCTAAGCAACAGCCGGGTTGTTAATGTAGAGGCAGGCAATGGCAAACCGCCTCTGAATGTCTCTTTCCTTGAGAACCCTACAAGGTCACCGTAAGTCAGCTACAACTTGATGGCAAAAAAAAGAGAAGTCAGTGTAACCTGTGATCTTTCCCACTGGTGACAAACTGACTTAACTGTTACCTGAGTCACTGCTTGTCACTGAGTCTACCCAGAAATGATTCTCTGTGTAGCTGGCCATTGCTGCTATGAGAAAAGCCCTCTGCTGGAGTGGATCCTACTATCTCCCAAATCTTCCTTCAGCCTCAGGAGACTTCCTCCAGCTCAAAGTTAATTCATAGGTTCAGAACAATGGACCCCCAGGGCTAAATAGGGACATAGGATTTTTTATCTCACCACAGATGCTAATTTTCTGCCCCCCCCCCTCCCCGAGGATTTCCCCTCAGCTCTAATCAGGCTAATTACAATAGGCATTGTACCTCTGCTTCCTGAGTTCCCTCTTTGAAACACCCCTCCCTTATTCTGACCAGCATAAAAGGACTCTGGATCTCCATTTCTGCTCTTGAAAGCTTTCACCCTGAAGCTCCTGTTGGTCTCTGAATTGCTACTGGGCTCAAATCTAACTGTTCCTCTGACTTAGCTGGCTGTTTTTTCAGTGGAAGTGCCGCTTTGGAGGAAGGCTTCGGATTTTAGCCAAAAGAAAGCTGGGGTATAAATATTGCTCAGTGGAGTGGTAGAATAGGTAGATGTATCTCTGTGTGACGAGGAATGTGTGACTGTAGAGATAGAACCAAGGAAAATGGCACTGATGTGCACTGGACTGGCACAAATGCTCACCTTCACCATCCAAATGCGGTTTGACTGCAATATTTTGAAACCGAGCAGAGCAGGGGGAGACACAAAAGTAGGACAAACAGAGGATAACATCACATGGATGCTTCCGAAAACAGTGCTGCTGTAAGGAAGCCAAGGTGGAGCAAAGCATCCATTTGGAGAGGGCCTGTCTCTCCTCTCCCCTCTTGCTTTCTATTTGTCTTCCATTTAAAGGTTGAGGAAGAGCCCTGTTATACTCAGAAGCTGACTTTGTGAATTGGACTTGGGGCCTTTTTCAGAGCTAAGGTTCTCACTCTGGAAGAGCTGGCGGATGATGTAGGATCCACCACATTCCACATCTGTGTGATCTGATCACAGCCCTTCTGATTTCTGGATTTCATATTGTCAGAGTCGTCTGTCTGGACGAGCATTCTTTAAGCCACGAAGTTCCCAACCTGGCATACAAACATCTGGTTATTTTCTTTTGCACAGCACAAGTAAGGATATTACATGAACAGCACTAGACAGGAGTTGACGGTGGATTCAGAACCTTTAATTATACACCACTGCCTGCTCTCCCAGGGTCTAAAGCTGCCTTGCTATCAATTGACACATCGCAGACGTTCTGAGCTCTTCATAGCCGCGTGATCTTTTGTTTGATGGATCGGCCTCTGTCTAGCAAGTGGCAGCTGCCTTTTCATTAAAAGCTACGTTTGAAATACTTCCACATGGCATATTTGGACTTGAAATGTCTTGTTCTTACCGCTGTATGAATAGGAGAGACCAAGATGTGTTCAAGGCAGTTAATAGCAGCTACAGGCTGCTCATTTTTCTCCATACAGGCTGCACCCCTGTGACCCTGTACTTAAAATTTGTGCAGACTATTGCTTGCTGAGGTTGCATGTAATGGCAGCCCATGTAGGAGAATGTGCATGAACCCAAAGGCTTATCCACGCAGTACCAAACTGTAGTTTGGCATTTCATCGCAACTGCACCATTCAAAAAGAATACAAATTGAAAGATCTCCCAACTTTGCAGGGGTCTTTTCTTTCAGGAACCAGTGTTCTACCCAAGTTTAAGTATTCATCCTCAGCATAGCTCTTGTTTGGGCCAAATAACAGCTTGAGAAAACGTTGAAAAATGGAAACAAATACAAATGTAGTGGTTGTGTTTACACGTTGTGATAAACGGTGGTTTGTGCAAAAATCCCCCCAAAAAACAAAAAATCCTTCCATGTCTAATCTACCAGATATGAGTAATAAATCTCTGCGTTCAAGTCTGTTTGCTTCTGGCTTCCTGTCTGCTTCCCAGCCGAACGTACATTTTCCTGACACAATTGGATCTGCCGCTGCTCAACAAACTGTGGTTTGTGAACGCAGCTGTTGCAACACATCAAAATTAGTACCAACTGTGGATAACAAACCAAGTATAAACTCTAATTTGAAATCCCAGACCATATTTGCTGGACAGTTTTCATTCAGATGTTACAACTAACTGCAGGTTGATCAAACCGTGGTCTGTAAGCAGTGTATCTCTGTGTCCGAATGCAGCTAATATGGGAATTATACAGCTGATGATGAAAATAATTGAGATTGTAGAGGGTTTCTGTTTCTTGGCTTCGTCATCAACCAAAAAGGAGACTGCATTCAAGAACTCAGGGGTGAGTCCGGGAAGGTCAGCCATGAAGCCGCTAAAAAAGATTCTTAAGTGTAAGGATGCGTCACTGTAGATATAGATCAAGATAATTCATGCCATAGTATTTCCTGTTACCATGGATGGGTGTGAAAGTTAGACAGTAGAGAAAGCTGACAGGAAGGAAGTTGATTAATTTGATTGTGGCATTGGAAGAGAGTTTTACAGATACCATGGACCGCCAAAAAAGGCAAATC
Organism: Heteronotia binoei; assembly: GCF_032191835.1. Classification (NCBI taxonomy): domain Eukaryota; kingdom Metazoa; phylum Chordata; class Lepidosauria; order Squamata; family Gekkonidae; genus Heteronotia; species Heteronotia binoei. Next base: position 36,023,575 of record NC_083241.1, read on the forward strand.
AGTGGGTTGTAGATCAGATCAAGCCTGAACTCTCCCTAGAAGCTAAAATGTCTGAGACGATTGTACTTTGGTCGCATTTTGAGAAGATGAGAGTCACTGGAAAAGACAATAATGCTAGGAAAAGTTGAAGGTAACAGGAAAAAGACCCACCATGAGGTGAATTGACTCAAATCAATTGCAAAACCTGAGCAACTGGTTGGCCACTGCGTGAGGCTACCACTCCCCAGAGCAAAATTTGTTTACTTGTTTATGAATTAAAATACTTATACCCCACCTTTCTGTTGGGCTGAAGTTAGAAGCTTTTCTCCGATCTAAGGAGCTTTTATCCAACTTAAGCAGCTTGTACATTGGAGGAAAAGCCTCTTAAGTTGGCAGAAGACTTTTTAGGCAGGAGGGAAGGGTGTTTGGAGAATAGTTGCATCCACCATCAGTGGAAAGAAGTGGCGACAAGCTCCTTGGCGTCTGGGCTGCTAAATGGTATGCTGCAATGGTCCAGGTTTGGCCACTGGGCCACCAGTTAATGATGCCTACCCCAGAATATTGTTCTAGCAAATCTTACTTTGGAGATTTCTTTCCAACTGTGCAGCTGTGCCCTTGGTCACTAATCTTAAGATACCCCTTGCATCATTTGGAAAGGCAGAACGTAGGAGAAGCCATGAGAGGGGCCATGGCTCAGTGGAAGAGCCTCTGTTTGGCATGCAAAAGGTCCCAAATCGAATCCCCAGCTAAGGATCAGGGGTGTCCAAACTACGGCTCGGGAGTCACATGTGGCTCTTTCACACACATTGTGTGGCTCTTGGAGCCCCCACCACCCTGTTGGCTGGCGTAGAGAAAGCATTTGTCACTTTAAATCACTTCGCCAAACTAGCCAGTGGCTTCGAGAATGCATTTAAAGTTAAAGTTGCTTTCTTTCCACATCTACCTCCCTCCTCTCTTCCCATCTATTTGTCTTCCTCCCTTCCCACCTACCTCACAGGGTGTCTGTTGTGGGGGGAGAAGATTTAGGAGATTGTAAGCCGTCCTGAGTCTCTGATTCAAAGAGAAAGGATATAAATCTGCAGTCTCCTTCCTTCCTTCCTTCCTTCCTTCCTTCCTTCCTTCCTTCCTTCCTTCCTTCCTTCCTTCCTTCCTTCCTTCCTTCCTTCCTTCCTTCCTTCCTTCCTTCCTTCCTTCCTTCCTTCCTTGTCTTGTGGCTCTCAAACATCTATTTGGCTCTTACGTTAAGCAAGTTTGGCCACCCCTGTAGTAGATTATCTGAAAGACCTCTGCCTGAGACCCAATAGAGCTGCTGTCAGTCTTAGACAATACTGATCTTGACACACCAAGGGTCTGATTCAGTATAAAACAGCTTCATGGTCGTTCATCCTTCACGTGGACCAGTTGTGTGTGGTGTGAATTGACCATAGAGGACTTCCTACTCTGTCAGATATCTTTCCTGTGTATCTTTTAAAAAAGCATTCTCAGTCTCTGTAGTAGTCATGATTTAGTTTTTAAAAATTGCAATCTGGGGGGCATGTGAGGAATATGTAGGGGTTGTGCATAGAAGCTCCCTAGATTTTAGTTTCTGCAAGCTCTTTGGGACTTGCAGCCTGAATTCTCACCTCCCCCCCCCCCCCCGCTTTTAAGTGTCTCTTGGCTGCTGTCAGCATTCATTCCTCATTGGTGCATGGTGGGTAGATAATTTAACCATTTTTTGTTAAGTATTTTGGGAATCCCACAAGGATAGTGCATGGGTGTCCTCATTTTGCTGTTTTTATGGATGGCAAGTGCAGCTAGTGGTCAGAGTGTCAGACTAGGACCTGGGAGAACCAGGTTCGAATCCCAGCTCTACCGTGGAAGCTTGCAGGGTGACCTTGGGCCAGTCGCACACACTCTGCCTAACCTGCCTCTCACAAAGTTGTTGCGAAGATAAAATGGAGGAAAGAGAACAGTGGAAACTGCCTTGGGTTGCCGTTGGGCGAAATGGAGGAAGTCAGTTGGCAGAACAGCCAGTCACTTTACTGTTAAACTATATGTATTGTGGTTTTGTTTAACTAATTTTTTTTTTTAAAGATACCTTTAAGTAGGGTTTTTTTTGTATCAGGAACTCCTTTGCATATTAGGTCACACACCCTTGATGTAGCCAATCCTCCAAGAGTTTACAGGACTCTTAGTACAGGGCCTACTGTAAGCTCCAGGAGGATTGGCTACATCAGGGGTGTGTGGCCTAATTTGCAAAGGATTTCCTGCTACAAAAAAAGCCCTGCCTTTAAGATCAGTTTGAAATAATACCTTTTATGTAGGTGATGGATAATTAAGAACATGCCTGGACTTCTCTGCACCCCAGTCCCTCTATTCTTTTGTATTATATATGCCCCCCCCACTCCAGCTGTTGAACCATCTTGTATAGCCTGTTAATGTCTTCTCCATGCCCCCTGAATTCTGCACAGCAGACAGGGGAAATTTGCAAGATCAGTGCACATGGAATTGTTTTCATCGGGGTGTGTGAAATCCTTTCTTAACTCTTCAGAACGTCCTTTTGGGGTTACTGCTTCATGCAGTAGTGCAGTAGAAGTCCCAGGAAGACCCTTGTGTCTCCTGAAATGTTGTCTTTGTGGCCCCATTTTTGTTTGTGATGACCAAAAAGCCTTATGTTCCTCCCAGAGGGTTGGAGACTTGGAATTTTACGTTGGTCTGTTAGAGCGTGTATTGTAAGCATCTTGCCTTCCTGAGGGACCCATTTTTTAATAACTGTGATCATGGCTGCAATCTCCAAGGTAATGCATCTTGTAGGATGTGACTCTTTGGTACAGTTTCTTCAGAGAGAAGATCAAAGTGTACTAATAATAGGCTAAAAATGGGAGCAGTTAATCAGATTATTCTGGAATTCAGATGAGAACTGAATGTAAATCGTGTAGGCTTAGTATGACAATCCTGTGTTTGTAACGGGGAAAATTAAGACAGGAAATCGTTAGACCAAGGATCTGTCTTACACAGCGCTTCCATAGACTCACAGATGGAGTGCAGTGGAACTTGCTGTTGGTTATCCCTGCGTTTCGTTATCTGAGGGATACAGCCTCTAAGCGTAGAGGCTCTCTTTCAGTTTTCATGGCTTACAACCACTAATTGACTTATGCTTCTAGTGCAGGGGTGGGGAACGTCAGGCCCGAGGGCCGTTTATGGCCTTCGAGATCACTTGGTCTGGCCCTCGAGGCTTGCTGGGCCGAGCCCCCCCCTCTCTCATGGCATTGTGAAGGTATGTGGGTGCCTTTAAAGGTCTGCTGGAAACAGCTGAAGGGTGGCAGGGGTGGGGGGTGGGAGCCAGCTACCACCAGTTCAGTTTGCACATGATTATCTCAGATGGTGTGGCCTAATATGCTAATGAGCGTGAGTCCTAATATACTAATATTAGGGGATGTGATCTTATACGCCTGGACTTAGATATTTGCCTAGGGTGGCGGGTCAGTGTACGCGCGCGCTGAATTAGGCTCTCCCCACATGACTTCAAATAGAAAAACAATTATTTGCATTAATTTTGCCCGCCTGAATCGTTCTCCCTCGACGGAGCACTGTTTTTTAAGTTGATAATTTTGTATGACCCGCAAATGATGTTCTAAATATCTAAATGGCCCTTGGCAGAAAAAAGGTTCCCCACTCCTGTTCTAGTGTAACATGTTGGGAAATCTTTCTTTACTTTTGGGAATGCCTCCTTTTTTTCTCTTCCTGCTCTAAGGAGGCTCCTGGGTGTTAAGAGTGAGACCCAGGTTCAAGTCCACATTCAAATTGATTCTGCATTAGCTTTTGTCCTGGTCTCGTTCTTGATTCTCATGTTTGTGCAGGGCAGAAAACATGCAGTCCCACTCCAGAGATGCCAATGCAGAATCCAGGAAAAAGAGTTGCCATAAGAACCCTGCACAAAAGGGAGGCAAATGCTAAATGCGAGTCAGTCTCAGTCATAAGGCTTACTGGATGCGATTGACCAACCCCACTCTCCTCTCTCCGCCTAGCCTGCCTCTCAGAATGGTGATGGCAGAAAGCCCTGTTAAGTGACAGCTGACTTATGGTGACAGCATATAAGGTGTATAAGGACCTGATATATTTTGTCATAAGTCGCAGCTGACTTATGGCCACCCTGTAGGGTTCTCAAGGCAAGAGATGTTCAGAGCCGGTTTGCCATTTTCTACCTCTGCGTATTGACCTTGGACTTCATTGGTGATCTCCCTTCCAGATACCAACCAGGGTTGACCCTATTTAGCTTCCAAGATTTGACAAGATTGGATGACCTGGGCCATCCAGGTCACAGCAAACAAACAAAGGTGGTTTGCCCACTGCCTGTCTCTGCATATTGACCCTGCACTTCCTTGGTGGTCCCCTATCCAAGAACTAACCCAGGTCAAACCTGCTTAGCTTCCAAGTTCTGATGAGATCAGGCTAGCTTGGGCTATCTAGGTCAGAGCAAATAAACAGAGGTGGTTTGCTGTTTTCCCCCTCTATGTAGTGCCCATGGACTTCCTTGGTGGTCTTCCACCAAAATATTAATTGGGGCCAACCCTGCTTGGCTTCCAAGATCTGGTGAGACTGGCTTAGCCTGGGCCATCCAGGGCAGGGGCAGGGTAGAAGTGGATGTGTGCTGTCCTGAGCTCCTTGCCAGAAGGGTGTGATAAAAACCAAATAAATACACACCAGATGTGGAGATAGGGATGGGCACAAACCAAATTACAAACCAGAATCCCAGGTCATGGTTTGTGAACCTGGTTCGTACCATACCTCTCCAAGCCCACATTGACCTCCCAGATGGTTCATGTCAACAGACGCACTGGTGCTAATGGCAGGGCTTCGAGAAGGCATTTTTAATATCTTTAAATGCCTTCTCCAAGTGGCAGCGCAGCTTGCAAAAATAATTTTAAATGGTTTTTGCAAGCTGCCATGGCGGTGTGACTGAACATGTGAACTGGGAAGGCAAATGCCTTCTTAATTCACTTGTGAGTTGCACCATGGTGGTGGCACAACTCTGTGAGCCAACTAAGAAGAAGATGATGATATTGGATTTATATCCCGCCCTATACTCTGAATCTCAGAGTTTCAGAACAGTCACATTCTCCTTTACCTCCCTACCCCTCCCCAACAGACACCCTGTGAGGTAGGTGAGGCTAAGAGAGCCCTTACGGCAGCTGCCCTTTCAAGGACAACTACAAAAGCTGTGGCTGACCCAAGGCCATTCCAGCAGGTGTAAGTGGAGGAGTGGAGAATCAAATCTGGTTCTCCCAGATAAGAGTCCGCACACTTAACCACTACACCAAACTGGCTCTCAAAGGCATCTTTCTCCCCCCTCCATTCTGCTGGCATCAAGGAGCTGCTACCAGCAGAAGGGAGAGAAGATCCATGAACCTCATGAACCTAAATTGATTCGCAAAGCAGGGGAGGTTCATGCCGATTTGTGAGACCTCACAAACCACAAACTGGGACAAACCTCCATTTTCCCAGTTCATGCCCATCCCTAGTAGAGATATCTACAGCCTTCTCAGTGGCTCCCAATTTATGGAACTGAGAGTCTTACTTTTGGATATGGTTCTTGGTGGCAGAAAGTGCTATCAAGTCACAACTGATTTATGGTGACCCCATAGGACTTTTGAGGCAAGAGATGTCCAGAAGCATGTGCTATTGTTTGCTTCTGCATTGCAACTCTGTAATTCCTTGGTGGACTTCTAGCCAAATACTAACCAGGGCTGACCCTGCTGAACTTCAAGAGGTCTGATGAGATCAGGCTAGCCTCGGTCGTTCAGGTCAAGGTCAGTGTTCCCTCTAAGCTGAGTTAGTGTGAGCTAGCTCACAGTTCTTTAACCTCCGGATCACACATTTTTGTCTTAGCTCAGGAAGCATGGTCTCAGAGCAAATGAATTTATGCAGTAGCCAAATTGCTCCCTTGCAACTTCAATGTCAGTAGCTCACGAAGTAGAATGTTTGCACAAAAGACTCCACAGCTTAGAGGGAGCATTGGTCAGGGCATATGGTTTTTAGCAGTTTCCATGACTAGTACTTTCTGCTGATGCTTCTGTCCCAGGACTCATTCCCAGCAAGCATTGTATGGGTGTTGCTTGTCCATTAGGTGTCTCTGTACGAGTGTGTTTCAAAAGCCACCCAAAGGGATGAATGAACCACAGTCTCGAAGCTTAAAAGCATTTCATGACATTGTGCTTATTGAAAAGAGTCGCTGCTCTTTTGGTCTCCTAAAATAATCTGATTGGAGAGGAATGAGGATAACCTGTCATTTTTCTTTTTTAGTAAATTAATTAGGAACTGGTTTCCTTCTGAAACGCATTCTTTTGTGTCTCAAACAATGATCAAGTGATTCCTACAACACGTTTCTTATATTTTGCCTGCTACTTTCAAGAGAATAGCAACTCAGTCCTTGTAATGACATATTCTCTTTTTTGCAGTTGTGCCCTCTTTTTCTGTGCTTCCCGAACATTTTCTTTAGCTTCTTTGCTTCTCTTTTATACATTACCCAAATAACTAATGAGTCAATTAACTCCATTTAGGCTTTGCTAATTGGGGCATGATCAGGCTTTCACAACTTGCTTAATTGTGAAAACTTGATCGTGCCCCAATTAGCTAAGCTTATTCCATATGCTCATGCGAATGCTGAAAATCAATAGCTTTTTATTTTAAGGCGTTACTTGTTTCTATCCTGAGAAGAGCCAGAAAAAGCAACAAAGGTTCAAGACACAATTTGAGCAAGCCCTTAGTACGGCAAGCCATTGTAAAATAAGACAAATGGTCTGAAATCTGATAGCACCTTTTTCAGTGGTGAAAGAGAAATAAAACACCTTGGGGTCTCATAACTTTCTGTTAAGCATCAGTTGCTGTGCAAGAGAAAGTTTAACTTGTGGCACATAAATAAATATAGGGGATACACTCAGAGGAAGTGCTTTGCATTCTGGTCTGTGGCCCCCCCATTAAAGGATTTCAGCTAGCGGGTGTTAAGAAAGATCATTCTCTGTGGCATGAGGTCATAGAGAGCATCTGCCAGTCAGAGTGGGCGATAATGAGAAAGATGGACTAACAATTTTTATAGCCTTCTCTTCCTGTTGTGGATCCTACTCCTGTGCCAAAAAGCTTTGGCAAGGTAGTGAGAGCCCCACCACACACACACAATTTGTAACTCTGCAATTCTTAAAAGTCTTCAAGGCTTTCTGAGATCTGACTTTGGCAATCCTCCCTGGCCAGCGTGGTATAGTGGTTAAGAGCGGTGGACTGTAATCTGGAGAACTGAGTCTGATTCCACACAAAGCCTGCTGATTGCTCTTGGGCCAGTCATAGTTCTTTCAGAACTCTCTCAGCCCCACCTTCCTCACAAGGTGCCTTTTGTGGGGAAAAGAAAGAAAGGTGGTTGTAATCCACTTTGAGACTCCTTGGGGTAGAGAAAAGTGGGATATAAAAACCCAGGTTTTCTTCTTCTATCAAAAGTTTTGTATTGGTTCTTGCAGCTCCCTGTTTATGATGTGTGGGGAGGAGAAGGGGAGAGAGTAGGGTTGTCAGGTCCAGTGCAAGAAATATCTGGGGACTTTGGAGGTGGAGCCAGAAGCAAGGTTGTGACAAGCATAATTGAACTCCAAAGGGAGTTCTGGCCTTCACATTTAAAGGGACCACACACCTTTTAAATGCCTTCCCTCCATTGGAAATAACAAAGGATAGGGGTGCCTTCTTTTGGAGCTCATAGAATTGGACCCCCAGGTCCAATCCTTTTGAAACTTGAAGGGTATTTTGGGGAGAGGCACTGGATGCTGTGCTGAAAATCTGGTGCCTCTACCTAAAAAAACAAACAAAAAAAACGCCAGTCCCCCCAGAGCCCCAGATACCATTGGATCAATTCTCCATTATTCCCACAGGAATCAGTCTCCATAATGGAGTGCCCAGCAGACGTTTCCCTCCCCCCCCCCACACTTTCTGATGACTCTAAAACAGGGGGAGGGCCTCCAAACTGGGGCATTCCCCTGCCTCCACCTGGGGATTGGTAACCCTAAGAGAAAGAGATAGCAGAACGACAATGTATATGTGTGCTGGTGGGACTTCTTTGCACTGTAATCTTTGCATAGTCTGCTGCCTGCCTCCTCAAACTTCTCATGGTATGTCTCCTACAAAGTGGGTTGCCAAGTGAGAGTGTTGAGATTCCTTTCTATTCCTCTTTAAATGTAACTTCCCACGAAATTTGTGTTGGGAGGGGTGGATAGGCTCTGAAGAGTTGTTTGAACGTTTAGCAACAAGCAAAATCACTCATGAGAACCTTGTTTGCGAGATGCACTGAAGTGGAGTGATGTGCTGCTGTGCTCTCACCTCTGAGAAGGAAGCAAGCAAGTTCCATCCTAAACAGAGTTCCACCCTTCTAAGTCCACTGCAGTTAATAGCCTTAGGAGGAGTGAAACGACAGAAACTAGCAGCGATATCAGTCATACCATCTCAGGTTCATACTCCTGTTCATCTAATGTGATTTATGTCATCTTGTGTCAGCAATGCCCTTCCACCTTCTACATTGGACAAACAGGCCAGTCCTTACGACAGATAATAAGTTGACATCAGTCTGACATTAGAAACCACAGCATTTAAAACCCAGAGGGGGGGGAATGGCATTTTAACCTTCCAGGACATTCAGTTGCTGACCTAAGAGTAGCAGTTCTCTTACAAAGGAATTTCAAAGAGAGACTAGAAAGACAGACAGCTGAATTGCAACTGATAATGGAACTCAAGATGATACATCCTCCTGGACTGAATCAAGACTTAGATTTTCCTCCTCATTACCAATGTTGGTTTCCCCACACCTACCTGCATATCACACCTAATCCCATCATGCTTACTATTGTCATTCACCTGTTATTGTCATTTGCCCGCTATTGTCATGTGCTAACTAAAATTGCTCCACACTCTCCAAAATGTAATTATAAACAGATGGACTCACATACCTCTGTGCTTTTGAATGAGGCAGCAGACATCACAAATCCATCTTGGCCTCCCCCTCTGACAATGCTGGCCTCCGACTAGCCCAAACTGAGCATCATTGTTGAGGCAAACCCACTCTGACTGTTGTTTTGATAGTAACATGATTTTAATTAATTAAATTGTACTGATATTGTGTGACTTGTAAACCTGCCTTGCGCCCACTTGCGGGGAGGGTGGGATAAAAATAGAAGAAAATAAATTCTAGCTGTATCTGAAGAAGGGAGCAGTCACTCACAAAAGTTCCTAACCCATTACAAATTTTGTTCATCTGTAAAATGCTACTTGGAGTCTTGGGTTTTCCACTGCTACAGACAAACACAGCTTGATCTATTGCCATGAGGGGTAAAGCTGTTTGGGTCTGGGTTAGCACTGGAAGGTCACCTAAAGCCAGTGATTACTTAGTCCCCGTAATATGTAAATTACCATGCAGGCCCAGACTAGCCCAATCAGTTCTTAGAAGCTAAGCAGGGTCAGCCCAGGTTAGTATTTGGGTGGGAGACCACTAAGGAAGTCCAGGATAGCTAAGCAGAGGCAGGCAATGGCAATCCACCTTCATTCATTTCTTTCCTTGAAAACCCTATGGGATAGTCATAAATTGGCTGCAACTTAATGGCTTTTTCCATCACATGAACACATGAATTTGTCTTATACTGAATCAGACCCTCAGTCTGTCAAAGTCAGCATTGTCTACTCAGACTGGCAGTGGATCTCCAGGGTCTACAGCAGAGGTCTCTCAGATAACCTACTACCTCATCCGCTAAATTGGAGGTGCAAGGCTTTGAACCTGGGACCTTCTGCACTGATCCACGGCCTTTACCACCAATGTGTAGATTCTCCCTTGTCTCAGCACTGCACAGCAGTTAGCAGTCAAACCTATCTTGGAGTTTGCTGACCTCAGAAGTTGAAAGCAGAGTTGCACCTCTGAATTCAGTGATGTGCAGTAAGCCACGGAGACCATCTGAAGCATAAGGCAAGAGATTGAATGCTACAGTCGACTGAATTGCTTGATCTAGCTAAGCAAATGAGTTACCATATGGGGTGCCCATAAGAAGGAGATGTAGCTGTTTGCAAATGTAGTGTCTTAAAAAGCGAGGCCATTTGTCATCAAAGCTGAACTAAAAAGTGAGTTGTGTTTGAGATAAGGTCGCTGTATTTCATATTAACCTGGTGCCGTTATGCAGCTGGCCTTTGAGAGATATATTTCATGCTACAACTTCATTCATACTAAATGCATCCTTCCCAGAATGGTGCCCACAAGTGTTAATGATTGATGGAAAGTAACTCAGAACTAGCAGATTTCATTTCCAGTGCTGTGGCTTTTCATACAAAGGTCTGTGGATTTTTTGGCGTTTTGGTTGCTGCTTATTGTATTTGACATCCCTGAGGTGGCTGAGAAATGCTGAAGTCTGGTCATAAGTAAAAAAAAAAGTGCTTTATGTGATGCTAAACCATCGCCCCCCCACCCCAGCATTGCATTATTTACAATATGTGGCAGCTTTAGGATGATGTTAAATTGGAGTTGATGTCAAGGGTTACCAACACTCCAGATGGTGGCTGGACATCTGATATTACAACTGTTCTCCAGGCGGAGACCAGTTCGACTGGAAAATGTGGTTGCTTTGAAAGGTGAACTCTATGGTACTGTATTCCATTGAAGTCTCTTAACTCTGCAAATTCCACCCTCCTCAGGCTCCATCCCCAAAAATCTCCGGGTACTTCCCAACCCAGAGTTGGCAACCCTACAACTGTCACAGGGGGAATGTCCCAGTCTGTTTCTGGGATGGCTGTGACTGAGTTTAACATTTCACATACACCTTGCTGCACATCTATTCACTGATTTCTTGCATGATTTGGCCCTTAGCGCTACGCTACCTCTTAAATGTAAGATGAAACCACGCAGTTAAGTCCATAATGCTTCCCCACTTAATTCAGTTGTCCAACATTAAATAGCAGTTATCTTAAAATGATACACTCATTAGGTAATGTGAGTTCCTTGCCTCTCCTCCTTTCTAATCAGTCATTGAATATTCTTGCTGCAGTTTGAACTATCTTTCTTTGTCATAACCTTAACTCTAACTCCATCTCCAGTATAGCTGAACAGATCAGTTTTGGGAGATGTTAAAATCTAGAAACATAATGAGAGTTACCGAGATTTAATACAGATGGGTTAATGAACGCTAGCTAATTTCTATCTGTTGTTAGAATTTCTCGGTTTCTCCTTAACCTGGCTTGAAGGCAAAGGTTATAAATAACACAGAACACTGAGTGTTTTACTTCATTCTCCCAAATGTGAGGGGAAGAATGCCGGGTGGATTTGATCTGTGTCACTTTTCAGGCATGGCTGGAAAAAAAATGCTGCATCCAAATGCGCGCCCAAAGATTTCTCATTTCAGTTTTCCTTTGATCCTTCGCCAGATTAATCTGTAGGTGTTAGATCTCCTTTCTGTGCAGTTAATGTTATATCAGAATAGCTTCCATTTTATTAGGGTTCTGCAATGGGAGAAATCCACGCCTGTATATATAATTCCACAAACATGTAAGATCTATTGTTTCTCCAAGCAACAATTGCTGTTCCTTTCTGAAAGTTTTTTTGGGGAGGTGGGTTAGGAAATTCTGCTGCTTCTAAAGCTTAGAGTAGCGTTCCCTAACATTGTGGCTTTGGGCACCATATTGCCCCCTGCTATTTCCCTTGGCATCCATCAGGCTTGGTACCCACTAGGCACGTAGGGCTCATTATTGGCTGTTCTCATTCATATGAAAGGGTTTTCCATTGGAGGATGAAGAGGACTGGGTAGGCGTCTGGTCTTTCCTTAGTCAGTTTAGAACAGGGGTGGCCAAACTTGCTTAACATAAGAGCCACATAGAATAAACAGATGTTTGAGAGCCGCTAGGCAGGGCTCTTTCACACATATTGTGTGGCTCTTGAAGCCCCCACCACCCTGTCAGCTGGCTTGGAAAAGGCATTTCTGTCTTTAAATCACTTATTTTAGTTGGGTTGGAAAATGCATTTAAAGTGTCTGTCTGTCTGTCTTATCTATCTATCTATCTATCTATCTATCTATCTATCTATCTATCTATCTATCTATCTATCTATCTATCTATCTATCTATCTATCTATCATCTATCATCTATCATCTATCATCTATCATCTATCATCTATCTATCTATCTATCTATCTATCTATCTCTCTATCTATCTATCATCCATCCATCCATCTTCTCACTCCCTCCACTGAAACATCTGATGTTCATGTCTTCCAGCTATCAAACATCTGATGTTTATTCTATGTGGCTCTTGTGTTAAGCAAGTTTGGCCACCCCTGGACTAGGGAAACCTGAGTTCAGTCCCCTGTTGGTCACTGGGTGATGATGAGCTGCTCACGTTTTCAGACAAACCTACTTTGCAGGCTTGCTGTGAGGATAAAGTGAAGAGGGGAGAACTGTGTAGGCTGTTCTGAGTTACGTGGGGGAAGAGAAATAAAAATGTCATGGCTATCCAAGAGAAAAGGATTGAAAGGTGTTGTTCTGTTTTATTTCTGTCCTGTCCTTCCCGCAAGTGGGCTCAGGGTGGGTTACAACATAAAATTCACAGCAATAAAACTTGCTGCAAAAAACTTTTAACCCTTAGAACAATATGACAGTCTGAAGAATCATTTCACAGTGTTGCAGCACTGTATAACAAAGAAAAGAGAGTCCAGAGCCTTTAAAAATTCTCTGATGGTACAGACCAGAGTAGCATCATAGTCCAACAACCCAACAATTTACAGCAAATTGTGGGAGCAGAAAGTAGGGGTTTGTACAGGATATTGTATTGGTTGGGGAAAGAGTAGGCCTCTCTGTCGACAGTCAGAAGAGAGAGTTGGAACTCAGGGCTCTGGAATGGGAAAATTGCATATCATCAATCAGATTATTTTTAAAATGTTCTGCTTTCAATTCCACCTTTTCTTTCATATTACACAGAATATAGTGTAAGACCTGGGCTGTGAGTTCTGCTGGGGGAAGGATAACTCTCTCTCTTTTCTTTAAAAAAAAATGGAAATGCAAATATTTGTGTTGCGTAACTGACCCCAGGGGCAGAGTTTGGAAGCAAGTCTAAACAAACAAACCACCAGGCTTCATTCCGGAACTTTGAAAATGCATTCCCATAAAAAGTGATCTCCTGTGCTTGTGTTTTCCCCTCTTCCCCCTCGGGGTGAACATGCAGAGGTTGTGCCAGAACTAGACCTCAAGATTCCAGTCCTAAAATTCATGGCAACAGAACAAATCCACACGCTGAGGTTCCTTAACTTCCAAGAAACTAAACGAGAAGCACAGTGATGCCTGCTATCCTAACATTAACCCTGTTCCACTTCCAGGTGTGAAGGGAACGCTGTTCTTCGCCGGAAACCTGCTCGTCTGGTAAATTAAAGAGCCGCATGGTGCTTGACAAAAACTTGCAATGAGCCTCAAAAGCATTCCACTTTAGATCGAAAGAGGGCGGATACATCTAGTGAATTAATGGGAGTCTTCTGCAGCTTTAGGTGAGATGCCCAAATCCAAGGTTACCGCTATACTGCAAAGGTACAGTAACCTATGCTTCTCAGTGGAGTTGGGTCTACGGGGATTGGCAATACTGGATTTTGTTTTTTGATCCTTTAAAGTTACTTCTCATTTGTGATGTCTAAAACTTGACTGACAGCATCCTTTTCTGACTAGCTTTTTTCTTTTTCCAAAGAGCAGCGGATGCCTTTCAGACAACAAAGCTAACTCGTGGTGGAAATGCTTTTCACCCATCCTTGCTCTTAATGTTTGAACTGGACCTTGCTACCTTATTTTTGTGGTGTCTGTAGTCCTTAGGAGTAATAATTAATGTGTACTCCCATTTATCTTCTCATCTACAGCTTGCTGTAGTTGATATAAGAGTCGCTTTGGAGTATTCTTTTCTTTTCTTGTAAATGTCTATTATTTGTAAACCCCTGACCCGCGTGGCCCAGGCTGGCCTGATCTTATCAGATCTCAGAAGGTCAGCCCGGGTTAGTACTTGGGTGGGAGACCACCAAGGAAGTCCAGGGCTGTTATTGAGAGGTAACCAATGGCAAACCACCTCTGAGGATCTTTTGCCTTGAAAACCTTACGTCAGCTGTGACCAGGACTTTTTTGGTAGAAAAAGCCCAGCAGGAACTCATTTGCATATTAGACCACACCCTGATGTCACCATTGTTTCACATAGGGCAGGGATGGCCAATGGTAGCTCTCCAGATGTTTTTTTTGCCTACAACTCCCATCAACCCCAGCCAGCTTGGCCAATGGCTGGGGCTGATGGGAGTTGTAGGTAAAAACATCTGGAGAGCTACCATTGGCCACCCCTGACATAGGGCTTTGTTGTAGAAAAAGCCCAGCAGGAATTCATTTGCATATTAGGCCACACCCCTGACACCAAGCCAGCCGGAACTGCGTTTCTGCTTTAAAAAAAGCCCTGGCTGTGACTCAGCAGCACTTTCCACTGATATTATATGCAAATATAAATTGTCCTATATACCCATGGGTGCAATTGTTCTTGGAGGTCCTGCAGATTTTTGTTTTCTTGTTAACGTCTTTGGATCATGGGATGGCTTTATCCTCACAGAGCTAACCTATTTCCGTTTTCTTTCTGAATGGGCAGATAGGAGTAGGGTTGCCAGGTCCTAATCAAGAAATACCTGGGGACTTTAGGGGTGGAGCCAGGAGACTTTGTGATAAGTGTGATTGAACTCGGAGGGAAGTTCTGGCCATCGCATTTTATATGCTTTTCTTTCATTGGATATAATGGAGGATGGAGGCACCTTCTTTGAGGCTCATAGAATTGGACCTCCTGGTCCAATCGTTTTGAAACTTGGGGAGGCACCAGATGCTAAGCTGAAAATATGGTGCCTCTACCTCAAGAAAACAGCGCCCCCCTCAGAGCCCCAGAAACCCATGGATCAATTCTCCATTATATCTTATAGGAACCGGTCTCCATATGTAATGGAGTGCCCAGCTGACATTTCCCTCTCCCCCACACACTTTATGATCCTCTGCCCCCAACTGGGGGATTATATATGTAAACAACCAATAGATCTTCTTCGTGGTCTCTGTGCATCACACTGATGGGAGAAGGCGCCGGCGCCGATCACGATCGGTAACTTCAAAGCCACGGATTTCCACGCCCCCGTCCTGGTGTGCATGCGCAGGCACACACACACACACACCCCCCCACGCGCATGCTCACCGGGACAGGAGCGGACATCCCGCCAGTTCTCTGAGATCAGTCAATCTTCGCTACGGTTGGTGGATTTCTTCATAGCGTTCGTTGGATTTCCAGAGAGGAATTTCTAGAGACTTTGACTTGCTATTACATCGTCCGTGAGTGGGGAGAAAAAGGGCGTTCGTTATTTTTCCAACTTCCAGTTTCCCTTCCCTTTCCCCCCCACCTCCTCTCCCCCTCACCCCCGCGCTTTCCGCGCATGGAAAAGCGCTGGGGATTTTTCAAACGGTGCAGGAAGTGTGGCAGCAAAATCGCACCTCCGGACGGCCACACCCTGTGCCTGCTTTGCCTGGAAGAGACGCACAAGTCAGACTCTTGCGCCCACTGCGCTAAGTTTTCCAGGCAAACGAGGAAAAATCGAGCGGCTCGTCTTGCCGCAGCCTTGATGGAACAAGCGCTGTCCCCTCGCAAAATGGCGGCTTCATCGGAGAGCGTGCCAAAATCTTCGATGTCGGTGGTCGATACCGACAAGACCTCCTCCGACGCCGATATGCCCCTAAAAAGACCGGGCTCGGCTTCAACGTCGGATACCTCTACACCAGCAAAGAGGTCCAAGGAAGTTAAGGGAGCTTCTTCGGAGCCGAAGAAGAAGGCGGATAAGCTGAAACATTGCAAAACCGCTCTTCGCTCCTCTCCAAAGTCTCCGCCGCACCCGACAGCGCTGGTTGTTCCACCTTTAAAGCTGTTTGCTTCTCCACGCCATCGACCGAGCCCACCGATGCTAGAGTCGATGTCGACGCAAATCGCAATCTCGTCCAGACTCCGACCGCGATTTAGAAGCAGCACAACGGTCAGGAAGAGAGGACAGTCCTGCAGACCTTATACAGGTAGAGGACGGCTCTCGGGATCGGTCCGACAGAGCCCAGCGGGACCGATCTCGGAGTCCTTATAGAGTTCCCCCCTCAATCTGAGACGTGAGCCAGTGAAAAGCGATCGCTCTAAAAGCTCGCAGCGGGACCAGTCTTGGAGCCCTCGACATCGACGAGATTTCCGGGTATCGAGAGACAGATCCCCAGATGACTGCTCCCCCAGAAGACATCGGGAGAACTCCCCATTGCAGAGGGCACCACCACCACTGCCATGGGATCAACGCCGATGGCAATATCTGTATGGATCATGTCCAATGCCATCGGTGTTTCCATGGTTTCCCCCACGCCAGACGGAGTGGGATCAGCGCTCGGAAGCGTCCTATCGATCTAGGACATCCTACCGGCCTCAGAAGCACACCCCGTCGGCATCGATGTCAAAGCCTCCGACAGAGGAACCCCACAAGAAAAAGAAGTCCCCACGCCCTCCAGTCCAGGAGGTCACAACCCCCGATCCTGGTCGGGATAGAACATCTCAACCTTCTGAACAATCAGAATCCCCAGTAGGCTCCCCGGGGTCGACAGAAGGGTCAATACCGGAAGAACAAGGGGTGCTATCGTCTCCGGAGGAGCAATCACCATCCAACAAAGTGGGTGAGGATCAACCTATCTCCCCCTCGGAGGACTTAAAATCATATGGGGACCTGATAAAGAGAATGGCACAGTCCCTGTCTCTTACAACGGTACAGCCTCAACCTATCATCACGGACAGCGTGTTCGACATAGTACAGAGGGACACATCAACAGCGGTCGCCTTCCCCCTGACAACGGTACTACTGCACACGGCAAAGGCGTCGTGGGACAAGCCTGCGTCCACACCTATATCCTCACGCAGGCTTGATCACATGTACCGTATACAAGAATCTACAGCGGACTTCCTTTTTAATCACCCCAAGCCAAACTCAGTAGTGGTAGCATCATCATTGAAAGCGAGGAAAACCCATGCTACCCCCCCAGACAAGGAAGGCAAGAAACTTGACAGTTTGGGACGACGGGTGTACTCGGCGGGTGCACTGGGGCTGAAGGTGGCGAACTACGCTGCATGTATGGGGCGATATCAATACGCCTTATGGGACCAACTGTCCACATTGCTACCAGGACTTCCGGAGCAGACTAAGAATGCCATCCGGAAGATTCAGAATGAGGGCATGGCATTAGCCAAACAACAGTTGAACTCCGCGAAACATGCTGGCGACATTGGCGCAAAAACCCTCACGACAGCTGTCACACTGAGGAGACATTCATGGCTCAGATCTACAGCGTTGCAAGCTGACACCCAGGCATACGTTGAGGATTTGCCATTTGATGGTAAAGGGCTGTTCAGTGCCAATACCGATACAGTATTGCAAGAAATGGATAAAAGCATCAGAACCTCCAGGAACTTGGGAGTTCCAGCCTCGTCCTGGCAGCAGAGCAAGCGACCATGGTCAAGACCTTGGATTAAAAAGCCATTCCCGAAGCAGTCAGGGGAACAACAACGGAGGCCCAAAACTGGGGCTCCCTTTGCTAAGAGCCAGTACAGCACTAAGTCCAAATACTCCCCGACCTCTTCGCAGTCATCTCGCCAGAAGGGAAACAGGCAACCCAAGCAGGGCCTTTGACTGTCCTTCCCCATATTTCTCCCTCCCCTCCTGTCCTTCGGACCGTACCCGGCTATGGCCTTTCTACCAGGCGTGGTCCACAAAAACAACAGATGAGTGGGTGTTATCGATAGTCCGGGTGGGCTACCTGATAGAGTTTCAACAGGAACCAGAGGTTCCAACATTCGTCTACACAACCCCGTCACCAACGCTCCAAGAGGAGGTGAACGCCTTGCTCTGGAAAGAGGCCATAGAACTGGTCCCGTCGGACCAATTGAGACTGGGTTTCTGTTCCTGTTACTTTGCGATCCCAAAGAGGGATGGAGGCCTGCGTCCCATCATGGACCTTCGGGGTCTCAACTTCTACATACCACATCAAAAGTTCCGAATGACTTCCTTGCCCAACATACTTCCGTTGCTGAATCCAGGAGATTGGATGGCCACCCTAGACCTGCAGGATGCTTATTTTCATATAAGCATCCATCCATCCCACAGAAAATTTCTCCGGTTCGCCATCGGGACTATGCACTATTAGTACAGAGCCCTGCCCTTCGGCCTGTCTACAGCCCCCAGGGTGTTTACAAAGACAATGGTAGTGGTGGCGGCTCATCTCAGATTACAGGGCATAGCGATATACCCATACATCAACAACTGGCTGCTGGTGGCCAAGTCAGAGGCCAGGCTCCTACAGCATATTTCCGCTACCCTGACCCTTCTGCAGAAGTTGGGGTTACAGGTGAACACAAAGAAATCTTGTCTACAGCCCTCTCAAAGAGTTCAGTTTATCGGGGCGATCTTGGACACGCAGGTGTGCAGGGCGTTTCTACCCGAGAAGCGGGCAAAGGACATTATAGACCTGATACAGGTATTTCAGAGAAACCACACGGTCACCGCTCTTCAGGTGCAGCGTCTACTGGGCTTGATGGCATCCACGACAGCGGTGCTAGTCTTTGCCAGGTTCCACATGAGGAGCCTTCAGTTGTGGTTCATGAAGCACTTCAGGTGTGGGGAGGACTCCCCTCTACGCAGATTCTCCATTCCAAGGGAGGTTTTAGTGACTCTTCGGTGGTGGCAGCACAAGCGCAACCTACTAGAGGGAGCGCCGTTCTACAGGGCACGCCCAACAATAACCTTGACCTCGGACGCGTCCCTGTGGGGATGGGGCGCGCATGTGGATGGACTATGTGTGGGCGACAGATGGCCCAAGGACCACCTACAGTACCATATCAACTTCCTGAAGCTTCTAGCGATTCATCACGCTATTATTTCCTTCAGGCCGTTGCTAGCAGATCAGACAGTGGCGATTCTGACGGACAACACCACAGCACTGGCCTACATAAACAGGCAGGGGGGCACGGTGTCCCGGAAGCTCTGTTTTCTAGCGTTACGCATTTGGGAGATCTGCAGAGAGATGAGCACGTATCTGACAGCGGCTCATCTTCCGGGCGAACAAAACGTGTGTGCGGACTTTCTCAGTCGGAGAGGGGCGTCCCTACACGAATGGGAGCTCAATTGGAGTTTCCTTCAACCGGTCTTTCAGGAGTGGGGGACGCCGGAGATAGACGTCTTCGCCACCCACGAAAACAGGAAGTGCAGAAGATTCTGTTGCCGAGGGGGGAGAGATCCACTGTCACTGGGGGACGGCCTCCTGCTCCAGTGGGACCGTCGTCACGTGTACCTGTTTCCCCCAATCCCACTAATCACGCGGGTAGTACAAAAACTATACAGGGAACGCCCGAGAGGGATTCTGGTCACCCCATGGTGGCCCAGGCAACACTGGTTTGCCCCCGTTCTGCAGCTGTCCGAGGGCATCTTTCACCACTTTCCCTCAGTGCCGGACTTACTGTTCTCCCAACAGGGACTAATAGTCCACCACGATGTTCCACACCTAAAACTGACGGCGTGGAGGATCAGGTGAACCCGCTGTCGGCAAGGGTTCAGCATGTTATCCTTAACTGTAGAAGGAAGTCTACGAGAAAATCGCATGCCTATAAGTGGACACAGTTTGTTCAGTTCACCTCTGGTGGCGGGGGGGACCCGGCGAAAATGGGCCTCCCCAGCATTCTCGACTTTTTGCTCTCCTTGCTAGACAAGGGATTGGCAATATCCTCCATTAGGGTTTACTTGGCCATCTCAGCCAACCATGAACATATCGAAGGCCGATTGGTGTTTGCGCACCCCACCACAAAGAGTTTTCTGCGGGGCTTGGCGCGGCTGTACCCCTCTGTTAGGGACCCTACTCCGTCTTGGGATTTACCGGGGGTCTTGGAGGCCCTCATGGGGAAACCCTTTGAGCCTATGGCCTCGTGCTTCTTGCAGTTATTATTGTGGAAGACGGCGTTCCTGGTGGCTATTACCTCAGCATGGAGGGTTGGGGAGCTGGCGGCATTGTGATGTGATGACCCCTACCTTCGTTTCTGGCCAGAGGGTGTGTGGTTGCGCCCAGATGTGACTTCCTTGCCCAAAGTGGTGTCCTCCTTCCACTTGAACAGAGAAATTTGTTTGCCAGTCTATTTCCCGAACCCGGCTACGGATTCGGAAAGGCGGCTTCATGCTCTAGACGTAAAGCGGGCACTCTCCTTTTACTTACACAGAGTGGGGCCCTCGCGGAAGGACCCTAGGCTTTTCGTCTCCTACGCCTCTGCCTCTTTGGGGCAGAGAATCTCGTCGCAGAGACTATCGAAATGGTTGACAGAGACGATTAGGCTGTGTTATCTACTGCGGAAGCGGCCTCTTCCAGGGCCTATTAAAGCGCACTCCACAAGGGCAATGGCGACCTCAGCTGCATTCATGAAGGGAGTGCCATTGCGAGACATTTGTAAAGCAGCTACCTGGTCCTCCCCGCATACGTTCATTAAGCATTATGCGTTGGACCTTCACTGGAGGCATAGTTCGTCTGTGGGCCATGCAGTTCTGCAGTCGCTCACCTGTTGACGGACCGTGCAACCCTCCTCCAGGTAGGCTGTTAGCTTGCTATTCTCCCATCAGTGTGATGCACAGAGACCACGAAGAAGATAAACAGGTTTCCTACCTGTAACTGATGATCTTCGAGTGGTCATCTGTGCAGTCACACTACCCGCCCACTTTCCCCACTGCTGCTGGTCCGTCCCAGGGGCTCATGCAGCGGTCAGAAGGAACTGGCGGGATGTCCGCTCCTGTCCCGGTGAGCATGCGCGTGGGGGGGTGCCTGCGCATGCGCACCAGGACAGGGGCGCGGAAATCCGCGACTTTGAAGTTACCGATCGTGATCGGTGCCGGCGCCTTCTCCCATCAGTGTGACTGCACAGATGACCACTCGAAGATCATCAGTTACAGGTAGGAAACCTGTTTTTATAGTGACCAAATAACTAAGATGTAATTCATGGAATAGCAAACATCACAAGAAGCATCATTTAGAGGTACACAATCAAAATAAATAATTCTTCCACCAAGGAGTCCTGACGGGCAGGCAGTCGACTTAAAAGGTCCTGCTTCGATTACTCTTCCAGCATAGGGTGCTCCATGAATCATTACAAAAGGCGTCCAAATTTAAAATGAATTTGCAGCAATGTTTTCAGTGCATTTCGCAACTGCTTAAATGCTTTCAATGAATAAATGAGAACTCGAAATCTCTCGTGTGATTTCAAACCGGCACTTCGCTCAAAAACGGCTCAAGGCCGTTTTCCTCCCCCTGCACACTTTCTGACCCTCTACCCCCAGGTGGGGCTTGGCAACCATAGATAGGGGATAGTTTGAGGTTTATTTCTCTCCCACCTCCCCTTGTGCATAAGAAAATTTGCTTTGAGTGCACCTAAGGTGCATGGGCCTTGAGCTGGATGGCCCCTAGGCTAGCCCAGTCTCA
The DNA here is from genome assembly GCF_032191835.1 of Heteronotia binoei. Classification (NCBI taxonomy): domain Eukaryota; kingdom Metazoa; phylum Chordata; class Lepidosauria; order Squamata; family Gekkonidae; genus Heteronotia; species Heteronotia binoei. The sequence continues at coordinate 36,045,096 of NC_083241.1, forward strand.
TCAGATCTTGAAAGCTAAGTAGTCTTGGCCCTGGTTAGTCTTTGGATGGGAGACCTCCAAAGGGTTGCTACGCAGAGACAGGCCATGGCAAACCACCTCTGTCTGGTCTCTTGCCTTGAGAAACCCCACGGGGTCATCATCAGTCAGCTGTGATTTGGAGCCAAAGAAAAAAGGTTCATGAGACTCATCGAGGAGAAATGAAGCACAAGCTTTCAAGTCTCACAGTGTCCCTAAAGCACAATATTTGGTCTGGCAAAGAGCTTAAGGGAATGTGGGTAAACGCATGTACTCCGCCAGCCTCCCGCTATCTGCTCCAGATACACAAAGAGCTCAGTTCAGCAGCACAGAGCGTTATCGGCAGTCAGAGGCCTTGGCCCAGAATGTTTGAAGTGCATTTGTGCCACCCTCCCCCCCCCCCCCCAGTTCTCAGTGAATGCATTTCTATCGCTTTTAGATTAGAGCACAGATGGAGTGAGACTGTGTCATCAAAATTCTTCTTGCGCTCCGTAAGCGAGCAGGATACAGAGGAGCATTACGGAACTTTTGTTGTTATGCACGAGCGTGGCACATCCACACTTTTTTTTTTTTTTTAGCATTTCTGAGGTTCTTTCCAAAAAAAGAAACCATGTTTGAGTTGCTGAACGCAGCCACCTTGGCTTTTCTTTACTGAACGTTTCCAGCCACAAACAAGCCGCTGATCTGAATTACGACCTTGCCTTCTGACGGAGTTACACATGTATAAATTGCAGAAGAGGAACATCGGAAGTCTTTTGTGGAGATAAATTGCCTTTTCCCCTTCCCCGTGGCCAAATGTAACCACAAAACAAGCCTCAAGGGCTTGATTGCTTACTATCCTAAGTCTCCTCCACCCCTTAAGAACAGCAAGTCCCACATTCTTGGGACCGAGAAACCGGTAGTCTCCTGCATTTGCGTTCCTTCCTACTGAAATCGACACACCTTGCCCCGAAGTGCATTGGCAAGCACTAACGCAAAAGCCGTCTGTACTTACGTAGAGATAGCGAATGCACTCTCCTGTGTTTGTCTTGGAGTGGCTGGTGACTGCAAACGCCTGTTGAGCTTTCAGGAGGTCAGAACCTTCTTGTGTGTGTTTTTAAAGTGCCAACTGGGACGCGTGGTGGTAAGGCCCTACAGGAAAGAAAATTAGCCGCCTAAGGTTCTGTTTTGGACACATCCTCCAGGTGGGTTCTGTTCTGTGTTCCTCCCCCTTTCCATTGTTAGGGGAGGGAGGTACTTTTTTTTTGCCTTTGCAATATCGCTCTGAAGCGCAAACAGGAGATAAGGGCAAAAAAAAAAAGAACAGAAAAAGAAAGGCCACTTGCTTCTGATGAATGGGCGTTTATTTGGCAACTCTTCTCTGCCTTGACATTGATTGCACAGGCTAACTAGATCTCATCAGATCTCAAAAGCTAAGCAGGGTCAGCCCTGGTAAGTACTTGGATGGGAGACCACCAAGGAAGTCCAGAGTTGCGGTATAGTGGCAGGCAATGGCAAATCCCCTCTAAACATCTCTTGCCTTGAAAACCCTACACAGTCTACCATAAGTCATCTACAGCATTTTACATGCACCCTTTCCTGCCTATTTAAAGTATTCCCAGATCATCTTGAAAACTCGTCCACCCATCCATAAGTTTACTTACTTTTTACCATCTTTTTGCCCCTTTCTCCCAAGAAGTTTCTTTCAAGTCACGTGACAGTCACATCTGGGCTCATTTGGTCTCTGCACCCTCCCAGCCATCCACACATTTGATGCAGAGGTGGGGGGGTTTGTTAAAGAGCCACCAGAGCTGCTCCTCCCTCTCTGTGGGTGGCGGGGGTGGATGGGTGACAATACTGGCTCTGCATGCCGTATGAACAGCTGCAGGGTGTAGGAATAAATCTGGCCTGATTTCTTTGTACTGCTTGGACTCGAAACACCTGTTGTCTCCCTCCTCGTGTCTCCCTGCTGTCCCTCTGCATGGTGAGTGCCGTGCCGGTTTCGGTGCTGCTGTCATAAGGAGTCCCTACATAGCTTTTTGCTCCTGTCCTTTCTCCATGGATGGGCTCTTGTTCAGCGGCAACATGTGTGCTCCAGAGGCTTGAGGATATAGTAAATGAGATGCCAGAATTTTTTTTGGGGGGGAGGGTGTCCATTGTCTTGTCTGATAAAAATAATAGAGGGCTAAAAACCCCCAAAAAGAGCTCCCTTCAGGCCCTTTTGGCCCTGACCTGGGCTAGCCCAATCTTGTCAGATCTTAGAAGCTAAGCCAGGTTGTCCGTGCTTAATATTTGGACGGGAGACCACTGAAAAAGTCCATTGTCACTACAGAGACAGGCAATGGCAAACTGCCTCTGAACATCTGTCGCCTTGAAAACCCTATGTAGAGGTGTCAAACATGCATCCTGGGGGCCAAATCAGGCCCCCAGAGGGCTCCTATCAGGCCCCTGAGCAACTGACTCTTGTCTCCCCTCTCTTGTTTCCTTCTGCATCTCAGCTTGCTTTGCCAGGCTCTGTCAGTCACACAACAGAGCTACTGAGCCAAGCCTCTCTTCCTTCTATTGACTGAGGCTCCTCCCCCCCCCCCACCAGTCCCTGGGGAATGAAGGAAAGAGCTTCCTTTGCCCACTTCCCTGGCTCCAATGGAAGAAATAGAAAGAGAGCACCTTAAAGACCAATGAGTGCTCATGTTTTAAGTTTAAAGAAAACCCCAAACATTTAATCGTGTTTGTCTGTGTTCTTTAAAAAGTTTAAGTCCCTGCTACCTAATCTTAAATAGGTACGCACATGGCCCAGCCCAACACAGCTCAGCCTGGCCCGACAACGTCTCGTTTATGTCAGATCTGGCCCTCATAACAAATGAGTTTGACACCTCTGCCCTACAGGGTGCCCATAAGTCATCTGCGACTTGACGGCAAAATGTATCGGGTCCTTTTGCGCTTTCTGACCACATATATATATTTACTTACAACGTACATACTACCGGTGTGGTGTAACGCGTAGACTGTCGGACCAGGACCTGGGATGATCGGGTTCAAATCTCTTGCTCAACCATGGAAGCCTGCCAGGTGACCTTGAGTATGTCATAATCTCTCAGCCTGTCCTTCCTTCACAAGGTTGTTTCACAGGGTAGCCTTGTGGGTCTGTTTCATGTAGCGGTGGCCACGAGAGAGAATGCACATGTACTGGATTTATTGGAAACGGGGGCCAGCATCTGTAGGTCTACATTTGCACCTGGGGTAGTACCTTGGCAGAAGCTGCCTATTCAGTTAGTTGTGCAGTTTTGCCACAATATCAGTATATAGTTTTGCAAATGAAGTTGTTGAGCTTTCTTAATGTACCATCACTTGCTGTTATTCCCAGGGGCATCCTCAGCCCGGTTACCCCCTTCTGCGGGCAAGCTATAGGAATTAAAAGCATCTTCTTTTACACTGTAGGGCTGTGAGAAAGTCTTCCAGTATGTAACCTGGGTTGTGACTCCCTCGCATTCACCCTACAAACAGTATGAAACATTAGGACCAATGTTCCCTCTAAACTGAGTTAGTGTGAGCTAGCTCACAATTTTTTAGCCTCCGGCTCACACATCTTTGTCTTAGCTCAGGAAAAATGGCCCCAGAGCAAACTACTTTATGCAGTAGCTCACAACTCTAATGCCAGTAGCTCACAAAGTAGAATTTTTGCTTACAAGACCCCACAGCTTAGAGGGAACATTGATTAGGACGTGTGGGTATGTAGAGACTAATGTTCATAATAGCCCTAAACTGACAGGCTGAGAGGTTGTGATGGACTCAGGGTCACCTGGCAGGCTTCCATGGTTAAGCAAGAGATTTGAACCCGGCCATCTCAGGTTCCTAAACTAATCAGCCTGGACCAAAGATGAATAGTATTTTCCTGCTTTCCTTTAAGCAATCTCTCTCCCCATCCCCCACCGCCCTCCACCTATCTGCAAGAGCAAGATTGCTTCTGGCAAAACAAGAAGGGCTAGTCAGTCTCTCGCTGCAGAAACCTCTCCAATGTCACTGTGGATTTCAGCTAAGGCAAGTGGAACCTTTCCATGTCCTGCAACCTTTCCGTGTTCTTTCCATTCACTGGAAGCAGCTTTTTGGGAGAGAGAGGAGGAATGGAGCTTGGAGGACCTCAGCTTTGTCCTCTGTTGTTCCAAGCAGGGAAGAAGAAGGCTCAAACTATCTTTTGCTGATGTAGGCAAAGGACAAGGAATACATCAGTAAACACCATAGCAAGGCTGTTCACTCTAAGCAGTTCCTATGCCAGCCATGTACCATAAATGCAAGGTTCTTCTTTGTGGTCTTTTTGCATTGCACTGATGAAAGTTGTGCCTGCGCAGAGCACTGATTTGGGAACTTCGAGAGCAGAGGGCCCTCAAATGTTTTGAGCCCATGTGTACTTCTGCAATTTTGAGGGATTTTCATAACAGCCATAAACTGACAGGCTGAGAGGTTGTGATGGACTCAGTGTCACCTGGCCTCCCCAAAAAGAGTTTCTGCAGGAGGCGGAGCCAAACAAATGGCTACCATTGGAGGTGGAGCCAAGTGGAATCCTCCATGTCCTCTCACCTGAAAGGAAGAAAAGCCTGGAGGGAAAATGGAATCATACACTGAATAAGGGAAAGCCCAGGTGCTTACAAGTCCTCCTGATCTTCCAATGGAAAACACCTTCACTTGGATGAGGGTTGCCAATAACAATGGCCCCACCCACTTTCTGAAAAGCTCATTGAGTGCTAAGTAAAGTGCTGGCACCCATGGGTACCTCGTTGGGGAATCCTGTTCTAGAGTTATGTAGGGTTGCCTTTCGTTCATGCTTATGGTTTAACATGAAACTTCACTGCCAAGTTCAGTAATAATTTGGCTTACATTTTCCCCCCTTCTTTTACAGAAACCATTCTCTGTGATGCTGGTCGTTCATGACAGCGGAGCTGGATATAGCTAATCAGGTGCTGCTGTGGTTGCAACTTCCAACATGACCAATCCTCAGTAAGTGCTGATAAGAAGAAACTATGGAGCTTGGGTTTTGGTGCTATGTGAACAGTCTTGACTGCAAAATGTCCTTTTTTATAGGGTCTTCTACACCTATGTAAGAGCTTCCCAGTTCAAATTGGGAGCCAGCGTGTGCTATAGTGGTTAAGAGCAGTGGATTCTGTTCTGGGTAACTGTGTTTGATTTCCCTTGCTTCCACATGAAACCAACTAAGTGACCTCGGGCCAGTCATGGCTCTCTCAGTGTTCTCTCAGCCCCAGCTATCTCACAGGGTGCTTGTTGTGGGGAAGGAAAGGAAGGCAATTGTAAGCCACTTTGAGACACCTTAAGGTACACCTTAAGAAAAGAGACACCTTAAGAAAAGCAGGCTATAAAAAACCTTCTGTTCTTCAGCAAACTGAGTCTGTGAATAAAAATTATCAAATATATGTTCTTGTCATTGAAGTGCTAGAGTCTAAGTGCTGTTTTATGTATTTATCACTTTGGCCTGGAAGCTGGAGAAATTATTTAATTATAAATCATGAAATGAATTTCAGACCTTTCTGTTTTTCTTCCCACTCATCCACCTCCAACATGCATATATCGTCATCAGTGTTCTTTCTAGGGGTTTGCAAAGAACAATGGTATTTTGGGGGTTCAAGTATATTGAACCCCCAAAATATCGGTATTTCTGGATATTCCTGAATCTCAATACCAGTATGGAATTCAGATTACGGAAATATTCAGGAAACCTGAATTTCTTTGGCTCCGTAATACCCTATAGAGACCATAGTCCCTGTATTTTGAGGATTTTCAGATCTTGGCCATTTTGGTTAGATAAACAGTATCCGAAATCTAAATCCAGCTTAATCAATACCTGAAAAATACCAAAGTATTTTCCAGGTAATTTTTCAGCTTGGATTTAGCCGAATGCACATCCCCAGTTTCTACTAAGTATCTGCTTCCCATAATGGGCTTTTCGCAACATACTGGGTTAAGTTTCACATTGAGCATTCTGAAAATGTGTGTTCTGATTGCCTTTTTTCCTTTCCAGGGCTTTGTTCTCTGTCTTTGTTTCAAACACTCCTGCCACATACAGCGGGACAGACCAGGGGTCTGCAACTTGGTGGCTCTGGAGCTGAATGTAGCTCAAGAATTTTGATCACCTTCTTTAGAGAGCAGTCAGTGTAGTGACTTCAGTCAAATTGTAAAGGCAACAATGGAAACAAGGCAATTCTTGCCACTGCTTCCATCAGAAAAAAAGTATATCTTTCCAGCCGCTGTATTATTTGGGGGAGGTGATATGAGCAAAACAGAGTGCAGTATTTCTACAGAACGGAGCAAGCTCTCCTGCATTACCAGCAGAGAGATCTATAACTGCGTCCCAGCATGATTCGGAGGACAGACGTTTGCCTGAATAAATGGGAATCTATCCCATCCCTGCTGGGGTGTAGTATGCCAAATCTCCTCTAAGGTCCTTTCCTCCATTCCATTGGATATAAAATACCAAACGAGCAATAATGTATGGGAGTGTTTTGTCATCATGGTGTAGTGCTTCCAGACACGCGAATCTCTGGAACCATAAGCATCTGGAAAACAATGTTGCTAAAAACGGGGATTTTTTGTTAATTAAGAACATGAGAGGAGCCCTGCTGGATCAGACCAAGTCCAGCATTCTGTTTGCACAGTGTCCAACCAGCTGTCTTCAGGAAGCCCATCAGCGGGAAGACTGTAATAGCATCCTCCCTTCCCTCCTGCCCGTAACCTTCCTGAACTTCTATAAAGAGGGACACTATCTCTGGTACTGGAGGAAGTAGATATTCATTATGCCTGTTAGCCATTGAATGCCCCTACCATCTGTGAATTTGTCCACTTCCTTTTTCAAGCCTTCCAAGGTATTCATTGGAATGTTCTTCCCCTGCTTTTCTTCCCAGTGGTGACCCAAAAGTGGCTGGGGGGGGGTGGGAATGCAGTTTGAATAAACAGAAAAACAAAAAGTGTAATAAACTACATCCTCAGCTGACCCTGGATCCGCTAAGCTGGGCTGGTCAAAACCAGCAGTTGAAATCTTGGGCCAAGAGCCTTTGGATTGCCTCTGGTCATGTCCAGGCTTTAATATCTGCAGCAGAAAGGGGGAGAGATGCCTAGCATGGATTGTATGGTTTTAATACTTGCAACAGGAAAGGGGACAGAAACCCAGTGCAGATTGTATGTAGCTTGCAGGCATGATCCCCAGAAGTCCCCCCTCCCCCTTGGTAGAAGAACCTCTGGCCACTCCTAGGTTTTAAGGCCTCTCCAAGCAGTTTCCAGATAGAGGTCCAGCTCCCCAAGAAGAGATCCCAAACCTATGGGCAACCAGTAATGGGGATGTAATTCCGAGGAGAAGAGTAGCAAACAAAGATGCTGAGGCATGTGCCTGTAGGGGCAGCATCCAACCTGGAGCCCCCGAAAGCGGGCAGGCCCCCAGATGTGGTCCTCTCTCCCACTCTCCTGTTCTTTATGACATGTAGCGCTTGAAGTATTTTAACAGTTTGAGGGAGGATGCATCAGCCTGCTAGTCATCAAGCTTATTCGTATAACTAGCCTGGTTTAAGTCAATTTGAATTCTGCTGCTTGCCATTCTCACTGATTACATGTTTCTCTCCCCGCCCTGTTTTGTTTGCTCTTTGACAGGCCTCCTATAGATGGTGGAGTTTCAGAAGTGGAAATAATTTCGCAGCAAGTAGAAGAAGAGACCAAAAGCATAGCGCCTGTGCAGCTTGTTAATTTTGCTTACCGGGATTTGCCACTAGCTGCAGTAGATCTGTCCATAGCAGGTTCTCAGCTCTTGTCAAATTTGGACGAGGAGTACCAAAGAGAAGGGTAAGTGCCAAATGACTATTTATTTAAATACCTTTTCTGTAGCTTGCTTTCCAGTGCTCTGAAGATAGCTGGTACCTTATTAAAATCTGCATCTTCTAAAGGCAAAGCGTATTCTCACTAAAGTTCTGTGGGCTGAAGTTCTGCCGAAACTGCTGTCGTCAAGGGTAGGTGGTTTCTGCAACTGCATCTTCTTAGCTGGTCTCTGATGGTTTGCAGGCAATTTAATATTCATCTCCCCACTGAGCCTGTCCTCTGAGTAGTTTTAAAAAAAAAACCCAAATCCTCTGTTCAGGGAATAAAAGTGCTAGATGACAGTTTTCTGTCTTGACTGTGTTCTTACCTTGAAAGTATAGAATAACCATTGTGTTGAACTTCTCCACCCCACCCCTGCTGCTAATGAAAATCAGTGCTAAAGGCCAGGGATGTAAAAAGGAATTTATGACTTCCATTGTAGATCAGACAGTGGTGGTTTTGTGTATTTGGGTAGGTGGAAATCAGAATTGTGAAGATCACAGGATGGAGCGGAGGTGACTTCTGTTGCCCCAGCCCTCAGAAGGTCGGACCAGAACCAGTTGACTGAAATAAAATCAAAAGTGTTTTCGACTAAACACTAGGCAAAGGCGAAATGGCTGTCTGACAACAACACTGATTCTGCGAGCTTAGGCAGACCGTGAGAGCGAGGGCAGGAAGGGATGAGTCAGTGCTGGGCTCCCATGGCCATTTCCTTCATGCCCAAGGTAACGCTGATCACCGCTTTGTGGTCAGTAAGGAGTTTTCCTACAGGCCAGATTGACCAGGGATCCTGCAACTTTTCCCCTTCCTCTGGGCATAGATTGGGGGTCCCTGGGGGAATGCGTGAGGAGGTAGTTGTGAATTTCCTGCACGGTATAGGGGCTTGGAGTATATCACCCTTGAGGTTCCTTCTTTCACAGTGTTTCAAACGGTGAAATCTCAAGTTAAAGCATCTCAGTCCTGTATTACACCTAATAAGAGCCCTGCTGGATCAGACCAGTGGTACATCCAGTACAGCATCCTGTCTCACACAATGGCCAAGCAGTTCCCCATGCAGGAGAATGAGTTAGAAATAAGGTATTAGAATGGACTGCACCACTTGAGATGGTGGGTGGCATACTGTGGAAGCCCGTGTTTTGGACTGCTCCCCTATAGAAATAGCTCTTTTCAAGGAGGGAAACAACACAGCAAGCAAATATGAATGTGCATGTGTGTGTGCTTAAAAGTTTTCTCTCTGCCGTGCTGGCTTTCTGTTTGCATGGACTTTTTAGTGAAAAGAAATATTAAAAGCTGGAACCCATTAACCTGCAGGCTGAAGTGGTGCGGTTCATTCTACCACCTTGTTGCAGAAGGTCCCTGCCATCTCCATTTGAAAGGGGATCAGTTTCTAGGTGATGTGAAAGAATGTTTGGATCCATCCCAGTGGGAGGAGGTGGTGACAAGCAGGTGCTCACAGTTTTTGCTCTCTTTGGGGCAGTCAGAATTTGCTACTTGGCATCTGGGCTGCTAGATGGGATGCCGCAGTGGTCCAAGTTTGCCCGCTGGGCCACCAGTTAACGATGCCTATCCTAGAATATTTGTTCCAGATACGCCAGTTTGAGGATTTCTTTCTAGCTGTGGAGCTGTGACTTCAGTCATTATTCTTAAGATCCCCATTGCTTATTGTACTACTCACCATTTGAAAAAGCAGAATGTGAAAGGGGCTGTGTGGCTCAGTAGAAGAGCCTCTGCTTTGCACGCAGAAGGTCCCAGGTTCAATCCCTGGCATCTCCACTTAAGGACCAGGTAGTAGGTGATGGGAAAGACCTCTGCCTGACACTCTGGAGAGCTGCTGCCTGTCTGAGTAGACAGTACTGACCTTGATAGACCAAGGGTCTGATTCAGTAGAAGGCTGTGTGATGTGTGTTCTCCTGTATGTATAAACCAGCCAGCCTCATATAGCAGAGCTGAGAGGCAGCAAGTCTTCCTGATGGTTATTGGCAGTCGGTGTAGGTAGTGCTAGCGGTCAGATTCCATTAAAAAAAAACCCAAGATCCCGTCTTCCAATGCGTTTTGCAAGGGCAGTAACACAAGCTTACAGTGTCCAACCGCAGTTTGCTTTGTAGTACTTAAGCCTCCTGTGTTATTAACACAAGTCTAAACCAACCTGCTGTTTTACTGGGGTGGACCTAGGCCTTCCTCCAAGTACCCTTCCACCAACTTAACTGACTCTTTCTCTAATGGGAAGTCCAGTTACATTAGAGCAGGGGTCCTGAGCGTTTTGAGCCTGCAGGCTCCAGAGCCAGCCACAAAAAGGCAACCACAGCTTACCTTCAATCCTACAGTAAAGCGAAAGCTGCTGCCCAAGCAACTTTTTAAAAAACATCTACACAGCCAGTAAAATCTCGAATGGCCTTTCAAGCTGAAAGCCCCACCTGGCCACTCCCACTGATCTAAAAACACTTGATGGGCACCAGCAAAGGTGTCAGTAGGTACCATAGTGCCTATGGGCACCACATTGGGGTCTCTGTATTAGAGGAAGGCTTCAAACGTGAGCCAAAAGGGTATCAGTGTTTTAATAAATAAACTTTGCTCAGTGGAGTGGGAGGGCAGGTATAGGATCCACTCCCTCTGTCGTATAAATTTCACCTTCTACCATGTTCCTTTTTCCTGTGAACAGTAGTGTATTGTCACATTGCCCTTTCATTCCCCCCCGCCCACCTCCCCAGTCTGGATTCATGGCTTCCTACCCTAAGAATATAGCTTCTTTTGCCCTGGCGTTTTCTTGAGGTGCAGATGGCCCCAATCTTTGCTTTGTTTGGTGATTTGGCTTCAGTCTGCATTTCTAACTGATAGCCTTTGTTCAGCAAGATGCAAGCAAACCGATTGAGTTGGACACGTGCCCGTCCACAGAAGCTGGGACATTGTCGACTGCACTTGTTGAGGCTGGGGTTCCCTAAAGCTCTTAAGCTTATGGCTGGCCATCTAGTCTCTTGGCATGTCTTCCGCAATCAGCTACTGTTCTGACTTCCTTTTCTTAACTAAATTACAGAGCAGGCAATTGACTTTTGTCCGCAAGGCCAGCTAGGTTTGATGGGATACCAATTAAGGTATGGCACAGAGTCTTGGCTTGCGATGTAATCGTCTATTTAAGCCTGGACGTCGTCGACAAGCGAGAATGAGATCGCTGAACTTATTTGGCAATCTCTTCCTTTAATTGTACGCATGAAGGCTAAGCGAGATCATGTGAAGACTGGAATGAGGTCTCTTTCCTATGTCGCTAGCGTGAATGTGTGTCATCTTCTCTTTTTGAGACCCTTGCTCCCAGCTTTTCGTTCTGGGTGCCTTGGTTCAGCACAGGTTGCTAGACAGACGATGACAACTGAATCAAAATAAGACGTAGAGGGACAACAGTCTCTGTGACCTTGACTATAAATGAATTCAGCAGTGCTTGACTTGATTAATGCTCCCATGCTCACCTAGGCTTAGTATTCTTGAATTCTCTGCTGTGCACTGTTGATGTGGATGGTGGTGTGACTAGAAGCCCTCCTCACTGACAGTTGCTCGTAGGATGGATTCCCTCCTTCAGGTATCCTAATTCTGTTGAATTCCCATTGCACGATGTCTTAGTAGTAGATTCCTCTTGCCTAGAATTGGAAGCTGTTCCAGAGGGGAACCAAACTATTTGCTAGACAGCTCAGTTTTATTTTGTCTTATTCTGAACTCCTTCTAACTTTTACAAGGCATTCTGTATCCACCAACCTCTCCCTTAAGAACATAAGAACGTAAGAGAAGCCATGTTGGATCAGGCCAATGGCCCATCCAGTCCAACACTCTGTGTCACACAGTGGCCAAAACAACCCAGGTGCCATCAGGAGGTCCTCCAGTGGGGCCAGGACACTAGAAGCCCTCCCACTGGTGCCCTCCCCCACAAGCACCCAGAATACAGAGTATCACTGCCCCATACAGAGAGTTTCGACGAATCTTTCTTCTCTCCCCATTCCTACCATGACTGCTGCTTCAGCAACAGACTCGTAGAAGTGGGTGGGCAGAGAACATTTGTTTGCGCATCCCTTTCCCCAGTGCCTGAGCTCACCCTTCGAAATACAGTTCTTGGGGAGTCTGATACTGATATGTACTACAAGGCACTACAAGGACTACATTTCCCAGGGGTGCACTGCCGCAGTGCCCCTCTAGTGAGGCAAAGGGAAATGGGGCATACAGAGAGAGTCTTTTAGGGTTTACAACAGCCTCAGAGTGTGGTCTGGAGTTCTCCCAAAATTACAGCTGATCTCAATTGTATAGAGATCAGTTCCTGTGGAGGTACTGGCAGCTTTGGAGGACAGACTTTGCAGCAGAGGTCCCCAACACGCCATGGCACCTGCTGACACCTCTTCTGGTGACCACCATGTGTATTCTAGTAAGTGGGCAGGGCCAGGTAGCACTTTTGCCCAGCAAGGCTTCTGATGGACCATTGGAGATTTGATTGGCTATGTAGATTTCTTTTTTAATGTTGCTTCGGCAGCAGCTGCCTCCACAGCACAAGGACCTGCACTGTGTTACTGGGTGTAAGCTGTGGCAGTCATGCTGTAGCTGGCTCCGCCTCCAGCCAGTTATGTAATGGTTCCCAAATTTTCTTAGTTTCACAGAGATTAGCATCTCTCAGTCTGGCTGATAGTGTATCTATTTTGTTGCTGCGCCCACCATGCCATATCAGAATTCCAAATGTGCCTACAGGATTAAAAAAGGGCACGCCTGCATCTCTGCTGAGCTCTCCTCCCCTTCCCAAGCTGCATCCACCCCAGACTCCATCTCCAAATCTCCAGATTAGTTGGCAACCCTAGATTCTCTGCCTGCTTAGCAGCTAGTGAGTCAACTGTAGTGTAATGGGATGGACAAGAGTGACGTTCTTCTCTGGCTCTGATAATGCAGTAAGGGGTTGTGATGTGTTCACCTTTGTATCGGAGATGGCATTACAAGCTGTCAAAACTCATAGTATATGGAACATGAGTTCAACTGGTATGTCTCAGAGTGGCAGCAAAAATCGTTTTTCGCAGAGGAGGAGAAGAAATCCTCTGAATCCCGCTTGACAGTTGCCTACTCCCAAGCTGAAGTTCGCTGCATGTCTTCAAGGAACAAGCTTTGCTCTGAGCCCCAGATCCATTTTCCCCGACTGCTGGTGTCATTCCGGTTTTCCTTGACAACACCGGAACTCCAGCTGACCTCACTATTTACTTTTATTGATCAATTTCAAAAATGCATCAACTGCCTTTTCCAAGAAAATTGCCCAATGTGATGCACAATAAAATACATGAAGCCAGCACAGTAAGATGTTGTAAAACCAGATGACAAGCAAAAAACAAGCATAAAAAAAGAGTATGAAAACAAAGCAGTGTGTAATTGGCCTTATGGGATCAAACCCAATAGATGGAGGAGGAGAGAGGTACAGGCCTGCTATTTCCTTGATGGTTGGGTTGAAAAGGCTTTTTGAATTGTTTCAGGTTTTTAAAAATCTCGCACTGTCATCTTTGTTCAGATCGGGGTAAAAGCTTTTGAAAAGCACTATGCTCATTTGCTGCCTGAGTACTGTTTGAAGAACAAAGTTCCATCACTTTTTTAAAAAAAATAATAATAAATGGGATCTATATTCTTATGTTATAGATCCGGAAGTAATTTTTTGATGGCCTGAACACTGTGTTCCTCCAGGATCTTGGCGCTGCTTGTTCTTTGTAATCATGTTAATTGTGCTATTGGTACTAGGTCAGCTATGGAGTTCAAGAAGCTCTTGGAAGATGGTAGAGTTAGTAGATTAGGATGTTTCATACGGTAGCTGTGTTGGAGTTCAAGAAGCTCTTGGAAGATGGTAGGGTTAGTAGGTTTAGAATGTTTCACAGGGTAGCTGTGTTGGAGTTCAAGAAGCTCGTGGAAGATAGTAGATTTAGTAGGTTTAGAATGTTTCAGAGGGTAGCTGTGTTGGAGTTCAAGAAGCTCTTGGAAGATGGTAGTTAGTAGGTTTGGAATGTTTCAGAGGGTAGCTGTGTTGGTCTGCGGTAGGACTGTTAGATTTTAGACTGTTAGTTTTCCAATTCACTGATGGCATGGTGGACAGGCAGCTGAGGTAGGCACACACAATAAATCATGCTTCCAACTATTTATTTGAAGATGAGTTTCTGTACTCATAAAATAAGTTTATTTCCTAAAACCATTTGAGTCAAAGTGACTGTGGATAGAAACTATCGCTCCGGGCCTTGGCTTTCCAAAAAGTTCGTAATTAAAAGTTAGCCTTGTTAACCTGGTGGAAGATTCTTCTGCCAGCAGAAAAGGGCTTTCCCTATTTGAGTGAGAGGCCTGGTTGACTTCTGGGGCACAGTTTTGAGGGACACAGCAGGCTGTGGGGCAGATGTGGGAGAGACAGGAGAAGTTCAGTTCTACAAAGCATCAATCTACCTGTACTGGATGGGCTCCGTTGTCAGTTGAAGGACTAAAGTTGTCCTGAGTAATTTTCTGGTTGACTAAAGGCAAAAAAAAAAAAAATTATTGCATGATTGCCTTTTTTCCTCTCCTTCTGGTAACTGTAGCCTGAATGTCATGAGTTTGCTCTGTAAGGAGCTTTCGTGCCTAGTGTGGATGGGTGGCAGTGCTCAAAAGGTCTTCATATCTAGTTCTGTCATCACTATTGGTTCATGTTCATCAAAGGCTCATTGGGTGTGTGCTACCAGTTGTATCTCATCACTCTTTGCCATTCTTTTCTTAATTCAGAAAAAAACCCTAAAGCACTTGATTTTGTACTTGCAGTCCCTAACAGGCCTTACCCATACATGTGGTGTTGAGATGCCAGCGTTTCCTCTAAGCCAGGGGTGTCAAACATGCAGCCCCGGGGGCCAATCAGGCCCTCGGAGGGCTCCTATCAGGCCCCTAAGCAACTGGCTGTCATTTGCTTCCTTCTCCCTCTTTCTTCCTTCTGCATAACAGCTTGCTTTGCCATTTGCTTCCTTCTCCCTCTTTCTTCCTTCTGCATAACAGGCTTGCTCAATCACATGGGAACTGCAGAACGAAGCCTCTGTTTTCTCCATTGTCTGAGACTCCTCCCTTGGGGAGGAAGGAGGGGAGGGAGAGCTTGCTTTGCCAGGCTCTCTCAATTACACAGCAGAACTACTGAGCCAAGCCTCTCTTCCTTCTATTGATTGAGGCTTCTCCCCCTCCTGGTCCCCAGGGAAGGAAAGAAAGAGCTTCCTTTCCTCAGTTCCCTGGTGCCCATGGGAGAGATACAAAGAAAGCACCATTAAGACAAATGAGTGCTAATGTTTTAAGCATGCTTTATTTAAAAAAAAAAATCTTTGTGTTCGTCTGTGTCCTTTATAAAGTTTATATCTCTGCTGCCTAATCTTAAATAGGCACACACATGGCCTGACCAGAGATGGCTCAGCTCAACAAGGTTTCATTTGTGTCAAATCTGGCCCTCGTAACAAATGAGTTCGACACCCCTGCTCTAAGCTGTGTATGTGTGAGCAGTCCTTCATTAACACAGGAAGCCCCTTTCAGCAGCAGTCTGGAGTTGCACAGAGTCTTGCACTGCCCATTCCCTGTTTTAAGATTACAGCAGTTATATTCTGTTCAGGATGTAAACTGAACTGCTCAGTGGGGGGGAAATAGAGGGAGCATTGGTGGGAACTCATGTGGTGACTAGAGCAACATGGCTAGAAGAAGATATTGGATTTATATCCTGCCCTATACGCTGAATCTCAGAGTGGTCACAATCTCCCTTATTTTCCTCCCCCACAACAGACACCCTGTGAGGTGGGTGAGGCTAAGAGAGCTCTGACAGCAGCTGCCCTTTCAAGGACAACTCCTACAAGAGCTATGGCTGGCCCAAGGCCATTCCAGCAGCTGCAAGTGGAGGAGTAGGGAACCAAACCCAGTTCTCCCAGATAAGAGTCCCCACACTTAACCACTACACCAAACTGGCTCTCTAGAAAATCATAAGGGTGTACATTTAGTATGCACCTTTTGAATTCTTTAAGTTTATCCTGGCTTTTCCGAGACAAGTCCCTCCTCAGTTGCTTCATTCTCATTTCCGAAAAGCCCCTTTTTTGTCAGTTAAGTATCTATTTATGCCTGTCCATCCTGTTAAGGTGGCTTTGTTTCTTAGATCTGGTGGTCTGCAAGTCTTAACTGAGCCAGGCTGTGTACCTGTTAATGTGTCACAAAGCTGCATGCTGCAGGAGTATAGCTTCTCTTTTTTTCCAAGTCAAGGAAGCGGAAACAGTGACAGCTGTTAGCAGCTTGAGTCGAAGTGTCTGTAGTGGCTTATTACCAAAAGAAATATGGTAATCTTTTCCTCACTCTTGTTCAGCGTTAAGCATTCATTTAAACACCACTTCATTACAGAAAGCGTCAGCTGGTAACAGATTGGCTTTGTGTGGAGACAAATATCAAAAGATGTGCTTTCTCTCCCTCCACCCTTCCTTTAAAGTAGCATTTCCTGACCTTTCCTTCACAGTACATTTTTAAAATATTTCTGCAATTTTTGTACAATATTGTGCACCAAATATAAGCATCAATCTCCTTATCGCTGAGAGAGAACAGCAAGCAGTTATTACTGTACAGTTATCCCCCCCCAAAAAAAGAACTCCAGATGTATGAGTTTATTTAATAAAATTATATCCCACAACTCGCATGAAGCTGCCATATACTGAATCAGACCCTTGATCCATCAGTGAAGAAGAAAATATTGGGTTTATATCCCGCTCTCCACCCTGAGTCTCAGAGCGGCTCACAATCTCCTTTCCCTTCCTCTCCCACAACAGACACCCTATGAGGTGGGTGGAGCTGAGAGAGCTCTCCCAACAGCTGCCCTTTCAAGGACGGCTCTGCGAAGAAGATGATGATATTGGATTTATATCCTGCCCTCCACTCCGAATCTCAGCGTCTCAGAGCAGCTCACAATCTCCTGTATCTTCATCCTCCACAACAGACACCCTGTGAGGTGGGTGGGGCTGAGAGGACTCTCACAGCAGCTGCCCTCTCAAGCATAACCTCTGCCAGAGCTGTGGCTGATCCAAGGCCATTCCAGCAGGTGCAAGTGGAGGAGTGGGGAATCAAACCCAGTTCTCCCAGATAAGAGTCCGCACACTTAACTAGTACACCAAACTGGCTCTTAGTAAACAGTCAAAGCAAGAGCTTTGACTGACTCAGGGCTATTCCAGCAGCTAGCTGCAAGTGGAGGAATGGGGAATCAAACCTGGTTCTCCCAGAGAAGAGCCCATGCACTTAACCACTACCACAATATCAGCTTTGTCTACTCAGACTGGTAGTGGCTCTCAAGGGTTCTCAAGCAGAGGCCTTTTACACCACTCACTTCCTGGTCCTTTTACCTGGAGATGCCAGAATTGAACCTGGGCCTTCTGCATGGCAAGCAGAGACTCTATTGCAGAGCCACAGCCCCTCACTTAACCACACACTTGAACCCATGTGACGCTGCCTTATACTGCATCAGACCTTTGATCTGTTAACATCATTGTTGTCTGTTTAGGCTGGCAGCAGTTCTCCAGGGTGTCGGGCAGAGGTCTTTTGTATCACCTACTGCCTGGTTGCCCATTTTATCCTTTACAAACATTCTTTTTTTTCCGGATTTAATAGGTTTATTAGATTTTGAGGTACAACGTATGGGGGAGGGGAATGAAAGGGAAAGGGAAAGGGAAGGGTACTTGAATATAAAAAAAAAAATGTGTAATATTTCTACTTATACAATGCTCAATTCATATCATCATTAGTATCTATGATCTTATAATATTCACTACAAACAGATCTTCTCATTTAATAATACAATACAATAGTCCTTAATATCTCTTGAAGCTCCTACTAAGAAAAGAATATAATTATGTACGGCAAAAATTTTCATAAATTACCTTGCTTGACTTATTTTGGAAGTTTATGTATCACAACATAGCCAGTTATATAATGGTTCCCAAATTTTCTTAGTTTCACAGAGATTAGCATCTCTCAATCTGGCTGATAGTGTATCTATTTCTGCAAATTCTAAAAGCTTAGATATTAGTTCCTCTTTTCGTGGTATTTCTTGACATTTCCAGTATTTGGCATAAATTATGTTAGCTGCAGTCATGGCATGTATTAAAAATAATTTCGTCTGTCTGGAGTAATCTTCTGGTAGTATATTTAATAAAAAGAGTTCTGGTTGGAATCTAATGTGTATATTCAGAATCTTTTGTAGTAGCTCATGGACCATCTTCCAATAAGTTTTGGTTCTGTCACATAACCACCAGATACGGTAAAAAGTTCCAATTGCATTTTTGCATTTCCAGCATTTGTTTGACATATTATGATACATTTTTGCTAATTTGTCTGGAGTGAAGTGCCATCTATAAAACATCCTATATATATTTTTTCTTTTAAGTTCATTGATCTGGTCATTTTTATATTGCATTTCCAGACTTTCTCCCAAACTTCTAAATATGTATTATGACCTAAGTTTTGGGCCCCCTTGACCATGCAGTCTTTAACTATCTCATCTTGCATCTTTAAGTTTAGAAGAAGATTATAAAATTTTATTAGCTTTGTTTCTGGTCCCAACACTATCTTGTCAAAAGGTGATTTATCTTTAGCAAAGCCTATCGTTTTGTCTTTTGCAAATCTGGATTTGATTTGTAGCTTTGTCCACCAGCCTAGTATGATCTCTTGTTGGCTTAGTTCATCATCTGTCTTTCATTCATCTAAGTCAGAAAGAAGAGAGTCATATCTCCATATTTTTTGGAAGCCCACCAAGTTCGGTTGTGTAAATGCTTCTGTGGGAAAGACCCACTTCGGAATTTGCATTTTTGGGGTTTTAACCAACTCCAGACCTGAAGTAAAGAGCTTCTTATTTCATGATTTTTGAAGCTTTTGTAGCTTTCTGGTTTTCCATACCAAACATTCTTTACAACGTTCTTCCCACCTTCTTATTAGAATAACAGAAACTCCATTTCTCCTCGAGCCTGACAATGGGAGCTTTTACTCTCAAAAACTCTTGTTGATCTCTAAGGCGTTACTGGGCTTGAATATAACTGTTTTCCTACACAGCTCCTCTCCGAAACGGCCTGCTCCATTTTAACTGGAGATGCCAGGGATTGAACCTGGGACCTTCTGCATGCAAAGCAGAGGCCCTTCCACTGAGTCACTGCTCTTCCCTTTAATCTCAGCGAGTTTACAGCTTCTGTCATCCTTAACTGTGCAAATCTAAAAATCAATAAGATTGTTCAATTACAAGCAGTCACCATTAGAACAAATAAAATTGAAGGTGATCAGCCTTACACCCATAATTTCACATGAATCTTGTGCTGGCTATTTCAGACTTAAAATCTGATGAACCGGCTCCCAGAAATGCCTGGAGTTCAGGAAACTTGACCTTTTGACCATATCACCATACAGAAGCTGCTGTGAAAATGTCGTGATGCGGCATCACCCCAGAGTCGGAAACGACTGGTGCTTGCATAGGGGACTACCTTTACCTTTTTATCTATCAGACAGAAGGAACTCAAGTTTAGCTTTTTCTGGAAGGCCTGAAATTTTTTCAATTAATGGGGTGATGATCTTACGATCTTCTTCGTGGTCTCTGTGCTTCACACTCATGGGATAGAGCGCCTGCACCGATCCCCGAATCGGTACCTAAAAAGCCCGGGATTTTTTCGCGCTCGGCACCAACGGGCATGCTCAAGGATCCCAGTGCGCATGCTCACCGGCGCCAGCACGAGGATCCCGCCAGTTCCTTTCTGACCGCTGCACTGAGAGGATCTCCTTTCGTGTCCCCGGTCGGTAAAGTAATCTTAGGATTGCCTTTCTTGTTGTATATAGCCTGTTTGTTATTTTTGTAGCGTAGTTAGTTGTTTGATAGTTAGTGTTGTAAAAAAAAAAATGTTGGACTTGCCCTTCGGGGCCCAGTTTTCCCCCGTTTTTCCCCTCAGACACTTTCCTGGGTGGTTTTTCCTTGGCGTCTATGGAAAGACGTTGGGGGTTTTTTAAGAGGTGCCGCTCCTGTGGGAAGAAGATTGCCCACCCCCCGACGGCCATTCCCTCTGTCTCCTTTGTTTGGGCGAGGGACATTGTGTGGATTCTTGCTCGCACTGCCTGAGTTTTTCCAAACAAACTCGCAAGAATCGAGCAGCAAGGCTTTCAGCTGCGTTTGTTGAGTTGGTGCTTCTTCCTCAAAAGATGGCATCGGGCCCGTCGGTACCAATGGGAGAGGCTGTGGCCCCGACAGTCACATCGACCGATACATCGCCGATCAGGACCCAGATGCCAGTCGAGTGCGGGCGTTCCACAAAGTGACCTTCTGAAGGGTCAGTGGACACCCCAGCTAAGAAGCGTCGGGATGACTCGGGGACCCAATCATCCGCACTGAAGAAGGTGAAATCTAAGGAGAATCGGAAGAAGAGATCGTCCTGCACTCCTTCCCCTTCTCATGACGCTTCAACATCGATGTCGACCGCTCCACCGAGGAAGATCTTGGCATCCCCAAATCGTAGCCCTTCGGTGTTGAGAGGCAGTGCTTTGCAGCAGTTGCGTCTATTGGCATCGGAGCAAGAGATCGACCTCACTCAGTGCTCCCATTCTTTGGGGTCGAGGCGTCGCAGTGAGAGCGACTCTGTCTCGGAGGTGGAGGTGGAGGTGTCGGCACCGATGGAGCCGTTGGCACCGCTGGATCAGGCAAGAAGTCGGAGAGAGCTGGAACCGACCACTGTAGCTCGCCACTTCCCACCGCTTCCACCGTGGGAGCAGCGCCAGTGGCCTCCCTACGCCTATCCAGTGGTACCCCCCTCGGGAGTTTGCAGACTGGGACCAGCAATCCGAGGCATCCCATATGTCGAGGCTTTCCCAGCATTCTAGGCGGCGTCCCTCAGCATCGATGTCCGTCCTGCCCAAAAGACACGGCGTGGTGGTGGAGGAAGTCCAGCCTGGGTCGTTGGTGTCGATCCGGTTACCCATCAGAGAGTCAAGGCCGGTGTTCTCGGAACATTCTTTGAGGAGAGAGTCTTCATCGTCGGACTGCAAGGTCAGTACCGATGATCCAGACAGGGCTCTGGAACCTTCGCCAGTGTCTCATACCACTGAGGATCTTCCCATTTCACCATCGGAGGATCTAAAGTCATATGGGGATCTGGTGAAGAAGATGGCACTCTCCCTCTCTCTCCCGGTGACACAACCGCAACCCGTTGTGGACGAAACCGTATTCGACATCATGCAGCAGGATACATCTACAGCGGTTGCCCTGCCTGTTACGAAGGTCATCTTACAGGCAGTGAAGGAGCCCTGGACAAAGCCTGCTTCTACACCTGTGTCATCAAGAAGGTTGGACCACATGTACCGCATCCAAGAGGCCGGTGCTGAATTTCTCTTCACGCATCCAAAGCCCAATTCGGTGGTCGTATCCTCCTCGTCAAAGGCCTGCAAGATGCACTCCTCTCCACCAGATGAGGGAAAGAAGTTGGACAACGTTGGGAGGAAGTTTTACTCTGCTGGGGCGCTGGGAGTAAAGGTATCTAACTATGCTGCGTGCATGGCTAGATAACAATACTCAGTGTGGGAACAACTTACCCCCCTCTTGTCTTCCCTGAGTGAGGAGAAGAGGTCTGTTGCAAAGAAGTTGCAGAAGGAAGGCTTTGCTATGGCCAAGCAACAACTGGCTGCAGCAAAGCATATGGAGGATTTCTCAGCAAGAACCATCACTTCTGCTGTCTGCTTCTGCCGCCACTCCTGGCTCAGGTCAGTGGCCCTCCAGCAAGACACCAGAGCTTTCGTTAAAGATCTGCCCTTCAGGGCGAAGGCCTCTTCAGCTTGACCACCGACAGTGCACTCCAGGAAATAATAATAATAATAATAAATTTTTATTTGTATCCCGCCCTCCAAGCCTAGGCAGGCTCAGGGCGGCTAACAGCATTTCATAAAACATACAATGATAAATATAAACTTTAAATTTAACAAATATAAAACTTTAAGTTTAACGTCATTTAAAAACCAGTCAATATAATTAAAATTTTTATAGCTTAATCTGACAGTGACGATGGCATTTTTGACGCTAGTTCTGTCAGTTTACAAAGTTTACACAATGACATAGGTCCTTAAATAGGACCGTGTTGGCGGATCCTTAATTAACAACCTTATTCAGCAGTCCGTATATGCTAGCTTGAAGAGGGTGGTCTTGCAGGCCCTGCGGAACTGATCAAGGTAAGCATATGGATAAAAGCATAAAAAATTCAGGAACCTGGATGTCCCGCCGTCTTCCAGAGCTACGAAACCAAAACAGTGGAACAAACCTTGGTCAAAGAAGCCATATCAAAAGTTCTCCCCGGAACAGCAGTGGAGACCTCGCTCTGCCCAACCTGAGAGTAGGTCCCCATACAGGGGGAACAATAGAAACCGCTACGCTTCTGCACAGACCACCGGCAAGTCCAAGGGCACTCACCCTCAAAAGCAGGGCCTTTGACTTTCTGGTAGCACGCATCACCGTCCCCACTTCTTCTTCGTCTATCTACCTCCGCCCATTCCTGTCAGCCTGGGAGTCCATCTCTATGGACAGGTGGGCGCTTTCCATCGTCATGGAAGGCTACAAAATAGATTTTGCTCAGATTCCAAACCAATCTGTGGTAATCACCACACACCCTTCCCCACCTCTGCTGGCGGAGGTGAGCAACCTCCTACAGAAACACGCCATAGGACGGGTCCTGGTGGAGGCCAGGACGGGAGGCTTCTACTCTTGTTACTTCCTGGTTCCCAAGCAGGACGGGGGTTTGAGACCAATCATGGACCTTCGGAATCTGAACAAGTTTATTCTGTATCAGAAGTTCAGAATGTCCACTCTGCAAACAATTCTGCCCCTCATCAACCAAGGGGACTGGATGGCAAAGCTGGACCTCAAGGATGCCTACTTCCACATCAGCATCCATCCTGCGTTCAAATGTTTCCTTCGGTTTGCAGTAGGTTCTCAACACTTCCAGTTCAAGTCCCTTCCGTTCAGCCTGTCCACTGCACCTCGGGTGTTCACGAAGATGATGAGCGTTGTGGCTGCCCACCTCCGGCTTCAAGGGATAGTCGTCTTTCCATACATCGACGATTGGCTCCTTGTGGCGGAGTCGAAGGAAAGTTTGTCAAACCATATTGCCACCACTCTTCGTCTTCTTCACACCTTGGGTCTGCAGGTCAATTTGGAGAAATCACACCTTACTCCATCACAGACAGTTCAGTTCATAGGGGCTTTGCTGGATACAAACCTTCATCGCGCTTTCCTGCATTAGCAGAGAGCGATGGACATTATCAACCTTGTCAAACTTCTGCAGAGTTGAAAGTGGGGCACGGCGCAGCAGCTGCAGCAGATGCTGGGGCTGATGGCGGCGACTACAAGCGTGCTGATCTTTGCAAAGCTGAGGATGAGAGGCCTACAGCTTTGGTTTCTTCGTCAGTTTCGACCGTTAAGGGACTCACCTCGAAAGAGGTTTGCAATTCCACCTGTGACACTTCAAACACTGCAGTGGTGGAAATCAAAGGACAACATTTGTCAGGGAGCTCCCTTCCACCTACCTGTACCAACAGTGACGATCACAACAGATGAGTCTTTATGGGGTTGGGGGGCCCACATGGACGCTCTGTTTGTGGGGGGCCCTTGGCCTTTGAAATTGACTCATTGCCATATAAGTTACCTGGAATTGCTGGCAGTTCATTTTGCTCTTCAATCCTTCCCACCCCATGGTGGCGGGGAAGGTTGTTGCTCTGCTTACGGACAATACCACTACCCTTTGTTACATCAACAGACAGGGAGGGACAGTTTCTCGACGGCTCTGTGCGCTGGCACTGGAACTGTGGTCGGAGTGCCTGGACCACAACATATTTGTGAAGGCAGCGCATCTCCCAGGGGTGCTCAACCTGCAAGCAGACTCCCTCAGCAGGGGTGCGGCTTCCCCGTACGAGTGGGAGATACAGTGGCGCTTCCTTCAACTCGTGTTTCAGCTCTGGGGGTATCCTCAGGTGGACGTCTTTGCCACAGCCGAGAACCGGAAGTGTCCTCTGTTCTGCTCCAGAGGGGGCTCGGATCCAGAGTCGTTGGGAGACGGTCTGCTGTTCCCGAGGAAAGGTCGGTTCCTATATCTGTTCCCACCTCTGCCACTATTGACAAGGGTGGTCAACAAGATCGCAAGAGAGAGACCATGCTGCATCCTGGTGACTCCGTGGTGGCCTCGGAAGAACTGGTTCCCGATCTTGCTCCAACTGGTGAGGGGGGTGTTCTACCAGTTTCTGGCGGAACTGGATCTTCTGTTAGTTAAGGACGGTCATGTATTCCATCACAACGTGCCCCACCTGAAGCTGACAGCGTGGTTCATCGACCCTGTGAGTTCTCCAGCAGAGTCCAACACGTTTTCCTGAATAGCAGGAAGCTGTCTACCCGCGCTTCTTATGATAGGAAGTGGCGGAAGTTTCTTCAGTTTTTAGTTGATCCTACAGTTTCGCCCCAGAGGGTGGGACTGCTGGTTATTTTTGAGTTTTTGTTATCTCTGGTGGATGCTGGCCTTGTTTTTTCCTCCATTAAAGTTTATCTGGCGGCAATATTTGCATTCCATGAACCAGTGGAGGGGCATTCAGTTTTTGCACACCCTCATTCTAAGAGATTTTTGAAGGGTTTGCTTAAGCTTCATCCTCCTTCGAGATCACCCCCACAGTTGTGGGATTTGACTCTAGTGTTGGACAGGCTGACTCGGCGTCCTTTTGAGCTGATGGCCACATGCTCGTTACAGCTCCTATCTTGGAAGACTGCTTTTTGGTAGCCATCACATCAGCACGCCATGCAGGGGAGCTCACGGCTATGTGTTGTGACTACCCATATTTAGCTTTTCAGGAGTCTGGAGTGTCCTTAGCTCCTGATATTTCCTTTCTCCCCAAGGTGGTTTCTCAGTTCCACCTTAACTTAGAAGTTTGGTTGCCCACGTTTTATCCTACACCTTCCTCGGATGAGGAACATAGGTTGCATGCTTTAGATGTTAAGCATGCCTTATTGTTTTATTTGAGTCGCTCCAAGAGTTTTCGTAAGGACCAGCATCTTTTTGTTTCTTATGCTGCTCCTAAGTTAGGTTCCAGAATCTCGTTTCAGCGGCTTTCAAAATGGCTCACTAAGACTATTAAACTGTGTTACTTGATGGCTAAGAAGCCGTTACCTGGGCCTATTCGTGGACACTCTACAAGAGCGATGGCGACGTCGGTGGCGTTCCTGAAAGGCGTTTCTCTGACGGATGTTTGCAAGGCTGCCACCTGGTCCTCTCCGCATACCTTTATGAAGCACTACGTGCTGGACGTGCATGCTCAACAGAGGACTCGTCTGGGAGCTGCGGTGCTGCAAGCTGTTTCTTCCGGTTGACCGTCTTCCCGCCTCCAGGTATGTCTTGCTTGCTAATGTCCCATGAGTGTGAAGCACAGAGACCACGAAGAAGATAGACAGGTTGCTTACCTGTAACTGTAGATCTTCAAGTGGTCATCTGCGCATTCACACTACCCGCCCTCCTTCCCCACTGCTGACGGTCCCCCTCCAGTAGGGGCTTCCAGCGGTCAGGAAGGAACTGGCGGGATCCTTGCGCTGGCGCCGGTGAGCATGCGCACTGGGATGCCCACGCATGCCCATTGGTGCCGAGCGCAAAAAAATCCCGGGCTTTTTAGGTACCAATTCGGGGATCGGCGCAAGCACTCTATCCCATGAGTGTGAATGTACAGATGACCACTCGAAGATCTACAGTTACAGGTAAGCAACCTGTCTATCTGCCTTATAATATGGGCATATGAAAAACATGTGCTCTGTAGTCAACCTCAATTAACGGGTAAGTACAGAGCCTTTCTGTGTGTGTTGTATGTTGCTTACGACGACACTCTGTATTAATGATCCCCAAAATTTCTTTGACAGCCTTGCTCAGATCCTGCAACTGAGTCGATCCATCTCCCGGTGGGCCTCCCTCTTTTCTACTGCCTGCAACTTTTCTGTGATTGGTTTTTCCAGCAAGCCTTCTCAACTTTAAACAGGACATCTTTCTCATATGCACCTCCAACATTTCTTTCTTTCCTCCCGCCATCTAAAATATTTTCATAACACTTCTTCTATGCATGAAGCAGCTTCTAGAAATATATAGCAAATTCAAAGACATTATCATCTAGAAACTACTTAAGATGACGCTTCCATCCTAGACCCTTGCCAGTCCGGCTTTCGTCCAGGTCACGGGACGGAGACAGTGCTGGTCGCCTTGGCAGATGACCTCCAGCGGCATCTGGATCGAGGTGGTGTGGCGGTGCTGATGCTGTTAGATCTGTCGGCTGCGTTCGACACGGTCGACCATCGGCTACTGACTCGCTGACGTAGGGGTTAGGGGGTCAGCTTTACAATGGCTCTCCTCCTTCCTCGAGGGTCAGGGACAAAGGGTGGCAATCGGGGATGAGCTGTCCCAGAGGCGTACACTAGATTGTGGGATGCCTCAGGGAGCAGTTCTCTCACCGATGCTATTTAATATCTATATGCGCCCCCTTGCCCAGATTTCCCGGAGGCATGGGCTTGGGTGTCACCAATATGCAGATGACACCCAGCTCTATCTGCTAATGGATGGCCAGCCTGACTGCGTCCCAGGGAATTTGGACCTGGCACTGCAGGTCGTGGCAACTTGGCTAAGGCTGAGTGGGTTGAAGCTGAATCCAACGAAGACAGAAGTCCTTTGCGTGGGTCGGGGCGCTTTGGGGAGGGAAATACCTCTCCCGGTTTTTGACGGGTCAAAAGCTTGGGAGTTCTACTGGAGCCTTCACTATCAATGGAGGCCCATATAGCAGCCACTGCTAAGTCAGCCTTCTTTCACCTAAGGCCGGCAAGGCAGTTGGCCCCCTTCCTAGAGCATCAGGACCTAGCAACAGTGATTCATGCAACGGTCACCTCGAGATTGGATTACTGCAATGCTCTCTACATGGGGCTGCCTCTGTGCCGAACCCGGAAGCTGCAGCTGGTGCAGAACGCGGCGGCTAGGCTGTTATTGGGGCCCCCAAAATGGGAGCACGTACAGCCAGGGCTGTGCGGACTGCACTGGTTGCCAGTTACATACCGGAGTCATTACAAAGTGCTGGTTATTACCTTTAAAGCCCTATATGGCCGAGGACCTGCCTACCTGAGGGACCGTCTTTCCCCATATGAACCCCAAAGATCACTGAGGTCAGCAGGGAAGAACCAACTGACTATCCCTGCGCCGAAGGAGGCAAAACTACAGAGCACTCGCACGCGGGCCTTCTCTGTTGTAGCTCCACACCTATGGAACCAGCTCCCGGAAGAAGTGCGGGCCCTGCGGGACTTTGAACAGTTTTGCAGGGCCTGCAAGACCATCCTCTTTGGGATGGCCTTCACCGATTAAAAAGATAGAGGGACCTGCCTAAGTGACTTTCACCATCTGTTGAAATAGCACCAGAATGTTAATTTTAGTAATTTTAGAATCTTAATTAAACTGTTAAACTAGCTATTGCTTTTAAATATTTATTGTATAATTTACTGTATTTGATTTGATGTTGTTAGCCGCCCTTAGCCTGCTTCGGCGGGGAGGGCGGGATATAAATAAAATGATTGATTGATTGATTAAGATGGTAGATATTTTTTCCGTATAAATCAGGCAGCTATTCATGCCCAGTAGATCAAGAGCAAGCCAGCCCATCACTTTAAAGCTATCAGTACATTCTGGCCCATAACATTCTGCTGCCCTGACCCGAATGGCCCAGGCTAGCCCAGTCTCATCTCAGAAGCAAAGTAGGGTCAGCCCCAGACAATACCTGCATGAGTGACATCTAATGAAGTCTAAGGCTGCTATGCAGAGATAAAGGTAAAGGTAGTCCCCTGTGCAAGCGCCAGTTCTTCCCGACTCTGGGGTGATGTTGCTTTCACAACTTTTTACAGGATGGTTTGCCGTTGCCTCCCCAGTCATCTTCACTTTCCTCCCAGCAAGCTGGGGACTCATTTGACCGACCTCGGAAGGATGGAAGGCTGAGTCCACCTTGAGTCGGCTACCTGAACCCAGCTTCTGCCAGGATTGAACTCAGGTTGTGAGCAGAGAGCTTGAACTGCAGTACTGCAGCTTTACCATTCTGCGCCACTGGGCTCTTATGCAGAGATAGACAATGACGAATCATATCTGTATGTCTCTTGCCCTGAACTCGATGGTCCAGGCTAGCCCAATCTCATATCTCAGAAGCTCAGTCTCATCAGAGCTCAAAACCTAAGCAGGCCAGCCCTGGTTAGTACTTGGATGGGAGACCACCAAGGAAGCCCAGGGCTGTGATGCAGAGGCAGGCAATGGGAAAACCACTTCTGCTCGTTTCTTGCCTTGGAAAAGCTCCACAGGGTCACCATACGTTGGCAGCAGCTCGATGGTACTTCTGTCTCACAAGACTCCTCAGAAATGCCCCTTGAAATAGAGTTGCAGTGTGAAGCTGGAGATCAGCCAGGGAGGGCTGAAATGGCTTAACATCACTAGTCCATCTGTCATCCTCAAGTACACTTTAATGAGCAGTCACTAAGCTTACTCTGTATGCCGTTGAATTTTTTCATAGAGATGGATGAAACTCTTGTTTTGTGGCATTTTTCTCCCCTCTCTCCATATACATAACTCCTGGCTGAGACTTCATTTCATGCATCTAAGGAAATGGGCTCTAAAGCTCAGGCTTCAGTCAATCATTTAGTCCTCAAGCCAGTATTGTGTAGGGATTAGAGTATCAGGGAGACCCAAGTTCAAATCCCTGCTCTGCCAAGAAAGCTCGTTGGGTGACCTTGGGCTGCTCACACAGTCTAACCTACCTCACATGGTCCTTGCGAGGATATAAAGGAAGAGAGAATGACATAAGCCACTTTGAGTCCTCATTAGGGAGAAAGGTGAGACATAAAAGTAAATAGATAAGGAGCCTCAAGGTTTCTTTTTGTATTTTCTTTTTCTTCTTGTAAGAATTTAGGGGAAGGGTCTTTGGCTGTTGTGGCCCTTAAAACTCCCTGACTTTTTGTATCAGTCTTGGAAGGTATCTGATGGATTTAGCAGGTGTCTGGTGACTTTTCCTCAGATCAGTGTGGCTCTGCAATGGTCTGTTAATTCTACCAATGTTAGATGATGCTAGCTTTTTATTTTTAGTCTGTTTTATATCGTCAGGCACTCTCAGTGAGTGGCAAACACAACCTGAGAATTCTTTAGTGCTTCCGTCAGAGCATATCCTTTGTCAGCATTGGAAACCCATCCCAGCTCCGCTGCTGTTCTCAACTTCTTGGCCAGACCGAGAGTCATGCAGTTGCATTGAAACTGAATTCCATTGTATCTGTAAAGGTATTCCATTATATCTGCAAATCTCTGCCCTCTGCTGTTCCTTGTGGGGATTTACTGTTAAAAATCAGGCGTGGGGGGGGGGGGCACGAAGAGAAGAAGACTGCAGATTTATACCCCGCCCTTCTTTCTGAATCAGAGTCTCAGAGCGGCTTACAATCTCCTATATCTTCTCCCCCCACAACAGACACCCTGTGAGGTGGGTGGGACTGAGAGGGCTCTCACTGCAGCTGCCCTTTCAACGACAACTCCCTGTGATAGCTATGGCTGACCCAAGGCCATGCTAGCAGGTGCAAGTGGAGGAGTGGGGAATCAAACCCGGTTCTCCCAGATAAGAGTCTGCACACTTAACCACTACACCAAACTGGCTCTCTCCTGTATCTAAAAATGATAGTAAAACACCCTGGACCTGGATAATCCAGGCAAGCTCGATCTTGTCAGACCTCAGAAGCTACGCAGGGCTGACCCTGGCAAGTACTTTGATGGGAGACCTCCAAGGGCTGGAACGCAGAGGCAGGCGATAGCAAGCCACCTCTCTGAAATGTCCCAACCCCACAAGGGGTTGCCAGAAGCCAACTATGACTTCCAGGTGTGCTTGCTCGTTCACACACACACAGAGTGGCTGTCCCCTCCACAAAATACAGAAACAGCAAAATAAAGCTGAGAGTAAACCATGATAATAAAACAAGGGAAACGAAGAAGCAAGAACAAAGTGCTATGGAAGATCATTCACCAAATCACGCAACTAGTTGGTGCACATTTTTGATAGTTAGGTATGAGTTTACAAATATGGGAATATTGGTGTAATAACAGATGCCTTCTAAAAAGATTGCCCGTGTATAAAATATATTTCTACTTCATATATCTCGACCCTTATTAATCCTCATAGTCCTTTGAGATACGTGGTGATAGGATATGCTGCGGAGGTGGAATTGACATAATGGGGCCCAAAGTCCATCAGAAAATCCATAGTTGATCTGGGGTTTAAACCCTGGCAACCTCCCAAGTCTAAGCCCAAATTTCTGCTGTAGCACTTCCTTGTAGCAGTCTCAGTTATGGAAATTTGACGGTGTTTGATCCAAAATTTCCAAAAAGTCTGGTTCAGTGGATGAGTTAAAGCTTTGACTCCTATAATGTCATGTAATGGCTTATATGTCCCCACAAACTGCAGTTTGTTAAAGAACTGCAGTTGGTTAAAGTTCTCTAATTCAGACATTGGGACAAGTTGCAGTTATAAACTAAGGGCTTCCCATTTTAGGGAATCTTCTGTTGGAGGAGGACCAGGAGGGAAGAGGGGGAACATGGCTTATTCCTAACATCTGAATGCAGTAATTGTTTTTTTCCAGAAATGAACATCAAAATCTGGTTCATTAAATGTGGTCCAAGATTATGAAGGAGCATAGCCAAAACCATGGACTTAATCAGGTGGCTTGAAGAATTGTTTGACCTTTCTTCAGGCATTTGCTGCTGTTGTGGTTTAGGTGCACAAAGAACCTATCAGAGACGGGAATCCTTTAGTTGGGGAAAACAAGAGAGTGCTGTGGTCTCCCAGGTGTTTCCCAGCCTTGGCACTTGAAAAGCAGCTGTGCCGTCAGCATGTTTGTTTCACATCATGACAAAGTTGTGCGTGTACAGTAAGCAGAGTGGCTGTCCCCTCCACAAAAGTTCTCATTCTTTGCTTGAACAATCCAGTTGTGCAGTTAAAGTGCAACTCAGACAAATAAGAACATAAGAAGAAGCCATGTTGGATCAGGCCAGTGGCCCATCCAGTCCAACACTCTGTGTCACACAGTGGCCAAAAAACCCCAAGTGCCATCAGGAGGTCCACCAGTAAGGCCAGGACACTAGAAGCCCTCCCACTGTTGCCCCCAAGCACCCAGAATACAGAGCATCATGTGCCCCAGACAGAGAGTTCCAATGATAAGCTGTGGCTAATAGCCACTGATGGACCTCTGCTCCATAGCTCTGCCCTGAAATACATTTGAGTACACTTTACTGAATTTGGCGTCTATCATCCTGACATTGGGAGTGGGGGAGGATGGAGGTGAAAGGGTGCTGAATCCAGAGCTACGAGATGTCTGTGTGATAAGGAGTGGGAAAGGTGAGATATGGAACTAAAGCCCTGACCACTGGAAGATCCCCCCACTCTTGCAGTGCTGTCCTAAGCGAGTCTGTTCAGTGATACTTCCTCCTAAGACCCTTTTCTAGACTTGCATGGTTGGTCACTGGACTTTCAGCAAACTTTACGCAAGACACCTCACATGCAACCATGTGGGTAATTGATTAGGGACTGGTCAGTCCTGCTGTTTATAGCTTATTTTAAAGTAGGATCCCATTATGTAATTTTGCACCATTTAACATGTCATGTTAACACTTGTGTTCTGTTTCAGTTCTTTCTGGTTGGTTCCCGGGTTCTGCAATCCTGCAGCCTTGGTTATTGAATGTCCCATTTTGTTGATTGTGCTGACTCAGTACACGTAATCTGCCTCGAAACCCTGTGAGAAAGGTGGACTAGACATCTTGTAAATAAACACAAATAATTCACGAAAGCTTACACTATGGCGCATCTAAGGTTGCCAGGTCCCCTTGTCGCTCCAGTGGGGGGGATTCAGGGGGGGTTCTGAGATGTGCCCTACATGATGATATCTCCCAGAAGTGATATCATCACGTCAGGGGCATTGCACAGTGACACTCTAGTTTTTGGACAAAGCTCTATGGTAAAACCAGCTTCAAACCATTGAGTTTTGCCCTCAAACCAGAGCATCACTGCACAGTGTCCCCCAATGTGATGGCATCACTTCCGGGTGATGCCATTGTGTCAGGGACGTCATGCAGTGACATCGCTGTTGGAGGGTGGGGAGAAGCCCTGAAAACTGGGGGGACCCCCACCAGGACTTGGGGACTGGCAACCCTAAACACATCTGTCCCTCTTGAAGTCCCCACGAGACCCTGCTTTTGACAGTGACTGACTGAGATGGGCATACCTCTAAAAAAGAAATGTGTGCCTTGTTATATGTGAAAGCTCAGATTCAGCAGAGATGTCAGGCTTTGTTCCAGGTAGAAAGTTCCGTGCTTAAAGGACAAAGCTATGGGGATATGAACTAATACAGTTATGCACATTATTCATTCCTGTGATAGTCCTTTTTGGGCTTCTGTAGCTTTAAAAAGTGTAACAGGGAAAAGAGCACTAGAACACAGTGGTTGCGAAAAAGAAAATGGACATGAGAGCTGCCAAAGATTATTCTCTCCTTCCTTTATTTTCTGTAATAGTTGATTCGTTTGGCAGGTCAGGCCAAAGATTGTTCTCTCTGTTTCGCATGGAACTGCAAAGGGGTAGCTGTGTTTAAGTTTGCTGTAGCAAAATAAAACAAAAAAACCAGTGGCGTCTTAAAGAGGAACAACTGTGTATTTCAGCATGAGCTTTTGTGTGTCGTAGCACACTTCCCCAGATATGTGGAAGGAGGTATGTGGAGGGACATAACCCTGAGATCTGTGAAATCCCTCCCCGTATTTCCCTCTGCATATCTGATGAAGAGAGTGGCAGCCCTCAAGCAAAGGCATTTCAAGGGGAAATTACAATGGGAGATGGCTGAACTTTTGAGTTCATTCAGGAGTTCAGAACAATTATATTACCTTACTACAGTTGCTGATTTTCATCCCCCTCTGCTCTTATCAAGCTGATTACAATACGCATAGTACCTCTGCATCCTTTACAAGCCCTCTTTACAACACCCTTCCCATCTTCTGACTAGGAGAAAAGGACTCGGAGATCTCCATTCCAACTCTTGTCGGGTGAAGGGATCCTGGCCTGGGCAGCCCAGGCTAATCTGATCTCATCAGGTCTTGGAAGCTAAACAGGTTAGGCCTTGGTTAGTTTTTGGGTGGGAGACTTCCAAGGAGTACCTGGGCCGTAATGTAGTGGCAGGCAACAGCAAACCGCCTCTGAATGTCTCTTGCCTTGAAAACCCTACTGGGTCACCATAAGTCAGTTGTGACTTGATGGCACTTGGCGCTACTACCGCCACTGACAAACGGGCAAATTAACAGTTAGGCCAAGTAGGCACTAGCCTATAGGCCCCCATACCTTTAGGGGCCCCGGGCGGCTTTTTCCCCTGGTTTTCCCCCCTGGTTGCAACCCTCCTAGCCTGCACGTGTAGCCAGCAACTGAGCCACCCTTTGCCTGACCTGCCTGGTGCAGCTGATGCTGGCGTTGTCGCCAAGTTTGCCTCTCTCTGCCTCTCCTCCGCAGCTTTGGCAAAGAGGATTTTGAGAAGGTGCCTGCAGGCTGCAGTAGGGACCACAGCTGACGGAGTGGCCGCTCCAATTCCGAGATAATCCGCGAGGAGGCCCCCAAGATTTTGACTGCCTAGGGACCTCCACAGGGTTTAATCCAGCCCTGCTGACGAAGGGAGTTTTGACTCTTGAAAGCTTATACTCTGAAACTCCTGTTGGTCTCCGAGGCGCTCCTGGATTCAAATTTATCAGAGGAAGCGAGCTCTGGCTCAGGAAGCTCTCAGTGAAGTCTTTAAGGGGCTGCTGGACTTTGTTTTATTCAGGTGCAAGTGCCCTCTTCAGGACACAGGCGTCAAGAGGACATGTGAGAATTCCGCAGGCCGACGGCTCAGAATATTCGAACAAGCAAACCACCTAAGAGAGCTTGATTAGAAGAATGACTAGAAAAGGGCCCGCAGTTCCTTCTGCTCCTGCAGACGTCTGAAGTCTTTCTGTCCTGTTGCTCTTTACCCATCTTCCTTTCTCTGTCTCTTTTCTTCCTGTACCCCCACCCCCTTCCTCAACCCCCTCCCCCTGTTTTATCTCTTCAGATCTAACTGGCTTAAACCTTGCTGCGGGAGGCGAGCGGCTGTCTGGCAGGTATTTTTGCTCAGTGCGAGTCTCAACAGTTTCCTGGTAGCCTGTGTAGTATTGGTGGTGATTCTGCTGACTCTGGAACTCCTAATAGATATAAAGCTCCTCCAGTGTGAGTAGCAGGCTTTTCTTTTTCCTGAAACTTTTGGTCAAATTTAGATGTGATGTTCAGGCTCACAGGGTGGGTTGGGGGCTCTAGGTTTGTCATAGAAATACCCTATAGAATATATGACTTGTGCGCTGTTCAGAATGTAGGGAGTCCCTGGGGTCCTGTAGATCGATTTCCAAGGCCAAAGTAATGTTATCTGCCGCTTCCCTCTGCCTGCTCCCTTTCATGTGTGCATTAGTATGTTTTCCATGTGGCACAGGCATGGAGCTCTTAACGGATCTTTCTTTAACAGGATGTAGTCTGTGCACCGAGAGAGCGTGAGTTGTTTGTAAAGGATAATGCCAATGTTTGGGTTTGAAAGCCCAAGACCAAACCCAACCAAGGCTGTTGTTAGGGAAATGGGTACAGGGAGGTGTCAAACCAATGGCGTTCGGCCTTTCGTATCTTAACAGTCCAACAAAACTCTGTGAAAGACCCTGGGTCCCACTGCGCTAGAAACCAGGCTTGCCAAATTTCTTGCCATGACACAGATGCAGCAGTGTCACTTATGGTTCCCCCACCAACGACACTCTAGGAATTCCCCCAATTTCTATGGCCTTTACCATAGAGATGGGGAGGATTCTTGAAGCGTCACACCACTGTTCCCACCTCAGCTTTGTTACAGCTGTCATTTCGGAAAGCCTTAAAACTGGCTTTAAAATTGAAAAATGATATCTCTATACATAATTTGGGTGGGCGGTTCTTGTTTGCAAAGGCAGCTCTTCAGGCTGCAGTTTAAAGACACAGAAGCAGTTCTTCATAACATCAGAGAAGCCGTGTTGGATCAGGTCAGTGGCCCATCCAGTCCAACACTCTATGTTACACAGGTGCCCATCAGAAGGTCCATCAGTGGCTCCAGAAGCTCCTCCCACTTTCCCCCCTCCCCTTCCAGGGACCAAGTTGCTATGGGTTACTACTCTTTGGAATGACTGTATGTTACGAGTTCCCATTTATCCAGACTGCTGTTTTATCTTTTAACATGCTTGTTTTCCAAAATGTTTGAACCTGTAGCATATTGGAGATTTCCTTATAGTCGTGTCTGGTGTAAGAAACGCTGAAAAAACAAACATGAGTAAATAAAGGGGGCAGGGGAAACCCAACCAGGACTGATTTAAAGCAGATTTTAATCTTCTGTGTCAGAAATTAGGAATGATCTAGACTCTTGTATTGTGCGCTGTCTCTATTTTTCCCAGCATGCAGAGTGTTCCGTTAGCTGTTTATTGCAATATGTGCCCAACATGATTTAGATGGTAATGCTTAGAACTGCAGTTAGTGTTTAAATGAATAAGAATTTCTTTACCATTGACTGTTACTGTTGCCCGTCTGGGAATAATATCATACCTGAAATAATGCCATATCTGAAAATCTGTTGCTATATCCGGGCATTTAGCACCAGGTACATGGACCAATTTCCTTGCTTTTGTTTCCCTCAAGCTCCCCTCCTCCCCCCCCCCCCCCTTCGCAAACTCACATTTAAGCCTAGTGTGTGCCACAATTGTTTTCTGCAGCCAGGACTGAGTGGTGTGAAAATGCCCCCAGGGCAGAGAGCAGCTTCACGTTGTTAAAGGGTCGAGTGGTTTCCTGTGGTGGTGGTGGTAGGGGCGGGGGCTAAAGGAGATGGTTTTGCTGGTCATGGGATCATAACATTAGAGCCCCCCTTCGCATCTTTTTTGTTGCCAGTAGAACTGAATGGAATGAATAGTAAAGCCATAGGTTCTGGTGACTCCTAGGTAACCATGTACATGATAAAAACAAGTGAGAGAAAAGGGGAAACATTTGCACTTAATGAATATGGTAATGAGATACTTTATAATGAGACCAGACCAAATGTGTAGTTTCACTTGAACTTGTCTATCAGAGTATTTGTTGGACATATTCTACTGAATTCCAAAGTTAGCACTTCCTGTCTGCCTTAAAGAACAGGTGTGATACTGCAGTGTTTCTTTGAGGGTCATTAATACACTGGCTCCCAACCATTTTGGTATGGTGACCCACAAGTCCAAATTTACTTGGTATGGTGACACATCCAAGGCTAGCCCAGGTTTTTTGGCAGTCTTGGCAAACTGTGACTTTGGCACCCATCTAGTTCAGCATTTCACGTTCTGCACTGGTTAACTTGATGTTTTTGAGAAACCAGGAACATCTCACAAATTGTGCATTGCTCCCACTGTGAACCCCAAACTAGTAGCATTCCAGCATACACATCCTTTGCATATGGAGGTGACATTTCACCCTTCGACCACCGTCTCCTTCTATTGCACCCTCTAATCCCCACCAGAAATCTAAGAAACTCACTCTAGTAACCATCAAGATACATGTTACTGGACCAAAATGTATATACAGTGAAGGAAAAAACCCTAATACGTGACATATGTTTCCAGGATCAGCTCTTAGTTTCCAGGATACAAAAGAGAGTAATAGAATGGATATTAGGGAGGTCTGACCCAGGACACACTTTGAGAGGTTTTGTGATCCACTTTTGGCTCCCAACGCACAGCTTGGGAAACACAAATACATCAAACACCATCAACTGTACATGTACCAGCCTTTGTTAAGAGAATATAAGAATATAAGAGAAGCCATGTTGGATCAGGCCAGTAGCCCATCTAACACTCTGTGTCACAGTGGCCAGAACCCAGGGGCCATCAGGAGGTCCACAGTGGGGTCAGAACTCCAGAATTCCTCCTACTGTTGCCCCCCCAAGCACCAAGAATACAGAGCATTTCTGTCCCAGACATAATGTTCCTTCTATAACTTGTGGTTAATAGCCACTGATGGACCTCTGCTCTGTGTATATCTCCAATCCCCTCTTGAAGCTGTCTATGTTTGTAGCCACCACCACTTCCTGTAGCTGTAAATTCCATGTGTGAATTACAATTTGGGTGTTCACATGCTGTGCCAAAGCAGTGACAACACCCAGCTGTCTACATACATTTTCTCATGATCTGTGCAGAGTTCTAGACATACATTTGTGTTCTGTTCTTGCATCTGTTCATAGTAACGCCATAGGTTCTGGTCACTCCCTGGTTCCAGGTGACCAAGTACATGGTAAAAACTGGTGACCCTGGAAGCCGATCCCCATTTAAATTTGGGGATACGTGGTAGAACACACAGGTGCACAAATGCATACGCAGCTGGCTCTTGCTTGCTAGATAGGGGTAGAAAAGTTCAGATCATGAAAGTTTTGTGAAAATCCACCATCTTTTATGCTTACGTGAAGTTGGAAAAGGGCTCTTTAAACAGATGAGACTCTGAGGTATCTGCAGTATGGCTAGCTTATCTTTCAGGCTCAGAAATAACTTCAGGTCAATCTGCTTTTTTGCAGATCCCTTTTGGGGGGGTTTCCAAAGAATGGGAAATTTTCTGTGCCGTTCTAAGCAAAGTTACTCCTTGACTTAGCTTTGTCTAGAATGGCACCGTTAGTGTGTTGTGAAGTATATGTCAAATACACTGTGCTTCTACCCCCCCCCCCTGCTACATTTTAAAGCAAGTATTCATAAATACACTAGCTGTCATTGGGGCTGAAATTTAAAAACGGCCTCTGTGCAAAGGCATTGAACTTGCGATATATACACAAAATATTTTGTTAAAATAATTCAGTTATACCCTAGCAACAAATGATTTTAAAAATATGAAACGGTAAGAATGACTTTGAGCT
This sequence comes from Heteronotia binoei, assembly GCF_032191835.1. Classification (NCBI taxonomy): domain Eukaryota; kingdom Metazoa; phylum Chordata; class Lepidosauria; order Squamata; family Gekkonidae; genus Heteronotia; species Heteronotia binoei. The sequence goes on from NC_083241.1 coordinate 36,082,936, forward strand.
CTCCTAGGTGAACCTGTATCAGGAAGAAGCTCTGTTTTCTTTCCTGGCTCGCTTCGTGCCTTTCAGAAAAACTCAAGATTTGCACAGACCGAAACCGTGCGAAGGACTGAAGCAGTCGGTTCTTTTTAATTAGGAGGCTTTTAGAAAGGGTTTTCTTGCATAGTTGATTTTTAATTAATCGTGCCTCTGCTCTTTGGTACGCCTAACAACATCCTAGCAGGGAAGAACAAACCTCTAGGTCCTGGAATCTGTTTATAACTTTTTGGCATTGTGTATGTCTTTGCGTGAACCACTAGTGGGCAGCCAGGCAATAGCTCATTCCTGGATTTCTTCCAGTGTAATGGTTAGATGGCTTCCATGCAGCGTTTGCCCTATTGCTTGATCAATCACAATGTTACAGAAAGGGTACAGCTTAGCTGGGGGTGGGGGGTGGGAAGAGATTGTGCTCTTAAGGGACCAGGGACTATGAACAAGAATTCTGGGTTGTTGTTTTTTAAAGGTGTCATTAAACTTTAATTGAGGTACTTCTATCTGTTGAGTTTCCTATTCAGTCTAAATGGTTAATATGTTTTCAGCAAAAGCCTGGTGCTTTGAAGGGCTGCCAATGTCTAAGGAGAGCCTGGAGTTCTGGAATTACAACTGTTCTTTAGACTACAGAGATTGGTTCCCTTGAAGAAAAATGGCTGCTCTGGAGGGTGGACTCTAATGTGGCATTATACCCCACTAAGGTCCGTTCCCCAAACCCTTCCCTTCCCAGGCTTCATATCCCCCCCAAAAAATCTCCAGGAATTTCTCAAACCAGAGCTATAGGAGGAGGAAGGAGGAAAAAGGGGAGGGGTGGAAGAGACAACATCTGTTCAAACTTGCTCCTAAGCTGTTTTGTCTCACGGGAGCTTATCATTATATAGCAAGAGTCAGATGTGTTTTCCATCACCTGCTTGTGTTGGCAGCTAGAAGCTTACGGATGTGACTTTCACACATTGCAAAAGTCAGACCAGTGCTCATCTCCCGAGGGGCCCTTTGCACTGTGTAAAAACACACTAGTGAATCTGGTGGGTGGTAAGCAATATGCTTTTTTTAAAAAAAGGAAAACCCCAAGATTACTGTGTTCACCCACATCAGTGATGTGTGTATTCTCCAGGACTAAAAAAATACATTAGTCTGGAGACTGACTTTTTAAAAAAAATCCAAAAGCAATGTTGTCCCAGAACAAACTGATAAAGCAAGGTTCTGCCCAGCGCAGACATAATTTTGACACCCCTGCAAGCCACAGCTTGGGGCCTACCTTAGGTAAACTCCCTGTTCCATGCCACTGTGCATAATAACACAAGAAAAGCCCTTCTGGATCAGGCCAGTGGTCCATCTAGTCCAGCATCCTGTCTCACCAGTTCCTCTGGAGGTCCAACAACAGGGCAGAGAGAGGCAAAGCCCTTCCCCTGATATCACCTCCTGACTCTGGGATTCAAATGCTTAGTGCATCTGAATGTGGAGGTTCCTTTTTGTCGCCATGGCTAGTAGCCACCAACATGCTTATCCTCCATGAATCTGTCTAATGCCTTTCTTAAAGTAAGTACAAAGTCTTTCTCCTCTCAAAGTCTTAAACTTGGCTTTGCATTATGTACGCAGCAGCGCTAACTACGATTGCTGCTAATCGGGGTTCTTCACCAGGTTTTAAGGCAGGGATTGGAGTAGGCTTGCAAACCCTAGTTTAAGAAGCCAGGATAGTGTAGTGATTGAAGTGTTGGGCTAAGACGTGGGAAATCCAGGCTTGAATCCCTGTTCTGCCATGGAAGCTTGCTGAGTGACCTTGGGCCACTCACATGCTCTCAGCCTCACCTTCCCCACAGGGTGGTGTGAGGATAAAATGGAGGTGAGGAGGTAAGTGCTTCGGGACTGCATTGGAGAGAAAGATGGGATATAAATAAAGTAAATAAATGATAAGGAACTGGGCTAGCCACAGATGTGGAGGAGGAGGAGGAGATTGGATTTATACCCCACCCTTCACTCAAAGTGTCAGAGCAGCTTACAATCTCCTTCCCTTCCTCTCCCCACAACAGACACCCTGTGAGGCTAGCGGGGGTGAGAGAGCTCTGACAGAAACTGCTCTTGAGAGAATAGCTCTGCTGAGAACTTGTGACTGACCCAAGGTAACACCAGCAGCTGCATGTGGAGGGACAGGGAATCAAACCTAGTTCTCTCATATTAGAATCCACACACTAAGCCACTAATACCAAACTGGCTCCCGGTAATGCAGTACTTCAGGAAAAGGTGGGATGAAGAAGAGAAATTCATGCTGGGGAGAGGAGGGTGGGGCAGCTGAGGCTGGCTCTCAGATGGAAGCGAGTAAGTCTGTATTTGGTCTAAATGGGTGGTTTTTCTCCCAGTTTGCTTCCCAGTAGCTTTGATTCCCCAGTCCTCCACTAGCAGCCAACTGGGTGATCTTGGGTCAATTACATTTCTTTCAGAGCTGTTTTCTCAAGAGCAGTTCTCTCAGGGAAGGAGCTTGTAAACTGCTCTGAGACTTTGAGTGAAGGGTGGGGTAAAAATCCAGTCTCCTCCTCCTTTTTTCTGTAAACAAATGAATCCCATGTATATATTTCTAAGTTGGTACTAACAGTTTGCTACTTACATGGTTGTATCTGTATTGAGTAGGGACTCCTTTCAAGTTTACTCAAAAGAAATTGCACTGAAATGGATCAGATAAAGCTTTTGCATGGTTTGAAACTTTAGAATATGAAAATAGAACAAACATTTTACTTTCCTGTAAAAATAGCCAGTTTTTAATTTTGCTTACTGATGTAAGATTGCAAAAATACATCTAGAACAAGGAGCTTGGAAGATTTGCAAAATAAAAGCCCATCTCACAATGTTCACATTCTGATTTGGTGGTTTGCCAGTAGCTTGTGATTCACTGCCGAATGACTCGCCGCCAAGGGCGAAGGCCGGATATTCCCCATCAACCGTATGGATCCTCTCCGGAGGCTGCCAGTTAAAGGAAGACATTCGGCTGAATATATTTTGTCCAATTTTTTTTTCCAAATCATTCCCCTCCATTTCATGTTTGGAGGGGGTATGTATTTTCCTAAACGGAGGTTTCAAAAGACATTCACTATTTAGTTATGCAGAGCTTAAATGTGAGTTTGGGTTTGCTGGCATGCAAGCCAGTTGCTTGGACTATATTTCTAAATTTTGTGCGCACACTGTGCATACTTCTCTGCAGCCTGGTTAAAAAGTGTGTGTTGACAAGCATGTGCAGAGTTCACTTCTGTGATTGTTTCTTAGCCCCACAACCAAAGGTTACATTCCTCAGTACCAGCCATTTGTGCCCTTGGTATTTGAATGGTTAAGCACAGCATGTATATGCAACATAAAAACTTGGCTGCTGGGAAGACTAAAACTGTCCTTCATTATATTGTGTCAATTGCAGTTTCGAGCGCATCTCAGTTTGCTGGAGTTATTCACTGGATCAGTCTAGTTATCCTCTCTGTATTCTTTTCAGAGGTAAGTGGATTGTATAGTAAAGCATGTAGGCAATTGAACAAGTCAGTGACTTTCTAGGAGAACCTGTGTTGATTGCATAGCTGGTCAAGTATCCTGTTTTCAATTTGCTCACATTTTCAGGGCAGCAGAGGTGCATAGTAAGTTCTTGGCATGGTTTCAAACCTGACATCTCTTTGAATGTCTGCACCTGTAGAATCGGGAAGTTTGTAGCAACAACCCCAAAGGCAGCAGAGAGGAAATCTGTCCGTTATCTGGGTAGGGTTGCCAATCCCCAGGTGGGGGCAGGGGATGCCTCAGTTTGGAGGCCCTCCTCCCGCTTCAGGGTCATCAGAAAGTGGGAGGGGGGAGGGAAATGTCTGCTAGGCACTCCATTATTCCCTATGGAGACTGGTTCCTATAGGGTATAATGGAGAATTGATACATGGGTATCTGAGGCTCGGGGGGGGGGGGCTGTTTTTTGCAGCATGGCATCTGATTCCTCTCCTTAAAACACCCTCCAAGTTTCAAAAAGATTGGACTAGGGGTCCAATTCTATGAGCCCCAAAAGTAGGTGCCCATATCCTTCATTATTTCCAAGGGAAGGCATTTAAAAGGTGTGCAGTCCCTTAAATGTGATGGCCAGAACTGTCTTTGGAATACAATTATGTTTGTAACAACCTTGCTCCACCCCCAGTGTCTCCTGGCTCCACCTCCAAAATCCCCAGATATGTCTTGGATTGGACCTGGCAACCCTATATCTGGGGCCTTTCTACACAATTAGTTTTTTTGCTTCAAGAAGTGTACATTTACTTACATTGGTTACTCACAATCAATTTGTGTTTTGGTGTGTGTGTGTGGGAGACAAGCAACAGTGTCTTGTTCCAAGCAAGTATGATGCTATATCCTGCTTGTGTGGTTCTTGTTCTGAATGGGATGGGATGTGGGTCATGGGGAATATTCTTTTTTTAAATCTTAACCAGATTGGGGGAATGGTTGCCAACCATAAGGTGGAGCCGGTTTTGACAGACACCTAGTGAAACAGCAGTGTGAGACACCATGATGTCCTTTCCAGGTACAAAACCATAAGTTATCACCACATTGGATGGCACTCAGGGATTTCCCTGAAGCTCTGTGGTAAAAAATCATAGAGACTGGGGTAGTTCCTAGAGAACTGTGTGACATAGCCCTGTCACTTCCAGGTTCTACCAAGGATGGGGAGTACCAGCAGGGCGTTCCTCACTCCTAGTGGGTGTCTGGAAACCAATTTCTCATATCCCTATATCTCTTTGATAAACAGATGCTTTTACATCTGTCTTCAGACCACAGAAGTGAGTTCCCCTAAAGAAAATAGCTGCTATGGAGGGTGGCCTCTGGCATTTACCATGCTGAAGTCCCTCCCCAAACCCCACCATCTCCAGGTTCCCCCTTCCATGAACCTCCAGGTATTTCCCAGTCCAGAGCTGGCAACCCCAACTGGGGGCATGCTGCTCTGGTTTCTCTGGGAGAACTTTGTTTTTGTAACCCATTCGCTGTTAACTCCATTTTTTGTTTGCTCCTCCTTTATCGCAGAGTCATTATCTACATCCATCCCTTTGTTCTTTCTCTCCATGCTCTAGCAAAGTATTCCTTTCTTCCCTCTTCCAGAAGTTTCAAAGACAGTTTGCAGTGTGGCATGTGTGGGAGGAGGAGTGTACTTTTAGACCCATTAGGCATCAGAATTTTTCTCTGCAGTTTGGGAAACTACCACAGCAGGATTCCAGTGGAGTAGCTGGACGTGTCAGTCTGTTGTAGTGAAAACAAAACAGAAGAAAATGTGTCTGTTGCCAGACTTAGAGATGCATTTTGCAGGCTAAAACACTTTCTCTGCAATATCTCACAGCATATGCCTTTTGTATTTCATGGTGTGTGTGTGTGGGGGGGTGTTTCTATGTAACAAAGCCCACCTTTTGGATATGCTGCATTTTTTATTTACTTTCAGTAAATCAAATGTAGTCCATCTTCTAATTTTTGTTTGTCCCCTTAAAAAATAGGATGGAATGAAATACGCAGATAATATGGTCTTCAGCCAGTAGCTTGCATGGGTTAGTGAATAGTTGCATGAAGGTGACACAGGGCATTTTCATAAGTTATTGGCCCAGGTACAGTGGTGTTGGGAAGCTGGGTCTCCCCCCTGCCCCCCCCCCCAAATGTTTTCCTGCTTTTATACATCATCAGGATGCATTTGTGCATCTCCTGGGCTTTCTCCTATCTTTCTCAAACTTGCTTTGGCCCAGAGTTTTGGGAAAGATCACAGTAAAGTCTGGATGGCTGCCACATAAATGGGAAAATCTGAATTTCCCACCCACCAACCCCGTCCTCATGGCCACCATTTCTTTTGCTGCCACCCAGGGTAGGGACTATTCACTTTTTAAATCAAAACTAGGGTATTCACATCAACTTATCATTGTAACTATAGGAATAACCAGTATAACAAGTTCTCTGAATTCTTAGCTTCTATTAAAGTCTTCATCGATTTTTCTTTGTGGAGATATGAGGGAAAGGGTGGCTGTTTGCAACTGAGTGGGCTAGAGACTTACTGTTTTGTTTTTTAAAACATGAAAGCTGGTAATTCACAGAACCTGTTGTGCATGCCGTTATAGTGATAGATTGGTATAAAGATATTATTAACGCCTTTTTAGAATTGCAAACGCCTTGGTCACCTAGCTGAGAGAGTTGGCTGCTGCTGGGGGATGGAGCACGGAAACCCGGCATGTGAAATTGCCATTGTTGCCTTCCGACCTATTCTGACCTGTGGTAACTCCAGCAAGAGACTTTTGAGGCAAGGCAAAGCAGAAGGTGGCTTCAGCTGCAGAGCCTTCCTTGGCACCCTACTTTCCAAGTACTGACCATGCTTAGCTTCTGAGAGCTGGCAAGATTGAGCTATACCAGGGGTGGCCAAACTGTGGCTTTTATATATACTGAGTAAATCATGAAGCCCCACCACCCTGTTGGCCAGCTTGGAGAAGGCATTTCTCTCTTTAAATCACTTCTCCAAGCCAAGTCAGCCAGCAGCTTGGAGAATGAATTTAAGATTAAAGTTGCTTTCTTTCCATCTCTCCCTGCCTCCCCCCCCCCCCGTCTTCCTTCCTTCTTTCCTTCCTTCTTTTTCTTGCAGCTCTCAAACATCCAGCATTGATTCTATGTGGTTCTTATATTAAGCAAGTTTTGACCACTGCTGGGCTATACCATACTGCCTCCCCTCCCCATGTACAAACCACAACAGACAGACTTCCCCATAAAACTCCCCAGAGCAAATGTCAAGAGATGCTCTTTGCTTTGGCCCAATCATTTTGAGATGCTTTCTGACAAACCTCCCACCTGCCTCTCTTTTTTCTCTGTTGTGCTTGTGATGTTTTATCAGCTTGAGATAGGATAACTATGGCAGTGCCTTACTCGTAAGTTGCTATGAAATGTACAAAGCTGATTGAGCCCTCCCCTCCCCACCCCCCCGCGTCCCTTGCAGAATATCTATTTTTTTTTTGTCTTGTTTCGTTGAAACTTCCCTGAGCTGATTTCCTCATGGGCTGAGGCAAAACGGAGCGTCTTGGGAAGGCTAGAGAAGATAATATGCAAGTGTACAGATGAGCTTCTGAATAAGATCATGGAGCATCCTGGCAATTCTCTGTGGAGTACAAAGAGTGGGACATAAATCACAATGTTTATTGATACATTATGTTTCCGCTCGCTCCATTCTCACTGGAAGTGTCGGAAATGGGCATGTAGAACAGAAGGATGGGTCTCTGGAGCTTACTAGAGTGCTTCCTCCAGTGGGTACCAGAATTATAGCCTTGTCATGCTTACTTATCCATACTCTTGCCCAATTACCCTCACCTCCACTGACCTCCCCACCCTCTGTTGTCCCTCTAAACATCTTTAGATTGTATTTTCCTTGACAGAAGAGCCTTGCTGGGTGGGATCACACAAGAGATTTGGTGGGGCATTATCCTGGCTTTGAAAAAGCTGGCTTTCTTTGATCTGTACTGTGGCATTCACACAGCCCTTGCCCTGCTGCTAGGAGAGGCACTGGACATGCATGCAGAAGAGCATTCACGCTGCTCATACGCATCCTGGGTAGGTTCATCACACACCCGGCCGTTCAGACAGCTGGAAAACACACTCTACATATGTTTTAGAGGTTTGCTACCAGGAAGTACCTGATCCCAGCCCATCCTAAGATGGGGTAGGTACGGTCAGGACTTGGGCAGATGTGCATGTGTGATTGCACAAATTAAATTCGTATGGGAGGCATAGCTAGGTCAGGCCAGATCTCTCATGTGATCGCACCCTCTGTTTCCTTCCTTCCTTCCTTCCTTCCTTCCTTCCTTCCTTCCTTCCTTCCTTCCTTCCTTCCTTCCTTCCTTCCTTCCTTCCTTCCTTCCTTCCTTCCTTCCTTCCTTCCTTCCTTCCTTCCTCCCTCCCTCCCTCCCTCCCTCCCTCCCTTCCGAAACAATTCTCCATGGCTTTCTTCCTTCCCATGACAGTTCCAGGTGGGTAGCCATGTTCTTCTGTGGTAGCAGAGCAGAAAATGCGAGTCCAGTAAAATCCAAGATTTCCACAGTATAAGCTTTCAAGAGTGAACGCCCTAGTATTTGACCAAGGGAGCTTTGACTCTCTAAAGCTTATACCCTGGAAATCCCATGGGTCTTTACAGTCCTAACTGGACCCAGATCTTGCTGTTTTAAGACAGTTGTTCTCAAACCATGGGTCATGACCCAACATGTGCAACATTACAGGTAGGTTGCACAGCTCAAGTTCTTGAGTTGGGAGAACACACTGTGAACCAGGTGAGGCCCCCTCCCACTCTTCCTAGCAATAAGAGAAGAAAGGGCCGCATCTTGGGTTGCCAACCTTCTGATGGGACCTGGAGATCTCTCACTATTACAGTTGATCTCCAGATGACCAAGGTTAGTTCTCTTTGTACTCCGCAGAGAGCCAATTTGGTGTAGTGGTTATGTGTGCGGACTCGTATCTGGGAGAACCAGGTTTGATTCCCCACTCCTCCACTTGCACCTGCTGCAATGGCCTTGGGTTAGCCATAGCTATTGCAGGAGTTGTCCTTGAAAGTGCTGCTGCTGTGAGAGCCCTCTCAGCCCCACAACAGACACCTCATAGGGTGTCTGTTGTGGGGGGAGAAGATATAGGAGATTGTAAGCCGCTTTGAGTCTGATTCAGAGAGAAAGGCGGGGTATAAATCTGCAGTTTTCTTCTTCTTCCTTGAGAACATGGCTGCTTTGGAGGGCAGACTCTGTAGCATTACACACTGCGGAGGTCCCTCCCTTCCTCAAATCCCGCCCATCCCAGGTTCCACCCCTTCCAAAAAAATACCAGGTATTTCCCAACCCAGAGCTAGCAATCCTAGCATATCCCCTCCTTCGTCACTATTCATTCCCGTGGGCTTGGCTCACTATCAGCCACCTCTACCCATTGCCTCTCCAGCCTCACACTACTGAGGCCTCGCAGCGCCATGGTGGTGGGGTTCCAAAAGGTAGAGTAAGCTTAGAAATCCATGAGGTTCTGCTGCAAAAAGCTCCCGGGTTTGATTCCCCACTCCTCCATATGCAGCTGCTGGAATGGCCTTGGGTCATCCATAGCTATCGCAGGAGTTGTCCTTGAAAGGGCAGCTTCTGTCAGAGCTCTCTCAGCCCCACCCACCTCACAGGGTGTCTGTTGTGGGGGAGAAGAAGATAAAGGAGATTGTAAGCCACTCTGAGACAGATTCAGAAAGAAGGGCGGGGTATAAATCTATGGTCTTTTCTTCTTCTTCTCCTGCCACAATTGCAAATGACAACCAATTGTGCCTTATGGAGGTCACGCTCCCTGAGCCTTGTGAACATCACCAGAGCACCTCTGGAGGTTAAGATGTAGCATGGGACAAAAAGCAAATCTGATAGCTGAAAAGGCCCCATGTCCAATCAATCTTCCCCTGTGTACCAAAGTGGCTAAACTTTATGTCCTGTCGGCTTTACCTGCAAGATTGTCGCAACAGGATATCAAGCCAATGAGTAAGGGGTTTAATTTCTCAAAAGTCAGGCGGACAAAGAACAACCGCTCCCTCTCTGGCCGCCTTGCTATTGAAACACTGATCAGAACCAAATGTACCAGGGCAGATTAATCCCCCATTAAAAATAACCTTTTTGTTGTTGTTGTTCCAGTACAAGCCATGAAGTTGGCCCCATGTGTCACCTAGGTCATAAATTTATATATTAGCTGGGCAAGCAGCAAAGCATATAGTTCTGTGTTATTACCAGACGTCTACTGAGGTGAGCTAATAACTATGGTTAAGCTGCACAGATGGTGGGAATACACAGGGCTGGCTCTGAAAAGAACTTGGCTAACTTTCCCCCCAGAAACTTGGTCTTGAAAAACAAGTGCTCTCTGCAGGACTGGGCAGTCAAGGGCCATCTTTCCTGCAGAGAGCCAGGACGTAGCAGCCGTGTGGCACAGAGCGCAAGGGAAGCGGCCAGCCAGGAGGGTATTTTTTTAATGAGAGGTGTTGCATTCTCAGCTTCTTTTCTCGCCCCCCTCCTCTCCGCTTTCTCACCTGTCGAGCAGGGTTTTAGTTATGCGTTTTTAAAAACACATTCAAAAGACAAAGAAGAAATCTATAGGGCATCCTTTCTGGCTAGTGTGTGAAGCAAATTGGAAACTGAATGGTTTTCCAGTGAAATTGTGCAGTAATGAGCCTCCAGTTTCTTTGTTGAAGTTTACACATGCAAACAGAAACTCTACTGTGCCCTTGTTGTTAGATCCGGGTGGGCAGCCATGTTGGTCTGAAGCAGCAGAACAAAGCAGGAGACAAGTTGCACCTTTAAGACCAACAAAGTTTTATTCAGAATATAAGCTTTCATGTGCTAGAAGCACACTTCATCAGACAGTAGTATGGAATGGCAAGCAGTCCTAAATATAAAGTGGGCAGTGAGTTAGTATGCAAAGTCATGGAAATGTGGGGTTTTTTTGGCAGATTAAAAGTTGGGGTTTGGCAATTTTTAGTTTGTGTTTCAGCCCAGTCATCACAAACTAACAATCACCAGACCCCAACATGTGATTCTTTCAATCTGCTAACAAGCATTTCCATGATTTTCATACTAATTCACTGCCCACTTTCTCTATATTTAGGACTGCTTGCCATTCCATCCTGTTGTCTGATGAAGTCTGCTTCTAGCACATGAAAGCTGGCCTGCTGAATGAAACTTTGTTGTTCTTGAAGGTGAAACTTGACTCCTGCTTTGTGCCCTTGTTGTGCAAATTTAGCACAACATAAAGATCACGCTAGATCTGGATCGTTTTTGAATCTAGCGATTCACACCCCTGCTACAGTCTTCTGTTCTAGATATCTTCAATCTACCTCTGTGTTTCTGTGCTAAGCTGTCAGATCTTGACACCAGATTTACTCACTCATTTCACAGGCTGTTGCTCCGCTGATGGAAGCAGCAATCCCTGTGAATCGTTTTTCAATTTTCTGCCACTCCAGTCCCCGGTGATCTTCCACCATCGGCAGCTGCATGTGAGCTCCCGTGCTCTTCTGACCAAGGCACTTTGCATGAAAGGTTTGGTGGTCTCATTTGTAGAAAGGGAAGAGGGCCCACAGCAAAAATTAATGTCTGGCACTGGTTCAGGCAGGCCCGTAGCTACAGGGGGGCCTGGGAGGAGCCCTTCAAATCCCCCTTCCAACTGTATAGCCCCTCCATCAGAGGGCCCTAAACCTGTCCCCTTTGCTCACCACCACTCTGAATAAGAAGTAGCGTTGCTGCTTTTCGCTTTTTCTCTCCCCTTCCCTAACACAGCGTGCAGAGCAAAGTGGGGGTGGGGGAGAGTCAAGAGGTCTCTGTCTCTCCAAGAGAGGGGTGCATAAGAAAGGAGTGGGGAGAGCAGAGCTGCTGTGACTGCCCAGGCAAAGGGGGGCTAGCTGGTGGAACTCAAAGCAGCTTGCAGTGCTAAGAGCCCAGGACCCCCCCAACCAACAAATCCTGCTGTGGGCCCTACCAAACATGAAATTCTGGCTACCGCCCTGGGTTCAGGTCTCTGTGACCTTTCTCGTCCACAAGGGAGAAGCGAGAAAGGAAATCTCTTATCATGTGTGTATTCATGGCTGGGGCAGGCATGTTACCCTTTGGCTGATCAGGATGAAGAATAACAGCTGCATTAACTCAGCAGCTCTGTGTTTCTAAGCTGAGGTTAAAGGTCATGCGGACGAAGCCTTAGATCGCAGATACGGGAATCATTAGCATAACATATGAAGGGATTGCAAGCCCTCTGCGTGGGTGGTATGCGACCCTTCTATTTCTGAGCCAGAGTGATGCAGGGGTTAAAAGTGTTAGATTAGGATCTGGGAGAACCAGGTTCGAATCCTCACTTGGACTTGGAAGCTCGCTTGAGTCAGTCACACCCTCTCTGCCTCACCTACCTCACAGGGTTGTTGTCAGGATAAAATGGAGGAGGGGAGAACGATGTAAGCCTGCTTTGGAGAGAAAGGCAGACGATAAATAAAGTAAATAAATACATTATTAAATATTCCTTTGGCATATACTTGCATTTTTTGCAGTATGCATTAGCAGAGTGGGTTTGTGTCAGTGATTAAACTGGGAAGACCGGATGACCCAAAGACACATGATAGAGGCCCCTAATGCTTAGGAGGTTTTCCTAGGTACACTGGGGTGTGTGTGTGTGGGATTAATTCACATTTTTAAAATGTGAAAATTGAGCATGTGCATTGCTCTTTGGAATTTTGCAGATAGCTGAATATGTGTTGAATTTAAGTGGGAAGAAGAGGGGAATTGTGTGTGTGTGGGGGGGGAGAGAATTGGTTTAGTCAACTTTCATAAGACTTTTAGACAGCAAACCTAAGAATGCTTTTCTGGGAATAAGCTCCATTGGCTGGTTCTGAGTAGAATATCAAGTAGACCTGTTTAAGCTGGCACTGTAAGTATTCTAAAAGGAGGGGAGCAGGGCTTTTTTTTGAGCAGGAACGCACAGGAACACAGTTCCGGCTGGCTTGGTGTCAGGGGATGTGGCCTAATATGCAAATGAATTCCTGCTAGGCTTTTCTAAAAAAAAAAAAGCCCTTTGTGAAACAATGGCGACAGCAGGGGGTGTAGCCTAATAAGCAAATGAGTTCCTGCTGGGCTTTTTCTACCCAAAAAACCCTGAAGGGGATATTTGGTTCAGGGGGAACCCCAGAATTCTTCAAAGGCTCCTGGCTTTTTCTCTCTAATAGCAAACTTCCCAATTCAGTGCCTGTCAGAAAGGCAATGACCTAGGACCAACAGGAAGGAGACGTCTGCATATTCAAGGGTGAAAAGAAAGTTTGAATTTATAGACAGCACCCTAAATGGCCCAATGTACACTGTGCGCAATTACTACTGAGGCAGATGGAATATTGAGGGGAGTTGCGTGCTGATGAGGGTAAAGGGAAGCAGACAGCAACGCAAGGTGGATGGGAGAGACATTGGTCTGCTTGAGCACCTTTCCAGCCCACTGTCCTGTGGAACCCTTGAGAAAGGTGGTCAAGAAGTAACATAAATAAATAAACCCGCTGGGTCTTCCCTAGCCACAACATCTCATCTCAAGAGAACCAGCCAGTGTGTTGTTGTAGTGGTTAAAGCATCAGGCTAGGATCTGGGGAAGCCTGGGTTCAAATCCCCACTCCGCTATGGAAGCTTGGCTGGTGAAGTTGGGCCAGTCACACACTCTGAGCCTAACCTACCTCTGAGGGTTGTCATGAGGATAAAAGGGAGGAGAGAAGAACGATGTAAATCACTTGGGGTCCCCGTTGTGGAGAAAGTTAGGATTATAAATAAGCCATGTCCTGGCTAAGGAGCCAAAATTATAGTGAGAATCTCTCCTTCAGTTTGGCGTCTTTGCTGGACTCGGCTCTCTCGAGGACCATGGCCTTGAATCTGCTCTGCTAGGCCATGTATTCTAACAACCTTGATACAGGATTTTTGTGTTTCCTGTTCGGTTTCCCACTCTGAACTAGATAGCCCAGGCTAGCCTGATCTCATCAGATCTCAAAAACTAAGCAGTGTCAGCCCTGGCTGGTATTTGGATGGGAGACCTTCAAGAAATACCAGGGGCATGCTGCAGAGGCAGGCAGTAGAAACCACCTCTGAATGTCTTTTGCCTTGAAACCCTCACAGGGTCTCCACAAGTCAGCTGTGACTTGATTGGACTTTCCACCACCACCACCATTCAGTTTCCCATAGGCATGCACAATTTATTTGCTCCCCCCCCCTCCACATTCCTTTTTTCTTTCCATAATGCTGCTTCTGAACTACTTGCAACAGTTCTCCCTTCGTATGAATGATATCCCTTTGAATGAATGTTAGATCTCTTGACATCATTCATATGACATGTGGGCTCTTTTTATTCTCTTCAAGCATAAAAAGAACTGTTTCTAAACTGGGGTTAATTAGGAGATGTGTAATCTGTATATATATATTTGCAGGAATTAATTTGAAACCTTTCTATAAAGAACAGTAGTCCTTAAAGAAAAAAGAAAATTTTGTCCAGGAATTCACCGTCTCTCACCCTTCTGCTTTTTTCCCCCTGTTTAGCTTGTAGGCTAAATAGTGCAACTGGGTATTTTTTATTTATTTGAGAGCCAGTGTGGAGTAGTGGTTAAGAGTTTCGGACTAGGAACTGGGAGCCCTGAGTTCCAATCCCTATTCTGCCATGGAAGCTCACTGCGTGACCCTGGACCACTACTCAGTTTGGCGTACCTCAAATGGCTGTTGTGAGGATAAAAGGGAACAGCAAGAACGATGTTGTAAGTTGCTTTGTCCTCCTCCTGGGGAGAAAAGTGTACTATAAGTATCTAAATAAACAAAATAAAGACTTCCCAAAGTGCTGCTGAGGCCTTCTTTTTTCTAAGTAGCAGTGTGAAGATTTTTTTATATATTTGTATATCCTGCATGTTCAAACTGGCGAGGAGGAGGAGGAGGAGATTGGATTTATACCCCGTCTTTCACTTGGAGTTTCAGAGCTGTTTACAATCTCCTTTCTCTTCCTCCCCACGACAGGCACCCAGTGAGGCCGGTGGGGCTGAGAGAGCTCTTTCCAGAACTGCTCTTGAGAAAGCAGCTCTTTCAAGAACTGTCATTGACCCAAGGTCACTCAGTAGCTACAAGTGAAGTGGAGAATCAAACCTGGTTCTCCCAGATTAGAGTCCATGCACTTAACCACTAGCTTGGGTTTGGTTTGGTTTCATTTCTGTGTCATCCTGCATAGTATACTGTTCCATTTTATGTATTGAAAATCAGACTAACTAGGGTTGCCTGACCTCTGGTGGGGCCTGGAGATCTCCCAGAATTACAGCTGATATCCACACTACAGACATCAGTTCCTCTTCAGAAAATGACTGCTTTGGATGGTGGACTCCATAGCATCATGTCTCTGCGGAGCTTCCTCTTCTCCTTAAATTCTGCCCTCCCCAGGCTCTGCCCCCAGCTCTCCAAGAATTTCCCAACCAGGAGTTGGCAACCCTAACACCAGGTCAGGTTTATCCTCCCCAGATATCACAAAGTCTACCTTCAGTGCAGTGTCGTAGAGTGACAATTCTGAGGTTGTATGTAGAGCACACAATGCCCTGATCTAGGTGGCCCGAGGTAGCCCAGACTCATCGGCTCTCAGAAGCTAAGCTGGGTCAGCCCTGGTTAGTGCATGGATGGGAGACTACTAAGAAAGCCCAGGATTATTATGAAGAGGCAGGCAAAAAAACTCAAGCTCTGTTCATCTCTTGCCTTGAAAAACCCGACAGTTATGGCACTTAATTATGGCCCTCAGCAGGATGGCCCAGGCTAGCCTGATCTCGTCAGATCTTGGAAGCTAAGCAGAGCTGGCTCTGGTTTGTGCTTGGATGGAACACCACTAAGGAAGTCCAGGGTTGCTGTGCAGAGGCAGGCAATGCCAAAGCACCCCCCCCCCCTTCATCTCTTGCCTTGCCTGGCTGGCCCAGGCTAACCCAGTCTTGTCAGATTTTGGAAGCTAAGCAGGGTCAGCCCCGGTTCGTGCTTGGACGGGAGGTCACGAAGGAAGTCCAGGGTCGCTGTGCAGAGGCAGGCTATGGTAGATCATCTCTTACCCTAACTTGGATGGGCAGGACTGGCCTGATCTTGTCAGATCTCAGAAGCTGAGCAAAGTTGGCCTGGGTTTTTGCTTGGATGGGAGACCGCTAAGGAAGTCCAGGGTTGCTGCGCAGAGGCAGGCAATGGCAAACCCACCCCTGAATGTCTCTTGCTTTGAAAACCCTACAGGGTCACCATAAATCTGCTGCAGCTTGATGGTGCTTTCCATTACCAGAGTATACTCCTCTGGTTTAGACCGTGGATACAATATGCTGCTTTAAAAAAGGTGAAGGTAGTCCGCTGTGCAAGCACCAGTCGTTTTTGACTCTGGGGTGACGTTGCTTTCACAACATTTTCACGGCAGACTTTTTACAGGGTGGTTTGCCATTGCCTTCCCCAGTCATCTACCCTTTCCCCCCACAAGCCGGGGACTCATTTTACCGACCTCAGAAGGATGGAAGGCTGAGTCAACCTTGAGCCGGCTACCTGAACCAGCTTCCGCTGGGATCAAACTCAGGTCGTGGGCTCCGACTGCAGTACTGCAGCTTTACTACAGGGCTCTTCTATGCTACTTTAGAATGCTTCTATTTAAAAAACTGCAGCTCTCTGCAAATGAACAAGCTAGCACCCCAGGGAAAAGAGCTTCTGGACTGGCTTGCTGCCTGCTGTACTAGTTTTCTACTTGGAGGGATTTTTTTTAATGTGTTGTAATGTAAAATATAGTCCATTTCCCCCCTCATGTCTCAGACACCTCTTTACTGCCTCATACTGCTAACCACGTGTAGACAGGGCCTCAGAAGACCATCTAGGAACCTCCCCCACACCCGCAGGGCAGCAGTACTGGGCCATTCTGTGCAAGTGTCTCAGCTCATGCCTCTAGTCCTTAGTGAGGAGTTGTGTCTTCTGTCTCAAAAGCATGTGCCTTTTGATTATAGACAGAAATATAACTGCAGCAAGAGGATTCAGTGACTTTTTATAGGTTGTCTTGACTGCGTTTTTTTTTTATATAATACTTTATTTATATTGTTAAGATGTCTTGAGTTCCGCAAAGGAGAAAGGCACCTAGTAAATGTTTAAAATAAATAAAGCAATTAACTTTTAAAGAATGGACAGATTTAAAAAAAATAATAGAAAGCACATGCATAAAAAATAACCTTTTATCACATTGCTAATTATTGGTGGTTTCTTCAAAGCTGTTAGCCATTTCCCCAGGAATTAGTGGTTCCGTTGTCTACGTTTCATCCTTTCTATTGACAAAATAGTTTGAATACTTGAAATAAAATGGAGACATTTCCCAGTTTTTGTGTGTGTGATTGTTGCCTCATTCTCAAACAATAAAGCCAATGCAAGCTAATTTAAAGGTGCTTCCCCCCCCTTCTTTCTTTTCTGTCCTGTCCCTTTTGTCAGACTATTTTGAGAATTGTGGTTCTCGGTATATGGGACTATATTGAAAACAAAATAGAGGTAAGTAAATGGTTTTTTTTATCTTTTTTTATCTTTAATAATGTCCCAGTTTTCCTTGGCAGCTAAAGTTCCCTGACTCTCTGTGACCCTCATCCAGAATTTTGACTCTGCAGTAAAATAAAATATTTCATCATTTGGCCTCCGTTGTGGTGACATCATGCTTTATTACAGTGCTATCCTATTGTTATTACCATCGTTTAAGGTGGGCCTATGACTGGTTATTGATATGCTGTGCCTTGTCCGCCGGTGGTGCGTTTTATTTGTTTTTACTGTTAATTTTAAATTGGTGTTTTAACTTTGATGTGTAGGTTTTTATTGTTATTTTTATATGTTGTGATCCGCCTTGAGGCCGTTTATGGGAAAAGGCAGAATATAAGCCTGCTAAATAAAATAAATAAAGCTGCTCCAGCCCCTCCCCCAACAACCTTTAAGTATCGCAGTGTGATGTAATTGGACTGCTAGTCAGGCAAGGACCAGGGAAACCCGGGTTCGAGTTCCCGCTCTGTCACAAAGCTCACCGGATGACCTTGAGCTAAGTCACCTTCTCCCAGTCCAACCCATCTCACAGAGTTGTTGTGAAGATAAAATGGAGCAAAAGACATATGAATGCATGACGTCGCCTTCTACTGAATCAGATTCTTGGTCCATCACAGTCAGTATTGTCTGCTCAAACTGGCAGCAGCACTCCAGGGTCCCAGGCAGAGAGAGGTCTTTCACATTGCCTGCTGACTGGTCCTTTTTTAACTGGAGCTGGCAGGGATTGAATCAGGGACCTGTTGTGTGCCAAGGAGATGCTTTACAACTGAGCCACAGCCCCTCCCCCTCGACAAAGGAAAGGAACAATGTACATCTCTCTAAATTTCATGGAGGAGCAGCAGGTTAACAGTGTGATAGTTCCTAAAAATAGGTTGACAGGTAATTGAAGAGGAGTGGCTAGACTTAGGATGGGATCACATGAGAGATTTGGCTCAACCTCGCCATACCTCCCCCTCCAGATTTAATGTGCACAATCACACCCACACATCTGCCCCGCCCATACTTAACTCATTTTAGGATGAGCTGGGACCGGATTAAATAGCTACCGGGAACTTCCAGGTAGCAAATCTCTAAAATTCAGGTAGGGTGCATTTCCTGGCTGTCTGAATGACTGGGGCACACAATGCAAGTGTCCCGCTAGCACAGGAACAGTTTGAAAGTGCCTCTTGCACATGTGTGGGCCCATGCCTCTCCTGGCAGCAAGACAGGGGCTATTGTGATTGCCATGGCTTTTTCAAAGCTGGGATACTGCCATGCCAAATTCTTATTGTGATCCCACCCTTAGACATGACACTTGCTTAGCTGACTACAATTAGATATTTGCAGGGCTTTCTTTGTAGCAGGAACTCCTTTGCTTATTAGGCCACACGCCCCTGATGTAGCCAATCCTCCAAGAGCTTACAGGGCCTTCTGTAAACTCCAGGAGGATTGGCTACTGCATCAAGGGGTATGTGGCCTAATATGACACAGAGTGTTAAAGCTGCAGTACTGCAGTCCTAAGCTCTGCTCACGACCTGAGTTCCATCCCCAGTGGTAGCTGGGTTTTCAGATAGCCGGCTTGAGGTTGACTCAGCCTTCCATCCTTCTGAGGTCGGTAAAATGAGTCCCCAGCTTGCTGGGGGGAAAGTGTAGATGACTGGGGAAGGCAAGGGCAAACCACCCCATAAAAAGTCTGCTGTGAAAACGTTGTGAAAGCAACGTCACCCCAGAGTCAGAAACAACTGGTGCTTGCACAGGAGACCTTTTCTTTTCCTGCTACAAAAAAAAAGCCCTGGGTATTTGCCTTCTGTAAGAAGTTTAACTGTGACTTGTGATGCCTTCCTCCTATTAGGTATTTGATGGTGCTGTGATCATCTTATCCTTGGCTCCGATGGTGGCTTCTACTGTGGCTAATGGCCCAAGCAGCCCATGGGATGCCATAAGCCTTATCATCACTCTGAGAATTTGGAGAGTCAAGAGAATCATTGATGGTGAGTCATCTTTCGCCTGTTTTTTTTTAAAAAAAACCTCTTTGAAGCCTCTCAACAAGTCTGTGCTTCTCACTTCTTTCAAGCAGGAAGCCAGGATTTAGTTGGCTGGCTTGGATTGATGCGGTGACAATTCATCCATCCGCTTCAGCTTTGGTTTCCCATTTAAAAAAGAGATGGCTAGAACTCTGGACCAAAATAGACCCTAGCTTGGTTGCTGGGGAAACTTGTTGGTTTTGGAGAGTATAAAACACAGGCTTAAAACATTGTTTGGAAACCAGGATACGCAAACCAGAAAACTGAAGAGTAATTAAACATGTGGGATTCACTGCTTCAGGAAATGGTGGTTGCTACAAGCATAGGGAGCTTCGAAAGGGGATCGGATAAACATATGGAGCCGAGATCCATGAGTAGCTATTAACCACAAGGTATAGGAACATTCTGTCTGGGGCAGTGATGCTCTGTATTCTTGGTGCTTGGGAGACAGCAGTGGGAGGGCTTCTGGAGTTCTGTCCCCTCTGGTGGACCTCCTGATGGTATCTGGGTTTGAGCCACTGTGACACAGAGTGTTGGTGTGGGTGGGCCATTGGCCTGATCCATCATGGCTTCTCTTATGTTCTTATTTTATATATGTGTGTGTCTGTTTGCACCTGGGAGTCATGGTGACTTTTGGTGACTGACCCCTACTTGGGGGCCTGGAGGATCTTCAGAGAGGTGGCTGAATAAAGCCTGCCCTGTCCTCCCAACTGCTGGTAGTCCAAGTAGGTTTCCCTATCTAAGTATTTGCCGGAGTCAACCCTGCTTAGCTTCCGAGATCTGATGATACTAGCCTTGCCTCAGCTGTCCAGGTCAGGGCTCTCTTATAATCTTATGATAGAGATTGCTGGTATGTATACAAAAAACGGGAAAATGGGTGTGTGGAAGCCGCAGCCTCTTGTTACGTTCAAGTCCAGGCCAGCCGGAGTTCATCCCATCATTTTAAGTTGTATTGATTTAAAAAGGAGTTGGATTTGTGCTTAGATTGCTCCCTTTGTACATATTTGTTTATTTATGTTATGTTTAATCCACCTTTCTCACTGGGTCTCAAGGCAGATTGCACGCAATGAGTCAATGCAAGAAGGGATGTTCAACACAATGCAATAGAATTAGGGTAGTATATCCAACCAGAAGTCTAAAAAAAACCCAGGACTGAAGCAAATCGTAGGTGTTAACATGACACATTAAATGATGTGAAATTACACAACTGAATCCAGTTTGCAGCAAACTGTGTTCACAGGAGTATAAACCACAATCCCTAATAATTTATCTAAGTAACGCTGTGAATCATTTTTGTAAAGTGCTGCCCTATTGCCTGTGTAGAAAAGCCCTCTTGAATAGTTCAGATCTTCTTCGTGGTCTCTGTGCATCACACTTGTGGGAGTAGGCGCCAGCGCCGACCTCGATCGGTAAACTTCAAAGCTGTGGATTTCCGCGCCCCCGACCCAGTGCGCATGCCCAGAAGCCCCACCGCGCATGCTCACTGGGACGGGCGCGGACATCCCGCCAGTTCTCTTCTGACCGCCGCGCTGATCGGTTGATCTATCTGCCACGGTCGGTGAACTTTTTCTCTATCCATTCGGATTACTAGCTTAGTTGTATATAGTTAGTTAGCTTAGTTTTAGATAGTGTAGATAGCTTAGTTTTCGTCTTGTTTGGGAGAGCGGGGTTTTTCCCTCTTTTGTTTTCCCGCCCTTCGGGGTAGGGGCCCCCTCTCCCCTTCTACGTTCTTCCCGCCTTTCCTTCCTCGCATGGAAAGAAAGTGGGGATTTTTCCGCCGCTGCTCCAAGTGTGGGAACAAAATTGCCCCACCTGACGGACACTCTTTGTGCTTACTGTGCCTGGGGGAACGACACAGGCCAGATTCCTGCTCGCACTGTGCCAAGTTTTCCAAACAGACGCGGAGGAATAGAGCGGCTAGACTTGCGGCGGCCCTGATGGAGCGAGCACTGTCTCCCCGAACCGAGCAGGCCGAGTCCGGGGCTGGTCAGGCGGACCAGTCTACATCGACTCCGGTCGATACCGGGCGGACCATCGATACCGACCGACCCCGAAAGCGTTCGGGCTCGGTAGCCGCCTCGGAGTCCTCGGTGCCGATCAAAAGGCCCAAGGAGGACAAAGGGATGCCCGTCGAGAAAAAGAAACACAAGAAGTCGGAGAAGTCAAAGCGTGCAGCGACGACTCACTCCGCACCGGCATCCCCGGCCGATCCGACAGCACCAATCGTCCCGCCGCTGAAACTCTTCGCCTCGCCAGTCCGACAGTCGACTTCGCAGCTGGCATCGATGTCGACTCAACTCGTCATCTCCGATTCCGATTCGGAGATTGAGTCGGCCCAACGCGTCGGTACCGGAAGTAGCCCTATCGAAAAATCGACTTCTCAGTCCCGAAGCCCACACCGTCGGGACCGATCTTCCAGCAGCCACTCCCCTCGCTGCCGAGAGGAGGACCGCTCGCCACGATATCAGGCAGCCCAGATCCCCTGGGACCAGAGGCAGTGGCAATACCTGTACGGGGCGTACCCGGTGCAGCCTCCCTTCCCATGGCTTCAGCAACGCCAGAAGGACTGGGATCAAGCCTCTGAGACCTCCTACCGATCCCGGACGTCCCACAGGACGCAGCGGAATGCACCGTCGGCGTCGGTCTCGAAGCCTCCTGAGCGGGACCCACCGGTCCAGAAGGACCCCAAGCAGCGCTCCCCATCGATGAAGGAATCTACCCCGGTCGCTCCGGAGCCTCCTACCCGGCACCGATCCGAACTCTCTGATTCCCCTGATGCTTCTTCCAGGTCTCTGGATGACTCATCGCCCGAAAGAGAGACCTCCAGCGGTGAACCCTCACCTCCTGTAAAGACGTCCGAGGAGCAGCCAATCTCACCTTCCGAGGACCTCAAATCCTACGGTGATCTCATCAAGAGAATGGCTCAAACCCTCTCCCTCACCACTGTGCAGCCTCAGCCCACGGTGACGGACACGGTTTTTGACATAGTGCAACAGGATACCTCCACAGCTATTGCTTTACCGCTTACAACCGTCATGCTACAGACAGCCAAGGCCTCCTGGGACAAGCCTGCCTCCACGCCTGTCTCCTCTCGCAGGCTGGATCACATGTATAGGATACAGGAAGCATCAGCAGAATTCCTCTATGTGCACCCTAAGCCCAATTCGGTGGTCGTGTCGTCGTCTTCCAAGGCAAAAAAGACACACTCCACCCCACCAGATAAAGAGGGCAGGAAACTAGACGCCATGGGGAGAAGACTCTATTCAGCCGGTTCCCTAGGCGTTAAGATCGCCAACTACGCAGCCTGTTATGGCCGCTACCAATATGCCCTCTGGGACCAAGTCTCCACCATCTTGGGTTCCCTCCCCGAACAGAGCCGCAATGCTCTAAGGCGGTTGCAGAAAGAGGGTATGACCCTGGCAAAACAGCAGCTAAACTCTGCCAGGCATTCAGGGGACACTTGTGCGAAGGCCCTTACATCGGCTATCTCCCTGCGCCGGCACGCTTGGCTGAGATCCACAGCGCTTCAACCCGACACACAAGCATATGTCGAGGATCTCCCCTTTGACGGGGCGGGTTTGTTCAGCTCGACGACGGACTCGGTCCTCCAGGAGCTGGATAAAAGTATCAAGACCTCCAGGAACCTAGGGGTGTCCGGGCCGCGCCCTCCATCTAAGCGTCAGTGGCCCAAAACCTGGCAGAAGAAGCCGTACTCCAAGTCGCCTGAGAGGCAGTGGCGCTCGAAATCGGCTCCCTTCACTCGACCCTCCTACCAGTCAAAGCCCAAGTACTCCCCATCTTCCGCCCAGACGGCTCGCCAGAAGGGTGCGAAGCAGGGCAAGCAGGGCCTTTGACTTCCCCCCTGGGACGCTTGGCCCATCCGACTTGGACTCCATCCGCCTTGCCAAATTCTTCCCTGCTTGGTCCCGTATCACTTCGGACCGGTGGGTTTTGTATATAATCAGGATGGGCTACTGTATAGAGTTCTCCCACCCCCCGTGTACCCCGAGATTCGTCTCCACAGCACCATCTCCAACCCTCTGCGAGGAGGTCCAGTCACTCCTTCAGAAACACGCCATCCAGAAGGTTCCTGCGGACCAGGAAGGTCAGGGCTTCTACTCCCGATATTTTGCAGTCCCCAAACGGGATGGAGGCCTTCGGCCGATCATGGACCTGAGAGCACTGAATGTATTCGTGAGGTGCGACAAGTTCAGGATGACTTCGCTGCAGTACATCCTTCCTCTTCTAAGCAGAGGGGACTGGATGGCGACCCTCGATCTGAAAGACGCATACTTCCACATCTCCATCCACCCCCGCCATCGGAAGTATCTGCGCTTCACGGTCGGAGACGAACACTTCCAGTATCGAGCCCTACCATTCGGCCTTTGTACAGCCCCAAGGGTATTCACCAAGACCATGGTGGTCATTGCTGCCCACCTGAGGTTACGGGGTGTGACACTCTTCCCGTACATCGACGATTGGCTCCTGGTCGCGGAGTCGAGGGAGCTCTTACTGCGGCACATAACAATCACCTTGGCCTTGGTGGACGAATTGGGACTCCAAATAAATTTAAAAAAGTCTCGTCTGACGCCTTCTCAGAAGGTACAATTCATTGGGGCGATCCTGGATACTCGAGCCTGCAAAGCGTTTCTCCCTCCAGACAGAGCGGACGCTATAGTGCAACTGGTGTTTTCTCTCCAACTGAACCCGACCGTCCCTGCACGGACGTTACAACGACTTCTGGGACTGATGGCAGCGACAACGTCTGTCCTATCGTTCGCGAAGCTCCGGATGAGGCCGCTGCAACTCTGGTTCCTGCGGAGTTTCAAGTGCAATGTGGAGCACCCCTCCAAGTTGCTGACGGTCCCTGCGGAAATCCTGTCATCCCTCTCCTGGTGGGGGCTGAAAACTCGCCTGATGGAAGGGGCTCCCTTTCACGGGCCGGAACCGACCCTCACGCTCACCACGGACGCTTCCCTATGGGGTTGGGGGGCCCACATGGGAGGCATGTGCGTGGGGGACCGTTGGCCGAGCCACCACTCCAGTCAGCATATAAACTTTCTCGAGTTGCTGGCCATCTTTCATGCCCTTCGCTCCTTTCAACCGCTTCTGGGGGGCAGGTCGGTGGCGGTGATGACCGACAACACCACAGCAATGGCGTACATCAATCGTCAGGGGGGCACGGTGTCTCAGAGACTCTGCAAGTTGGCCCTCCTGGTCTGGGAGTTGTGCATCTCTCAAGGGGTGTTCCTCCGAGCAGCTCATCTCCCCGGGGACCGGAACGTACAAGCGGACTTCCTGAGTCGGGGCGGAGCTCTCCTGCACGAGTGGGAGCTCAACTGGGAGTTTCTGCAACCGGTCTTCCGCCGTTGGGGAGCCCCGGAATTGGACGTTTTCGCTACAAGGCAAAACACAAAATGCGACCTGTTCTGCTGCAGGGGAGGAGTAGACCCCCTAGCGTTGGGGGACGGACTTCTGGTGCCGTGGAGGTACCACTCAGTATACCTGTTCCCCCCCATACCGCTACTCACCAAGGTGGTGCAGAAGCTCCTGAGGGAACGTCCATGCGGAATCTTGGTGACGCCATGGTGGCCTCGACAGCCCTGGTTCCCACTGGTCCTCCGCTTGTCGGGAGGAACTTACCACCGATTCCCTCAGGTGGGGAATCTCCTGCTCTCTCACCAAGGACAAGTCCTGCACCACGACATCCCGAACCTGCGACTCACGGCTTGGCGTCTGGATCCAGATTTTCAGACAGAACCCAGTTTGTCATCCTGAATTGCAGAAAGTCATCTACTAGAAGGTCATACGCGGCCAAATGGGCCAGATTTGCCAAGTTTGCTACAGATCATTCTGTGGTGCCGGAAAGAGCGGACTTATCGTTAATTCTGGACTTTTTAGTTACGCTGTTAGACGGGGGCCTGGCGCCCTCCTCGGTACGGGTCTACTTGGCTGCCATCTCCGCAGAACATCTTCCGATTGATGGCCACTCGCCTTTTGCACATCCAGACACTAAGCGTTTTCTCAAGGGCATGGCGAGGCTGTACCCGGCAGTGAGGGCCCCTACGCCAGCATGGGACCTCCCCCTAGTTCTCAAGGCGTTGACGGTCAAACCATTTGAGCCGATGGCTAAGTGTCCTTCCCACCTCCTGGCATGGAAGACGGCCTTCCTTGTGGCGATCACCTCGGCAAGGCGGGTCGGGGAATTGGCCGCACTCAGGTGCGACTTTCCCTATTTGGTGTTTTCGGCTGAGGGGGTCACCCTGCGCCCAGACATCACTTTCCTGCCTAAGGTGGTGTCGCCGTTTCACCTCAATTCTGAGATCCATTTACCTGTCTATTTTCCCTCTCCGGCTAATGACTCTGAGCGGTTGCTGCATGCTCTGGACGTCAAGAGGGCGCTCTCTTTCTACCTGCATCGCACCGCACCCTCCAGGAAGGACGCCAGATTGTTTGTGTCCTACGCTGCGTCCTCCTTGGGGCAGCGTATTTCGTCACAGCGATTGTCCAAGTGGATCACGGGGGCTATTCGCTTGTGCTATCTTCTTCAGAAGCAACCGCTGCCGGGACCGCTCCGTGCCCATTCGACAAGGGCTGTTGCGACGTCGGAGGCGTTTATGAAGGGAGTTCCCCTACAGGACATCTGTGGGGCAGCCACATGGTCCTCGGCACACACCTTCGTGACGCACTATGCCCTGGACCTGCGGCGCAGACAAGCCTCCTCGGTGGGCCGCGCAGTGTTGCAGTCCGTTTCCCTGTGATGGACCGGCGTACCCTCCACCAGGTAGGCCTGAGCTTGCTAATCTCCCACAAGTGTGATGCACAGAGACCACGAAGAAGATAAACAGGTTTCCTACCTGTAACTGATGATCTTCGAGTGGTCATCTGTGCAGTCACACTACCCGCCCGCCTTCCCCGCTGCAGCCGGTCCCTCCATGGGGCTAACGCGGCGGTCAGAAGGAACTGGCGGGATGTCCGCGCCCGTCCCAGTGAGCATGCGCGGTGGGGCTTCTGGGCATGCGCACTGGGTCGGGGGCGCGGAAATCCACAGCTTTGAAGTTTACCGATCGAGGTCGGCGCTGGCGCCTACTCCCACAAGTGTGACTGCACAGATGACCACTCGAAGATCATCAGTTACAGGTAGGAAACCTGTTTTTTTGCATAGTTTGTGGAAAGTCAAGAGAGTGGGGAACCTTCCTGATCTCCTCGGGCAGGCCGATCCACAAGGTAAAGGCCACTGTGTAGAAGGCATGTGTATGGGACGTTCTGGATTTTGCCCATATGCAGGTTGGACCTGCTGGTGTGACCTTGGGTCAGTTACAGTTCTCTCAAAGATGACAGCAAACTGTCATGGCAGAGCATGGGGGAGACACAGTCCCATGGATTGGAGGGTCCAAGGCCATTAAGGCCTTTGTATGTGACAAAACTGCAACTCAGGAGCAATATGTGGCTCTCTCACAAATATTGTGTGACTCTAGAAGCCCCCACCGCCCTATTGACCCATTTAGATAAGGCATTTTTCCCTTTAAATCACTTCTCCAAGCCAAGCCAGCCAGCAGCTTGGAGTTTAAAAGTTAAAGTTACTTTGCTTTCTTTCCACCTTTCCCTCCCTCCCCATCTATCTTCCTTCCTTCCTTCCTTCCTTCCTTCCTTCCTTCCTTCCTTCCTTCCTTCCTTCCTTCCTTCCTTCCTTCCTTCCTTGTGGTTCTCAAGCAACTGGCGTCCATGTCTTGCAGCTCTCAAACATCTGACATTTATTCTATGTGACTCTTACTTTAGGCAAGTTTGGCCACACCTGACATTGCCTCTCTTGTGTCTCCAGCACCAAAAAAGGTCCTTCCCAAAACCTCCTGCCTGGAGTTCCTTGTTACTGGAAACGCCATGGTTTGAATGCATGATATTCTGCATATAATGCTCTATCACTGAGTCACACCCATCCCCAAGGAAAGAGGACTTTGTACTGAAATAAATGAGGCTCAAAAAGGTGTAATTTTGACTCAATCATGTCATGTATTTCGTGCTCGCTTTGGCAGCACATGTACTAAAATTGGAACGATACAGAGAAGATTAGTATTAGCATATCCTGTATTTCTATGCACTTCTAACATGCCATTTGCAGTTTTGCCCTGTGAATACACACAAAGTTGCTTTAGACAGAATGAGTCCTTCCTAATGCTGACAAGGTAGAGGCCTTTTCAAACTCTTATTTCTTTATCATTTTCGTTTGTGTATCCCTATTGCTTGAGGAGGAGTGTCTTTTTTGCCTGTGTTTTGCTCCATCTAGTGGTTGATTCGATATTACATGACTATATGTAAAGATAAGCCATGTTGGATCAGGCCAATGGCCCATCCAGTCCAACACTCTGTGTCACACAGTGGCCAATATATATATATCACCCTTTGGGTGAAGAAGTACTTCCTTTTATCCGTTTTAACCTGACTGCTCAGCAATTTCATTGAATGCCCACAAGTTCTCGTATTGTGAGAAAGGGAGAAAAGGACTTCTTTCTCTACTTTCTCCATCCCATGCATAATCTTGTAAACCTCTATCATGTCACCCCGCAGTCGACGTTTCTCCAAGCTAAAGAGCCCCAAGCGTTTTAACCTTTCTTCATAGGGAAAGTGTTCCAACCCTTTAATCATTCTAGTTGTCCTTTTCTGCACTTTTTCCAATGCTATAATGTCCTTTTTGAGGTGCGGTGACCAGAATTGCACACAGTATTCCAAATGAGACCGCACCATCGATTTATACAGGGGCATTATGATACTGGCTGATTTGTTTTCAATTCCCTTCTTAATAATTCCCAGCATAGCGTTGGCCTTTTTTATTGCAATTGCACACTGTCTTGACATTTTCAGTGAGTTATCTACCACGACTCTCTCTTGGTCAGTCTCTGCCAGTTCACAACCCATCAACTTGTATTTGAGCTGGGATTCTTGGCCCCAATGTGCATTACTTTGCACTTGGCCACATTGAACCTCATCTGCCACGTTGATGCCCACTCACCCAGCCTCAACAGATCTCTTTGGAGTCCCTCACAATCCTCTCTGGTTCTCACCACCCTAAACAATTTAGTGTCATCTGCAAACTTGAGCACTTCACTGCTTACTCCAAACTCCAAATCATTAATGAACAAGTTAAAGAGCATGAGACCCAGTACTGAGACCTTCGGCACCCACTGCTTACCGTCCTCCACAGTCTGGCATATCTCCCTGCAGATTTAAAATGCAGGTTTTCATGCTGGAAATACAGCAATCAAATCGACCACTAGAGGGACCAAAACACAAGCAGAAACGGGGACGGGGACCTAAAGTAATAAAACGAGAATGCAGAAGAGCCCACTATTTCCTGATTCTTTCATTGAAGATGGCCGTTGTTACCTTCTTAAGGGCCCGATTAAATGCGGACCATGTTGCTTTGTAGGATTGTTCCCACAGTGGTTAAAAAGAGTAGACTTTCTAGGAAGGCGGTGGGTTGCTGCACTTCTTATAGCTACGGCCAACTTTTCCCATAAGCTCACAGACTGCTTTGTTGTGGTTTCTAGCTTATGTACTGCCAGTAAAAGTGGAGATGGAAATGGTGATTCAACAATATGAGAAGGCGAAAGTCATCCAAGACGAGCAGCTGGAAAGACTAACTCAGATCTGCCAAGAACAAGGGGTAAGGTCCAGTTGTGTGTGTGTGTAAGAATGTAAGTAAGCAGCTTAATGGTTATGCTAAATGGGACGTGTTTTCATAGAAAGAAAAGATCAGCTCTGCAGGGGCGTGAACGTAGTTGTATATGCATACTCTTTAAAAAGTAGTTAACTGGCAGCCGGTTTGGTGTAATAGTTTGTAGCACGGACCCTAATCTGGGAGAACTGGATATGATTCTCCACTCCTCCACCTGCTGGCATGACCTTGGATCAGTCACAGTTCTCTCAAAGCTGTTCTGCTCAACAGCAAAGCTCTCTCAGCCCCATCCACAGGGTGTCTGTTGTGGGGAGGGGAAGGGAAAGGAGATAAGCCTCTCTGAGACTCCCAGTGAAGGGCAGGTTATAAATCCAATCTCCTCTTCCTCCTTTTTTGCAGGTTAATGGAAGTTCTGCACCAGTAGAAATGTATTCTGCAGCCTGTTTGATTTTTGTGCATTGCTTTATTGGGTTGTGGGAAGACATGATAGGGGGAGAAGTATAGAGTGAAACAAGTGTCTGCCCCTGTGTGGAGCTTGGTAGGCAGGGAGACTGATTTCACACTAACCTTGGTCTGCAGCCGGCTTCCCTTTTTCTTCAGAGTGAACGTAGCGATTTTGCACAAGCTGCTCTGCGCCATTTTTTCAGGTTTACGTTGCTGCTCGTCAAATCGGGGGCTGCCCCGATGAAAAATGGCAGCGTGGAGCAGCTTGCACAAAATCGCTAAGTTCGCTCTGGAGAAAAAGGGAAGCTGGCCACGGACCAAGGTTAGTGCAAAATCAGTCTGAGTGTGCCTAAGTTTGCACACAAAAGCTCAAAAAGGGGCACCCATGGTCTCATCAAACATATGTCAAGCCTCTCCCCCACAGGTATAGCTTCTTCTTCTTCTTCTTCTCCTCCTTCTCCTTCTCCTTCTCCTTCTTCTTCTTCTTCTTCTTCTTCTTCTTCTTCTTATTATTATTATTATTATTATTATTATTATTATTATTATTATTATTTAGCTCACATATCCCTGTCTTTTCCCCCAAAGGGGACCCAAAGTGGCTCACACCGTGTAAGGTTTTTTTTTCCTTTGTTGTGTACACCATCCTTGTTTTACCATTACCAGCATGGTGACAATTGCGCACAGCTCTCTTTTCTAATGTGTGCCAGCCGTGGCAGAGTGAACGCACGCGACAAATTAATTCTCACCTTGAGGTTTCCTTCTCATAAACTACCCAGCATCACATCTTTCAACATTTCCATTGCTGAGTGATGCTGTAGCCACGTCTCGATGAACATTAAACATTATTTATTTTCCAGATGTTGCACTTTGGCAAAGTAATCTGGCTGAAAATTAAAATGTACTTTTGAGTCATAGCAGAAGTTCCTCTTTTTTTCCCCTTCTTTTTTTTTTGACCTCTTCCTGAAGCATCCCTGAATCTGTTTCAAAGGATACTCTCTTGTTTGTGTAATCCCTGCAAGATTACAGCTTTCCCTATTGTTAGATTAGGCTCCAGTAGCACTTTTGTCTGATCTCATTGGAAACTACACAAGGTCAGCCCACCACAGGAGCCCATAGTCATAACACAGAGGCAGTCCTGGGCACAGACAAGCAATGGCAAACCACCCTTGTCTGTTTACCCTGACGTGGATGGACCACAGTAGCTTGATCTTGTCACATCGCGGGAGCTAAGCAGAGCCAACCTTGCTTAGTACTTGGATGGGAGACAACCAAGAAAGTCCATGGCTGCCCCATGGAGGCAACTATGTCCCTAAAGCAAGGGTGTCAAACATGCAGCCCAGGGGCTGAATCAAGGCCCCCAAGCAACTAGCTATTATCTGCTTCCTTCTCCCTCTGCCTTGCTTCCTTTTGCATCACAGCTTGTTTTGTCAGGCTTGCTCAATTGCACAGGAGCTACAGAGCAAAGTCTGTTTTCTCCATCGGCTGAGGCTCCTCCCTCGAGGAGAAGGGGGAGAGGCAGAGCTTGCTTTGCCAAGCTTTTGCAATCACACAACAGAGCTACTGAGCCAAGCCTCTCATCCCTCTGTTGGCTGAGGCTCTTCACCCTCCTGGTCCCCTGAGGAAGGAAGGAAAGAGCCAGAGCTTCCTTTGTCCTGGGTCCCATGGGAGAAATACAAAGAAAGCACCTTTAAGACCAGCAAGTGCTAATATTTTAAGCCTGTTTTATTTTAACGTTTGTTTTTTTTTAAAAAGATCTTTAATTGTGTTTGTGTCCTTATATCTCTACCTAATCTCAAATATGAACACACATGGCCCAATCCAACATGGCCTGGCCCAGCAAGGTCTCATTTATGTCAGATCCGGCCCTCATAATAAATGAGTTGTACACCCCTGCCCTAAAGTGTTCAGGACAGAAGAATTTGAGGATGGGGAGGAACACACCAAATGCCATATGTTTAAGAACAGAAGTTTGTTTTTAAGTTTAGGATGTGGGGGTGGGGTGGGAAATGCAGACTGTGCTAGCTTAGTAGCAAGTAGATGTTGTTGTTTATCTTCCGTAACAACAGCTTCACAAATATGGCTGGTTGTGAGTGTTTCAAGTCTCCCTCCTATTGGTCCCACAGTCTTTAGTTCACCTTCTTTGCATGCCTTTGGCTGCTTGGCTCTGATGACAAAGGCAAGCAAGTTGGGGGTCAGACTAGGCAAGGCTCTGGAAGTTCTATGTATAGAACTACCAGCGCGCACACACACACACAGAGCCCTTTCAATAGCCAGCGCTGGGGCTATGATTCGAATTGTGGAAGGAGCTGGAGACTTTAATGCAGGGGTGGCTAAACTTGTTTACTGTAAGAGGCACATAGAATAAATGCCAGATATTTGAGAACTGGAAGACATAAATGTCTGATGTTTGAGAGCCACAAGGGAGGGAGGGAGGCAAATAGTGGGTGAGACGGAGAGGTGGAAACAAAACTGGAATTTAATTTTGAGTGCATTCTCCAAGCTGCCCGCTGGCTTGGCGAAGTATTTTAAAGAGACAAATATCTTCTCCAAGCTGACCCAACAAGGCGGTGGGGGCTTTGTGAGCCACACAAGCCACAGTTTGGCCACCCCTGTTTTTGTGTATCTGTAAGAGAAAAAAGTATCAGGTCATA
This sequence comes from Heteronotia binoei, assembly GCF_032191835.1. Classification (NCBI taxonomy): domain Eukaryota; kingdom Metazoa; phylum Chordata; class Lepidosauria; order Squamata; family Gekkonidae; genus Heteronotia; species Heteronotia binoei. The sequence continues at coordinate 36,114,788 of NC_083241.1, forward strand.
CAGAGATGGAGGGAGGCACATAATAAGGTGAGGGAAGAGTTTTGATGTGCTGTGCTGCAGTGACGGTTAATGGCATTATGTGGTGCGCATCCACTCCCAACAGTCAGTCTGGCTAATTTTGTAGCCTTAATCTGTCCTCCAAACCGTAATCCCTAGAAGTTGAAGAATCTTTGTTCCCTTTCAGCAGAATAGGCAATCTGTGGTAGGACTTTTTTATTATTTAAATGGTAGAGCTGTTTTCACTGGAAACTTTTGTTATTCCTTCTTCAATGCCTTTAATTTATTTCTAATGACCAGTCGTTTCCTCAGTGGTTGGAAGGCAACCGAGATCATCCTGCATTTCATTCTGGCCCATAAATTGCTCATTTGCGACTGTCTCCTGTTCTTTTTTTCTTTCTTTTTCCTGGTACAGTTACCAACAGTGGCCCAAACTAATGGAAGTAAACATTGGACGGTGTCCCAGTGGCAGATGAGTGTTTGGGCAGAGCGCACCGTCCAGAGAGCACTAATAGAATAGAATTATGGCTGTTGCATTAGAGAGGAACAAGCTCTTGGTTAAAGTGTTCATTGATCCATCCAAGGCGATGCCAATCATTCCCAGCTGCTGGGCCGTTAAAGGGAAAAACCATATGATTCATTGATAGCCCATCCGTATGTGTGTACGTTGTAAAACACCAACAGGGTAGCCCTTTGTTTTATGTGCCCCGTCATAAAAATGTCTTCCCTAGAGGCCTGTATTGCTCTCTGTCCTTTTATAGCTGTTTATAAATAATTGCTTAGTGCATCGCATGCATGTGCACACATATAAAAGAGGCATCACACAGCGGTGCACTTCAGTTCTCCTGCGAGAGCAGCACAGAGAGCCACCTCATGCAAGCGAGGAGGGATTTGTGTGCATTCTTATGTCACTGGTCCTTTATAACAGTAGTTTCCAACTTATCTGAGACTGTGGACACCTTTAGAATTCTGGCATAACATGGTGGGCCCAGCCATAAAACATAAGAACATAAGAGAAGCCATGCTGGATCAGGTCAATGGCCCATCCAGTCCAACACTCCGTGTCACACAGTGGCCAAAAAAACCCAGGTGCCATCAGGAGGTCCATCAGTGGGGCTAGAAGCCTTCCCACTGTGCCCCTCTAAGCACCAAGAATACAGAGCATCACTACCCCAGACAGAGAGTTTCATCAATACCCTGTGGCTAATAGCCACTGATGGACCTCTGCTCCATATGCTTATCCAATCCCCTCTTGAAGCTGGCTATGCATGTAGCTGGCGCCACCTCCTGTGGCAGTGAATTCTGTGTGTCAATCAACCTTTGGGTGAAGAAGTACTTCCTTTTATCTGTTCTAACCCAACTGCTCCGTAATTTCATTGAGTCCACGAGTTCTTGTATGGTGAGAAAGGGGGGGGAAGTACTTCTTTCTCTACCTTCTCTAACCCATGCTGCCATGGAGGGAGGAGCCAGCCACAAAACGACTGCCACAGAAGGCGGAGCCATCCACAAAATGGCTGCTGCAGCCTACCTTCAGTCATACACTGAAGATCCCTGTGCAACATTTTAAAAAAAAAATTCTACAGCCAATCAGAAACCTTGCCAAGCGGAAGCCCACCTGTCCCCATCCACTTTCTAAAAACCTTTAGTGGGAACTGGGAAAGGTGTCGATAGCACCGTAGTGCACATGGGCACTGTCTTGGAGACCCTTGCTTTACAACATGCATAGTCAAGACCAGGGCTTTTTTGTATCAGGAATTCCTTTGCATATTAGGCTACACCCCCCTGATGTATCCAGTCCTCCAAGAGCTTACAGGGCCTACTGTAAGCTCTTGGGAGGATTGGCTACATCAGGGGGGTGTAGCCTAATATGTGGAGGAGTTCCTGCTACAAAAAAAAAGCCCTTGGTACATGAGTACATGCACATACACACGCCATAAGAACTTGGAGGGGAGGGAGGTTTATAAATTTAATAATAATAATAGTAATCATAATAATAAATTTAAACTACACAGTATTTAAAAAAGAAATGTCAGTGCCACCTTTCTTCTAGCATAATGAATCAAATACAGTAAACGCCATAATAAACATAAAATGCTAATATAGGATGAACCAAAGAACATCTTAAAATCATACCAGGAGCAGCCGAAATTATTATGTAATTATTATATAATTATAAATCGACTGCTGAGTTGCTAAGAATAAAGAACCGCCATCTATAATACGATCATGGAACTATTTAAACTAGCAGAACCAGCGCCAGAACAGTTATTGCTGCCAGACACATTTAATGTGATTTGAATTATGTATTTTAACTTAACTAACTGGTTTTTATATGTTTAATTTTTTAATTGTTAAATTTAAAGTTTTTTCCATTTATGTTAATGTAAGAATTGTTGTTAGCCGCCCTGAGCCGCCTAGGCGGGGAGGGCGGGATATAAATAAAATTTAATATTATTATTATTATATTATTATATAAATATTATATTATATTATATTATATTATATTATATATAATTTTTATATAAATTATTGGCCACTGTGTGATACAGAGTGTTGGACTGGATGGGCCGTTGGCCTGATCCAACATGGCTTCTCTTATGTTCTTATGTGACACAGAGTGTTGGACTGGTTAGGCCGTTGGCCTGATCCAACATGGCTTCTCATGTTCTTATGTGACACAGAGTGTTGGACTGGATGGGCCACTGGCCTGATCCAACATGGCTTCTCTCATGTTCTTATGTGACACAGAGTGTTGGACTGGAAGGGCCGTTGGCCTAATCCAGCATGGCTTCTCGTGTTCTTATGTGACACAGAGTGTTGGACTGGAGGGGCCACTGGCCTGATCCAACATGGCTTCTCTTATGTTCTTATGTGACTCAGAGTGTTGGACTGGATAGGCCGTTGGCCTGATCCAGCATGGCTTCTCATGTTCTTATGTGACACAGAGTGTTGGACTGGATGGGCCACTGGCCTTATCCAACATGGCTTCTCTAATGTTCTTATGTGACACAGAGTGTTGGACTGGAGGGGCCACTGGCCTGATCCAACATGGCTTCTCTCATGTTCTTATGTGGCACAGAGTGTTGGACTGGAGGGGCGACTGGCCTGATCCAACATGGCTTCTCTTATGTTCTTATGTGACACAGAGTGTTGGACTGGATAGGCCGTTGGCCTGATCCAACATGGCTTCTCATGTTCTTATGAGAATTGAGCACCTTACTTAGGGGCAGCAGCGACAGCAAAGAGGGGCCGGGAGGAAAGCCCTAACCTATCCTTTATAGCTAGCAGGCCAGGCAAGCAGACTTTGGTGGTGAAAAGTGCCGTCAGATTACAGCTGACCTGTGGTGCCCCCTCAGGGTTTTCAGGGCAAGAGACGTTCGAAGGCGGTTTGCCGTTGCCTGCCTCCTGAGTAGCAGCACTGTAATTCTTGGTTGGTCTCCCATCCAAGTACTAACCAGGGCCAACCCTGCTTAGCTTCCTGAGATCTGACCAGATGGGGCCATCCAAGAAGAAGAAGATATTGGATTTATATCCTGCCCTCCACTCCGAGTCTCAGAGCGGCTTACAATCTCCTTTATCTTCCTCCCCCACAACAGACACCCTGTGAGGTGGGTGGGGCTGAGAGAGCTCTTCCCAGAAGCTGCCCTTTCAAGGATAACCTCTGGGAGAGCTATGGCTGACCCAAGGCCATTCCAGCAGCTGCAAGTGGAGGAGTGGGGAATCCAACCCGGTTCTCCCAGATAAGAGTCCGCACACTTAACCACTACACCCAAAGGCTTTGCCCACTGTCTAAAAGACAGTAGAAAAGGGGCCAGGCAATTCTTTCTTGGGCAGCTAGGGTGTATGTTAGGTAGCATCAATTCGCTTCTGAGTTTCAGCAGCCGTATGAATTAATGACCTCCGAAACATCCTTGCAAACCAAGGGTCGTGGCTTCCTTGATGGGGCCAGTCCATGTTCCTCTTTTCCAGCTGCCTTCTGACTTTTTCTAGCATTATCATCTTTTCCAGTGATTTTGTCTCCTCGTAACGTGAATAAAGTCTCCTCCTAATGTGACTGCAGGGCCATCACAGGCCGGCTGAGACTTCATAACACTTTCCGCCAGCCTTACTTGATGTGTCAGAAAGTGAGGCTAGGTGTGTGCATTTCCCTCTGTTGGTCGTAAGATGGCAGCAAAGCCACTTTTTTGTTATGCGTTTATCTGAAGTTTGGCTCTCTACATTCTTTTGATTCTTTGAAATGCACACACCTTTGAAATGCCAGGTGGTTTGGTGCAGTGATTAAGTAGGCAGACTCTTATCTGGGAGAACCAGGTTTGATTCCCCACTCCTCCACTTGCAGCTGCTGGCATGGCCTTGGATCAGCCATAGTTCTCGCAGAGCTGTCCTTGAAAGGGCAGCTTCTGGGAAAGCTCTCTCAGCTCCACCCACCTCACAGGGTGTCAGTTGTAGGGGAGGAAGATAAAGGAGATTGTGAGCCGCTCTGATACTCTGAAATTCAGAGTGGAGTGTGGGGTATAAATCCAATATCATCTTCATTGCATTAAACCGCTTGGGGCTCTTCAGCTTGGAGAAATGTCAACTGCGGGATGACATGATAGAGGTTTACAAGATTATGCATGAGATGGAGAAAATAGAGAAAGCAAGTACTTTTCTCCCTTTCTCACAATACAAGAACTCGTGGGCATTCAATGAAATTGCTGAGCAGACAGGTAAAAGCAGATAAAAGGAAGTCCTTCTTCACCAAAGGATGATTAACATGTGGAATTCACTGCCACAGGAGATGGTGGCAGCTACAAGCATAGCCAGCTTCGAGGGGATTGGATAAAAATATGGAGCAGAGGTCCATTAGGGGCTATTAGTCACAGCATATTATTGGAACTGTCTGGGGCAGTGATGCTCTGTATTCTTGGTGCTTGCCTCCTGATGGCACTTGGGGAGGGGGGGGTTGGCCACTGTGTGACACAGAGTGTTGGACTGGATGGGCCATTGGCCTGATCCAACATGGCTTCTCTTATGTTCTTATGTTCATCAATTATATTTGTCGTTCATCTGCACAAGTGTCTGATTTGCAAAAAAACCCCGTGTCCTCTCGGATCACAAGAGCAAAGAGACAGCTGTAGAACCTCCCAGCAGATTTGTAGGATCTGAGGTTGATCTTGTGGCCAGGCTTGTAGCACTGTTGGCAAACTTCACTCTTTCACCCTCCTCCCCTTCGTCTCTTCCATTCTGCATCTTCATTGCTTTCTCTTATTTTACGGTTTGTTCAATGCCGCTTGGGGGCTCGCTTAACCGTTTCCCAAAGAGCAGCACAGTAGACTTGACCTGGTGACCCCAACTCAGGCTTCCTGAACAAGTTGACCTGGAAGTGGTTGGGGAGCATTTCTGGCCAGCCGAACTATGCTCGCTGTGGTTCCTAGCCAGTCAGTTTGGCCTTCCACTTCCCTGCATGCGATGGGATGACCCTTAACAGACAGTGTACTTTTGATATTAATCTTTTTCTTCCAGAAGTGAAAATGTAACTTTGTGTCTCGGTGATGACAGATGTGCTTGGGAGATCCTGGAATACGTGGAGTCATATAGATGTGCATGCATGTTAAGTGTTGTTAAGTTTCTTCCAGCTTAAATGCGACTCTATGAATTAATGATCTCCAAATTGTCCCATCGTTAACAGCCTTGCTCTGACCCTTGTGAACTGAGAGCCATGGTTTCTTTGATTGAGTCGATCCATCTCATGTTGGGTCTTCCTCTTTTCCTACTGCCTTCAGCTTTTCCTAGCAACAGGGTCTGTTAATTACTCTCAGTATTCCACAATTAACAAGGGTACATGTGCCCATCTGTCTCCAAGTTTGATATATTTATTTCCTTTGTTAGGTTCCCCCCACCCCGGAATTAAACCCAAACAAATGGTGACCATATAAACTAAGCATGTTGTTTCAGTTTGGTCCTTGGATCTGCTTAACATCTTTGATTATATTTATGCTGATTTACTGCTCACCTTCTACCTATACATACAGACTGGTAACTTCAATTTCAGTGTATCTGAAGAAGTGTGCATGCACACGAAAGCTCATATCTTGAATGAAGCTTGATTGGTCTTAAAGTTGCCACTGGACTCGAACTTTGCCTTCTCCAGTTACTCTTGTCTTCTCATCGTGTGATCAAAGTATGACGGCCTCAGTTTACTTGTTTTAGCTTCAAAGGAGAGTTCAGACTTGACGTGATCAAGAATCCACCGGTTTGTCTTTTTGGTGGTCTACAATATCTGTCTCTCACTCAGAATGTTTCCTGGGATCGTTAGTCTTGTTCCTTTGCTTAAGGTTGGAGTGTCCACATCCCAGATTTTCCCCGTTAATGGACTCTGTCACCTTCAGTTAGCTTTGTTCTCACTTAATGTTGTTAGCCGCCCTGAGCCTGCTTCGGCGGGGAAGGCGGGATATAAATGCGAAAAATAAATAAATAAATAAATGTTGGGCAGATATCAGCGCGGAGTGGTCAGCTGCAGTCCTGCAGTCCAAGCTCTGCTCACGACCTGAGTTCAATCCCGGCAGAAGCTGGGCTCAGGTAGCTGGCTCAAGGTTGACTCAGCCTTCCATCCTTCTGAGGTCGGTAAAATGAGGACGCAACTTGCTGGAGGGTAAAGCATAGGTGACCGGGGAAGGCAATGGTAAACCACCCCGTAAAAAAGTTTGCCATGAAAACATCATGATGCGACGTCACCCCAGAGTCAGAAACGACTGGTGCTCGCACAGGGGACTACCTTTATCTTTAATATCTGCAAATCTCTCCTCCAACACCACATTTGAAGTGAGTCAGCTCCCTGTCTGCTTCATTGCTCAGTTTTCTTACCCATGCAATACTACAGTATGAATGATCGTGCTCTTGGCTGCCACTTAACACACACATATAAATACACAATAGTCTGGTTATAGGCTGGTGATTGTATCTTATCACTTCACTTGCCCAGCCACGGCACTGTCCTCGGTGCCTGGGCATCCTCCGTGCTATGAGAGCCAGTTTGGTGAAGTGGTTAAGCATGCGGACTCTTATCTGGGAGAACCGGGTTTGATTCCCCACTCCTCCACTTGCACCTGCTGGAACGGCCTTGGGTCAGCCACAGCTCTGGCAGAGGTTGTCCTTGAAAGGGCAGCTGCTGTGAGAGCCCTCTCAACCCCACTCACCTCACAGGATGTTTGTTGTGGGGGGAAGGAGATAAAGGAGATTGTGAGCCGCTCTGAGTCTGATTCAGACAGAAGGGTGGGGTATAAATCTGTAGCCTTCTTCTTCTTCAATGGGATCATCCTCCTTGTCCTTTTTTTTAAATGTGCCTCACGTCCACCGCATGAGGGAGCCGCCTCACCAGGTCTCACAATAGAGGGCTGCTTCCGTACATTGCTACATTGCGTGGAAACAAGAGGAGGTGGTGTTGGGGCAGTGACCAGAAGGGTGGATTTAACCCCGAAAAACCTGGATCCAAATCCTGCCTCACCTTTAGAGGGTCGCCTTGACCAGCTGCTGTCTCTCAGCAGACAGTACTGTTATATAGCGAAAAGCACCATTGTGATTTTATTTCATTGTTTTATTGTCATGGTTTTAATACTCTTTACTAATGTTGCCTCTGTTTATTTTATGTTGTTAGCCGCCTTGAGTTTTTATAGAATGGGCGGGTTATAAATCTAACATGATAGACAGACAAACAGACAGATAGAAGACGGATGGCATTTCTGAGGTGAAGGATGCGTCAAGACCTGATTTTTGAAAGGTGTTCTTGCTTCCAAGTCTTCACTTCTTATAAATGTTACTAGGCTATTGTGGATTTATATGTATGGGACTCAAGAAAGCTTTTCCCCTGCCCCAAATTTTGTTAGTCTTTAAGGTGCTCCTGGACTCTTGCTGTTTTCTATTGCAACTTGAAGAGTAACACAGCTCCCCATCTTGATCTACAAATATTAAGCATCTCTTAAATGACCATCCCTCCCTCCCTTCCCTCAACCTTGAGGACGTGGACTGACTTAACTTCGGTTTCCTGTCTTACCTTATTTATTTGAATTCTGTTTCACTCTGCCCTGAAAACTTTACGACTTCTTTTTTAAAATTACTTAAAATCTGGCCAATATATCTTCTAAAACCACCCAAAGAGCTTTGGGCCGGTTTCCTTTGGGGTGTGCTCTCAGAATGATTGATGGCTTGAACGTGAACTTGAACTGGTTGGGCCTGCGTGATCCACGATCTTCACATTCTTCAAGCTTTACAAGATGGCTCTTTGGGAAAAAAGTCCGAGCCCAGCAGCACCTGTGATCACACGCTTCTACATTGAAATGGAAGTCACCATCTGTACATATGGACGGAGGGTGAACAGCAAATTAGCATGCCACATAATAAAGGTATTTGACAGATGGAAGTACCAAACTGGAATAACAAGCTTAGTTTATATGGTCACCATTTGTGTGAGTTTAACTTGGGGTCGGGGTGGGGAGGGGAACGTAGTAATGCTCTTTGTCTATAAAACGTAGTCGCTAAACTTCTGCAACTTCCAACATGCAACATAAACTTCTGCAGCTTCCATTTCATGCATTAGTTGATATTTTTCTCTTCACCGCATACACCCGTTGATCAAGTAAAACATGACTTGAAGGTTACTAGAGTGAGTTTCTTCAAATCTTATGGGGGGATTAGATGGAGTAATGGAGAAGGAGCAGGTGGTCAAAGGCTAGAATATAACCTCCATACGCAAAGGCTGTGTATGTGGGAATGCCACTCGCTTGGTGTTCATTTTGGTGGCAGCTGTACTCTTTGTCTGATGTTTGTTGGATTCTCAAAAACATCTGCTTAGCCACTGCCCCAAACGGAATGCTGAATTAGATGCGGCCATGGTCATAGTTTACCTAGGGCACCAAAAAACTTTGGGCCAGCCCCAAACGAATTACCACACCAAGCCAATTTATATCTGTGGGGCACCATACCAAGAAGGTTGGGAACTTCTGCTCTAGAGCGCAGAAGAATTAAGATGTGCATCAAGCAGGTTGGTGTGAGGCTACTGCACCAGAGGCCGGAAACACAAACTCTTTTTTTCCCCAATGCCTTTTAAGAACACTGTTTGACGCAGACCTGTTCAGCAAGTGGTTTTCATGTGCCAGTGTCTCTCTGCAGCCTTTTTCATCTGTTCCCCCCCCCCCTCTTTCTCCATACCCTCCCTTCTCCCTTGTCTCTGCCATAGTTTGAAATCAGGCAGCTGAGAGCTCACCTGGCTCAGCAAGATCTGGACCTGGCCGCGGAGAGGGAAGCTGCCTTGCAGGTGCCTCATATGCTGAACAAGCAGAGCAGCAACAGGTACAAAGTGGTGGCTGTTGCAGGGGATTCCGACGACGACGAGACGACCGAGAACATCACCGAACTGCGACCGCCTCGAGGTGAGCAGCGGCTGTGCTGCGCAGCCAAGGGCAAGTGTCGCTGTCCAGCCACCTCCGTTGATTTCTGTAGGGTCTGGGTACAATCCTCATCGGCACTTGGAAGGAGCGGCTAAGTAGTGATTTTGTCAGGACTGAAATACAGGGGGGACATCCCAGGGCCAAACAGCACAAGATGCCTGACTCGTGTTGGATCATCAGTGCACGACTGGACTTGCATTTGGATGTCAGTCAGGCACTTAAAATAAAAACACTTGCTCACTGGAAGGGAGAGAAGGAGCTTCCAGTTTCCCCTCCCACCCTGATTTCACCAGCCTAAGAACATAGGAACATAAGAGAAGCCATGTTGGATCAGGCCAATGACCCATCCAGTCCAACACTCTTGTGTCACACAGTGGCCAAAACAACCCAAGTGCCATCAGGAGATCAACCAGTGGAGCCAGGACACTAGAAGCCCTCCCACTGTGCCCCCCCCCCACCCCAAAGCATCAAGAATACAGAGCATCACTGCCCCAGACAGAGAGTTCCAACAATACGCTGTGGCTAATAGCCACTGATGGACCTCTGCTCTGTATGTTTATCCAGTCCCCTCTTGAAGCTGTCTATGCACGTAGCTGCCACCACCTCCTGTGGCAGTGAATTCCATGTGTTAATCACCCTTTGTGTGAATAAATACTTCCTTTTATCTGTTCTGACCCGACGGCTCAGCAATTTCATTGAATGCCCACGAATTCTCGTATTGTGAGAAAGGGAGAAAAGGATTTCTTTCTCTACCTTCTCTATCCCGTGCATAATCTTGTAAACCTCTTATCATGCCACTCCGCAGTTGACGATTCTCCAAGCTAAAGAGCCCCCAGCATTTTAACCTTTCTTCATAGAAAAAGTGTTCCAACCCTTTAGTCATTCTAGTTGCCCCTTTCTGCACTTTTTCCAGTGCTATAATTCCTAATGCTATAATAAGGTATTCCAGAAAGGGCTGGAGTGCCCTTAATCAAGACTCTTGCTACTGGATGTGCTGGGGTGCTTCAGCTCCTTCCACTGTGATCACAGAAGCCTACAAAGGCTGCTGTTTTCGCTAGCAAAAGCAGGGCAGGAGGGGAACTTTCCTTCCCTCAGAGTGCTGTGTGAACTAGTGACTTTTGAGGTGGGATCTCTCAATGTACATCTGGCTATAAGCCTGGTTGCCCAGCTGTGACCCCACACAACATGCCTTGGATAGCGTTACACTGTCAATTAGTTGTCTTTTGATGAATTCAGTGCTCTGATTTGAGACTCTTGGTCCTGGATGTGCTGGGGTGCTCATCTCCCACTGAGATGATGGAAGTCCATGCAGCTGGAAGCAGTGAAGAAAGGTAGTATCTGTCTCATTAACTAATTCCAGGGGGTAGCCCTGTTGAACTGTTTCAGCAAAAATAAAACTGAGTCCTGTGGCCTCTTAAAGACTAAGAAGGTTTTATTCCAGCATAAGTTCTTGTGGACTGGTGCTCACCTTGTCCAGCAATGTAAGCTTTAGTCCCATGGGATTGTATTCTGCTGTAAAATCTCATTAGAGAGCCAGTTTGGTGTAGTGGTTAAGTGTGCGGACTCTTATCTGGGAGAACCGGGTTTGATTCCCCACTCCTTCACTTGCACCTGCTGGAATGGCCTTGGGTCAGCCATAGCCCTGGCAGAGGTTGTCCTTGAAAGGGCAGCTGCTGTGAGAGCCCTCTCCAGCCCCACCCACCTCACAGGGTGTCTGTTGTGGGGGAGGAAGGGAAAGGAGATTGTGAGCTGCTCTGAGACTCTTCGGAGTGGAGGGCAGGATATAAATCCAATATCTTCATCTACCTCACAGGGTGTCTGTTGTGGGGGAGGAAGGGAAAGGAGATTGTAAGCCACTCTGAGCCTCTGTCCTTGAAAGGGCAGCTGCTGTGAGAGCCTTCTCCAGCCCCACCCACCTCACAGGGTGTCTGTTGTGGGGGAGGAAGGGAAAGGAGATTGTGAGCCACTCTGAGACTCTTCGGAGTGTAGGGCGGGATATAAATCCAATATCTTCATCTACCTCACAGGGTGTCTGTTGTGGGGGAGGAAGGGAAAGGAGATTGTGAGCCACTCTGAGACTCTTCGGAGTGTAGGGCGAGATATAAATCCAATATCTTCATCTACCTCACAGGGTGTCTGTTGTGGGGGAGGAAGGGAAAGGAGATTGTGAGCCGCTCTGAGACTCTTCGGAGTGGAGGGCAGGATATAAATCCAATATCTTCTTCTACCTCACAGGTTGTCTGTTGTGGGGGAGGAAGGGAAAGGAGATTGTGAGCCACTCTGAGACTCTTCGGAGTGTAGGGCGGGATATAAATCCAATATCTTCATCTACCTCACAGGGTGTCTGTTGTGGGGGAGGAAGGGAAAGGAGATTGTGAGCCACTCTGAGACTCTTCGGAGTGTAGGGCGAGATATAAATCCAATATCTTCATCTACCTCACAGGGTGTCTGTTGTGGGGGAGGAAGGGAAAGGAGATTGTGAGCCGCTCTGAGACTCTTCGGAGTGGAGGGCGGGATATAAATCCAATATCTTCATCTACCTCACAGGGTGTCTGTTGTGGGGGAGGAAGGGAAAGGAGATGGTGAGCCGCTCTGAGACTCTTCGGAGTGGAGGGCAGGATATAAATCCAATATCTTCTTCTACCTCACAGGTTGTCTGTTGTGGGGGAGGAAGGGAAAGGAGATTGTGAGCCGCTCTGAGACTCTTCGGAGTGGAGGGCGGGATATAAATCCAATATCATCTTCTTCTTCTTCATTAGCCTTTAAGGGGCCAAAAGGCTTGCGTCTTACTAAAGAAACAGTTGTGTTGTCCCCCATGGGTTACTTCATGCCCATTCCCCATTCTACAAACCATGAGCATCCCTCAGTCCCTGCAAACCTGGATGAGCAGAGTAGTCACAGCTGTAAAGGGGGATTCAAGGAGAGTTGCCAGGTCTGGCTGGAGAAATTCCTGAAGATTTGAAGGCCATGCCAGAGGAGACCAGAGTTTGGGGACCAATGGGAGCTTAGTGGAGAAGTGATTTCACAGAGTCCAGCCTCCAAAACTGCCATTTCCCGGGGGAGGGAGCATTAATCTCTCTAAGTCTGGAAAGCACTGGGAATCCACGAAGAACTCTTGGCCCCACCTGGGCATTGCCAACCCTAACTTCAGGGGAGGCCAGGAAGTCATAGCTCCAGAAGTTTATTTTCTGTTGATTGGCCAGGGGGTGGGGATGGTTAGCAACTGGCTTTAATTGCAAAATTGCTACATTATGCAAACCGGTGTGTTGGCTTGCTTGCAAACTTTATCATTAACAGTGTTAGCTTTTAGAACAAGCTATATCCATGGTCCGGTCATGACTAAGCACATGGTGGTTTTTAGTGGGAAATATTTTAAGCATGTGCAGAACTCTTGCTTTGAAATCAGTTGGATTTTGACTTTGTTCAAAGTATATGCTTAAGAAGCTTGAGAGCCAGAATGGGTGTAGTGGTTAAGAGCAGCGGAGTCTAAGGGTGTTTTCGCACTCACGTTTTACTGGCGCCACGACCCTCCTGACGCCGGCGAATCTGCATGGATTTCGCACCAGAAGCGCCGGCGCACCCAGAAGCGCCGGCTACTTCCGTCGCTAAGCCAGCGCAAACGTTTTCCTGCATCTTTGCGATTTCCGTTTGCGCTGGCTTAGCGACGGAAGTAGCCGGCGCTTCTGGGTGCGCCGGCGCTTCTGGGTGCGCCGGCGCTTCTGGTGCGAAATCCATGCAGATTCGCCGGCGTCAGGAGGGTCGTGGCGCCAGTAAAACGTGAGTGCGAAAACGGCCTAATTTGGAGCACTGGTATGAACATCTGAAGCTGTCTTATGCTGAATCAGACCCTCGGTCCATCAAAGTCAGTACTGTCTACTCAGACTGGCAGCAGCTCTCCAGGATCTCAAGCTGAGGTTTTTCATGCCTACTTGTCTGGACCCTTTTTAGTTGGAGATGCCGGGGATTGAACCTGGGATTTTCTGCTTCCTGTACTCCACACAAAGCCTGCTGGGCAGCCTTCTCTCAGAAGTCTCAGCCCCACCTACCTCACAAGGTTCCTGTTGTGGGGAGAGGAAAGGAAGGCGATTGTCAGCTGCTTTGAGACTCCTTTGGGTAGAGAAAAGCAGGGCATAAAAGCCAACTCTTCTCCTTAACTTCGGCTAGATTATGCCATTTAATTCCCTTGCCCACCCCCAGGGTTAATGGTCTGCTGCTAAGAACAAAGGAAATTTACATCATTTATTTTGACACAGATGTTGCTATTTCTTGAAATCAAGGTGGTGTTAACAGCTATGAGTTTTTCCAGCTATGAACTCAGTGCAATAACTGCAACAACAGAAATCTGCCAGTGGACTGCTGAAACGGTGTGTCAACATCTGGTGGTTTTGCACTAGTTTACGCTAGCCTGGAGGTAATCCTGATAGGCAGGGCTTTTTTTCTGGGGGAACACAGCGGAACGAAGTTCTGGAACCTCTTTGTGGAAACAAAATTCTCCAAAAATGTCTAAAAGTTCATGAGGGGCACCTGTGCATTTCTCCTTCATTTCTCTCTTGAGAGTTCCAGTGCTTATTTTTCCAGGGAAAAAAGCCCTTCTGATGGAAATGTTGAGGCTGGATTTCCTCCTCATCCCATGAGCATTTCCAGCACAAAACAGCCCACGCTCAGCTGATTGGCACTTTGTGTTCAAATCTTGCTGTGTTGGCACGCCGTCTTTCCAAGCCAGGTTTGTATTGAGGCTCATTAATCCATTTCCCCCTTTTTGAAAAGATTTCTTAGCACCGTCCTCCAGAGAATACTTTTATCATTTATGCATATATTCCTCAAGGGTTACATTAGAAGCAGTTGAGAGTGGAGCACAAATGCAAGGAGATTTCCTGAAATTATTGTGCTTTTGAGAATCCGCCTTAAACTTTTGTACTTCCCAGGCTTTATAACAAGGTTATGATTTTTTTTTTCACTGTGCATCGTTCCCTGCATAGAACCAGTTTGGTGTAGTGGTTAAGTGTGCAGACTCTTTTCTGGGAGAACCGGGTTTGATTCCCCACTCCTCCGCTTGCAGCTGCTGCAATGGCCTTGGGTCGGCCATAGCTCTCGTAGGAGTTGTCCTAGAAAGGGCAACTTCTGGGAGAGCTCTCTCAGCCCCACCCACCTCACAGGGTGTCTGTTGTGGGGGAAGGAGATAAAGGAGATTGTGAGCCACTCTGAGATTCTGATTCAGAGAGAAGGGTGGGGTATAAATCTGCAGTCTTCTTCTTTCATGTGTTATTTTGCTATTGCTGATCTGTGATCATAATAAAATTTAGGTAAAGTTCTCTTTAGTTTCAGAGAGTAGCCCTATTGGTTTGCAGTAAGACAGCTGAATTTGAATCCAGTAGCACCTTAGAAACCAACATGATTTTCACAGTATGAGCTTTCCAGAGTCAAAGCTCTGATGAAGGGAGCTTTGACTTTCAGAAGCTTATACTTGGAAAACTTTATTGGTCTCTAAGGTGCTACTGGACTCGAATCCAGCAGTTGAGTGTCCCCCTAGGGCTTTTGTCATTAAACCCAGAGCTACGAGTGACGTCCCCCGGATGCATGGGTGTGGGCTGCTGATGGTTGCAGACTGCCTACTCAAGGAACTACGGGAACCCCATTCGCTTAAAGCTTTGTGAGCCACAAGCTTGTGCAACATGTCATTGTGGAGTGCGTTTGGCCTGTTTCTGGTTAAATCGTGGCATCTGGGAACCGCACAGCCTTCACAGGTCTGCCCTGGAGAAAGGGAGGTATGGAGTAGGAAGGAGTAATAAATTTCTGAGCCAAGTCTGCTTCAAGGACCTCTCGAGGTCTTCCAGACCCCTCGTTTCTGCCTTGAACAATGGGCTTTTTTTAGTGAACTAACCTGCCGCATGAGCCAGAAATGGGATACTCCCTCCCAAGCCAGTTATATTTCCCTCGCCCCATAAGGAACAATGAAAACATTCAGCTTGGGCTGCGACCATGAAGAGTTACAGGATTCCAAGCGAAATGTTAGACTTTCACTGATTCTGTGTGTGCGCTTTGGCTTTTTTTTTTTAACCTTCATTTTGTATGGTGTTTTTATGGAGCGGCCTTTAAGTTAAAGCTCCATAGGGAGCTGTGCAAATCTGCGTCGCGGTGACTGTACAGGTAACGTAAGCCCAGGATTGCAGGTATGTCAGCTTCTAAAGAGAAATGCAGCATAAGCTTAACTCTGGAACAGCCCATCATGCATCAGTATTATCCTCGCTTTTTATCTCTACCGATCCCTTCTTCTTAAAAGATTTTTTTAAAAAAAATTGCCATCAAGTTGCAGCCAACTTACAGTGAGCCTGTACAGCAGTGGCTCGAGGCCAACCAGTGCCCTAGGCAGGGCATCCCACCCCCTCTGAAAGCGGCAGGGAGCAGCCGCGCGCCTTCACCACAGAGCATGCCGTGAGGCTGACCTAGCTCCACCCCTGCCCTGATGCAGCCGGCAGAGTGACAGGCAGCCCCTCTGCACGCTCTGCAGCGCAGGCGTGCAGCTTCCCTGCAGCCACATTCACCATCATTTCCCTTGCCACTGTACCCCATTTCATTGTCTGATGAAGTGTGCATGCACGCGAAAGCTTGCATTCTGAATAAAACTTCGTTGGTGTTAAAGGTGCTACTGGACTTCAGCAGATGTGATAGTACATACCGGTCTGCTTTTTTGGCATGGTTTGAGGAGGCATGGTTTTGCAGTCAGAAGTGAGGCTATGCTGATACAAGATGTCCAAAGTTATAGGGCTCTACTACCTTTCGTCCTGGGCCCTTGAAACAGAGGCATGCCTGAGCTGTTACACTTATCCTATTATAAAATGATGCTTTTTTCCTAAAGCATTACTAAGGTCTTATAGGAATTAGTGTGAAAATGGTTGACAAGAATAGGCTGGTGAATAACTACTTCCTGCTCACCTGTGTTGAACAAAAATTACCTTTCAGTGAACAGGTGAGTGTGCTGTTTGGTGTAGTGGTTAAGTGTGCGGACTCTTATCTGGGAGAACCGGGTTTGATTCCCCACTCCTCCACTTGCACCTGCTGGAATGGCCTTGGGTCAGCCATAGCTCTGGCAGAGGTTGTCCTTGAAAGGGCAGCTGCTGTGAGAGCCCTCTCCAGCCCCACCCACCTCACAGGGTGTTTGTTGTGGGGGAGGAAAATAAAGGAGATTGTGAGCCGCTCTGAGACTCTTTGGAGTGGAGGGCGGGATATAAATCCAATATCTTCATCTACCTCACAGGGTGTCTGTTGTGGGGGAGGAAGATAAAGGAGATTGTGAGCCGCTCTGAGACTCTTCAGAGTGGAGGGCGGGATATAAATCCAATATCTTCATCTACCTCACAGGGTGACTGTTGTGGGGGAGGAAGGTAAAGGAGATTGTGAGCCGCTCTGAGACTCTTTGGAGTGGAGGGCGGGATATAAATCCAATATCATCTTCTTCTTCTTTATAAGAGTCAAAAACTGGCTAATGCTTTGTTTAAAAAGTCATTTTGTATTTTCAGGCCATTGGAGTGCTGTGAATGTTTTGCATAAAGAGATGTGGGAAATGTAACCAGTAAATATTTTTTTGTGGCCTGACATTGGGAGTGGATATATGATCTCTGGGGGGACGTTACAACATCACTTAGCATTCAGGAAGAACATTCTCTGCCTCTTGTAAAACGATAACCACGAGCATGTCAATAGCAAAACATTCTTCCCATAGGTTCTAAAAGTCCTGGACCTAGTACAATAGGTTACGGCAAGAACAGCATCAACCTTCTTTGTATGTCCCTGTAAAAATCCTTTCAAAGCTTGCAGATAAAGCTCCTGGCCTTTATGAGATGCCAAGACTGCAGTGGCATGTCTATGTTAAGAATACTTCTTTCCCAAAATGTTTGCGCTTTTAATCTTTCTCAGAATATATTACAGTAGCTTTGGATAGATACACAGGAAAATATAGATCTTCTCACCCACCCACCCAGTTTTTCCAAATTCTAAAAGCTGCAGTCTCATGCAGATTTACTTGAATGCAATGGCACGCACGCTGTTGTATCAGTCTGCATCATGGTTCCTATTAAGATGATAATGATACTGGATTTATACCCTGCCCTTCACTCTGAATCTCAGAGTAGCTCACAATTTTCTTTACCTCCCCCCCCCACACACAACAGACACCCTGTGAGGTGGATGGGGCTGAGAGAGCTCTCTCAGAAGCTGCCCTTTCAAGGACAGGTCTGCAAGAGTTATGGCTGACCCAATGCCATTCCAGCAGCTGCAAATGGAGGAGTAGGGAATCAAACCCGGTTCTCCCAGATAAGAGTCTGCACACTTAGAGCTATGGCTGACCCAAGGCCATTCCAGCAGCTGCAAGTGGAGGAGAGGGGAATCCAACCCAGTTCTCCCAGATAAGAGTCTGCACACTTAGAACTATGGCTGACCCAAGGCCATTCCAGCAGCTGCAAGTGGAGGAAAGGGGAATCCAACCCAGTTCTTCCAGATAAGAGTCTGCACACTTAGAGCTATGGCTGACCCAAGGCCATTCCAGCAGCTGCAAGTGGAGGAGAGGGGAATCCAACCCAGTTTCCCCAGATAAGAGTCTGCACACTTAGAGCTATGGCTGACCCAAGGCCATTCCAGCAGGTGCAAGTAGAGGTGTGGGGAATCAAACTCGGTTCTCCCAGATAAGAGTTTGCACATTTAGAGCTCTGGCTGACCCAAGGCCATTCCAGCAGGTGCAAGTGGAGGAGTGGGGAATCAAACTCGGTTCTCCCAGATAAGAGTCTGCACACTTAGAGCTCTGGCTGACCCAAGGCCATTCCAGCAGCTGCAAGTGGAGGAGTGGGGAATCAAACCCGTTTCTCCCAGATAAGAGTCTGCGCACTTAACCACTACACCAACCTGGCTCTTAAAGATGTAGATCCAGTAAACATCCAGGTTAGGTAAAATAGAAGATTCTGAGGTATTTTTTTTTAACATTTCAAATTAACTTTCTTTTTGTGGGGCATTCTAGAACTAAGTGATAGAAGGTTTAATTCACTTTAGGTATGTTCTGCTGCCTACCCCCCGTTTTTTCCTTGGCTCCTACAGTCACACAGCATTGTCTGTCCTTCCATTAAAACAATTAGGACTGTTTTATACCTAGTCGCGGGGACTCTTTCTGCGGGTAATTACATTCTCTCTAGAGACAGATGGTTAACTTATTAAATGGAAGTCATGATAAGGCAGACAAAATGAGGCGTCGAGAGTGATGTTAGGCTGTACTTTATCCAAAGCCAACGCAGCGGTGACAACTCTTTCCTTAACGAGGGAGATCTGCGCCAGCAATTAAAGAAAGTTTGCTTCCAGCGAAAACCTGTGTGGACCTTTTCCTCAGTGAATTCTGAATTTGTATTTTAATATGGTTGATGTTAAAAGGATTCTTTTGGGCTAACGTAACAAAAAAAGGCTAGCAGCCATTACGACCATACTTTTGTTGTCAGTGTGCTCCTTTGTACCTGACTAAATGTGCTCTTTGGATTTTTCTTGCACAAAGAACTTAAAATTTGAATCTTTTTAGCCCACCTTTCTGCATAATACCTGAGAAGTACAGTTATTGCAAAACTGAGCATACTGAAATAAGATAACACAGGCTGTGATCACACATACTAAATAATGCACTTTCAGTCCACTACCAATGCACTTTCCAACTGGATTTTACTGTGTGAACTGGCAAAATCCAGTTTGAAAGTGCATTGAAAGTGCGTTATTTGGTATGTGTGATCACAGCCGGTAACTGGGATTTCAGCTTCCAGGTAGGTCCTGGAGATCTTTGGAATTACAGCACATCTCCAGACTAAAGACATCAGTTACCCTGGAGAAAATGGATGCTTTAGAGGTGTATCCTTCTGAGGTCCCTCTCCTCCCCAGGCTCCATCCCAAAATCTCCTGGAGAGTTTCCCAACTTGGATCTGGCCACCTCCCCTGCTGTTGGCTGGGAAATCCGACCAGCCCTAAACTCAGATCATCCTAGTACCAAAGCTGTATTTTATTTATTTAAAATAAATAAATAAAATACAGTTTGGTGTTAGTGGTTAAGTGTGCGGACTCTTATCTGGGAGAACAGGATTTGATTCTCCACTCCTCCACTTGCAGCGGCTGGAATGACCTTGGCTCAGCCAGAGCTCTGACAGGTTGTCCTTGAAAGGGCAGCTTCTGGGAGAGCTCTCTCAGCCCCACCTACCTCACAGGGTGTCTGTTGTGGGGGAGGAAGATAAAGGAGATTGTGAGCAGCTTTGAGATTCTGAGATTCGGAGTGGAGGGCGGGATATAAATCCAATATCATCTTCTCCTTCCTTTCTTCCTTCCTTCCAGAGCCAGTTTGGTGTAGTGGTTAAGTGTGTGAACTCTTATCTGGGAGAACCAGATTTGATTCCCCACTCCTCCACTTGCAGCTGCTGGAATGGCCTTGAGTCAGCCATAGCTCTGGCAGAGGTTGTCCTTGAAAGGGCAGCTGCTGCGAGAGCCCTCTCCAGCCCCACTCACCTCACAGGGTGTCTGTTGTGGGAGAGGAAGATATAGGAGATTGTAAGCCGCTCTGAGTCTCCGATTCAGAGAGAAGGGTGGGGTATAAATCTGCAGTTCTTCTTCAGAATAGATAATATCAAGGTAGGTAAAAGAAATAAAAGCAAGCAGTGTGGAGAACAGTTTGTTCATCCCCCAGAAGCCGCCTAAAATAAATTCAGGATCTTGGAAGGCAAAGGATATGGAGGAGATGAGCCTTTGAAGGGAAAGCATTCCACAGTCTGGGCAGAAGAGCTGGAAAAGGCCTGTTGTGCACTTATCTGACATCTGTCAGTGTGAATAAGCAGAACACAATCTCAACCGGATATCACAGGTAGGAACATCTGGGCAGAGGTAGTCCTATAGATGCTATGGCTCTAGACTGCATAGGAAGGATTGAGAAACTGTACATATTTGTATAATTTATTGTACTTTCCTTAGTCTCAGAGAGAGAAAAGACCCTCACTCTTTAATAAAGAGAAGGAGCCCCTGCCAAATCTGCCAGGTGGTGGTGGAATTTGAGCCAGTGTGTTCAGGATTGCTGAGGCACAAACCCGATGGAGTAGGGAGTCCCTCAGAAAGCTCGCTGCAAAGGAAGAATAGCTTCCTTGTGTAGAAAATTCAGTTTTAGCAGACCGGATTCAAGGGGAACAGGCACAATCTTTTATGAAACTGAAGCGAAAATGCATTTGACTGTAGTGTTCTTTTGACAGTGGAAAACTCAAAACCCATGAAGACACACTAAGTAATACCTCCGGCACAGGATGGCTGGTGCAGAATCAGTGAAATATTTAAGGCTGTTATGAAGAGCCAATGGAATCTGGACTTGAAAGATGGTATCAAAGCACTAATATTTTATAGGACTAGAAGAGGGAGATTGGGGGTGGTGGGGGGTGGGCTCCCTCTGGGAATCCTACCCCCCCAGGGAAAGTGCATGCGCAATACATAGCCTCTCCTCTCCCGGTGTAGTGAACGCCGCGTGGTCACTGTCTGGCTATGCCTGGCAGATGGTCACTGCAATGGCCTCTCCTGCATTACTGCATCCGTAGCAACACCTTCTCGCTGGTCCCCCCCGTTTTCACAGATTTTGCTACGTCATGGTGCGACCGAATTGTCCGGCGGTATAACCGGATGGGCAGGCTGGGCCCACCAACCTCGTCAGCCTAAGAGAAGGAAAACTCTAACATCAAACCCGGGCAGATAGAGCTCGTTAATGTAACACCTACCACCTGGAGGACTCACTGCCGGCGTCCCGGCTTACTGGGCCATGGCAGATGACCCCCAGGTGAAAGGGTGGAGCCAGTACCGCGCACACTGCGCTTCACCTAAAAAATTCCTCTGCGCAGGCCTGAAGGGCATATCCACACACACAACCCACAACGCATCAAGTCCTGCAGCGATAGGCAAGGGGCGAAACGGCAGGTGGAAGGTGCCACTGGAAGCCGCAGTCCCGATCCTGCATGTAGGCGGTTCAGGATATTGGTCGCCTGATGCTAACCCGGAGACGAAAGCATCTTTCGGCAGCACCCTGAACGACCAAGCAGCCTTATCTAGGGACAGCACTGCTTGCTCCACACGGAGAGGGGCCTAGAAAAGGTGGCCTAAACAAAGCTCGTCTCCCCCACCCCAGTTGGCTAGCCGCGGTCAACGGGCATCCTTACTTGCGGTCGAAAAATAACAACAAAGAAAAGGCATGCACCTGCCTCACAAAGTGTGCAAAGACTAAAGCTTGCATGTTGGAACATCAGAACCATGCTTGACACAGTAGGCAGTGGTCGCCCTGAACGACGCTCTGCTCTAGTTGCCCACGAACTTCTCAGGTTGAATATCGACATAGCAGCTCTCAGTGAGGTCCGTTTCCCTGAGGAAGGTAGTCTTCAAGAACACGGTGCTGGCTATACCCTCTACTGGTCAGGTAAGTCAAAGGCTGAGAGCCGCCTTTCTGGCGTTGGCTTCATGGTCAGGAACTCCATTGCCTCCAAACTCGAAAACCTTCCAACCGGTCACTCAGATCGCATCATGTCCATGCGCCTCCCACTTCAAAACAAGCAGCATGCAACACTCTTCAGTGTGTATGCCCCAACCCTTCAAGCAGATCCTGCAGAAAAGAACAAGTTCTATGCTGATCTACGCAACCTCGTACGGAAGACCCCTACAGAGGACAAGGTGATCATCCTTGGCGACTTCAATGCCAGAGTAGGTAAAGACTCGGAAGCCTGGAAAGGAGTACTTGGCAAACACGGCATTGGCAACTGCAATGACAACGGGCGCCTCCTGCTAGAATTCTGCATGGAGCACCAGCTCACCATCACCAACACTATCTTCCAGCAGAAGAACAGTCTGAAGACAACCTGGATGCACCCACGGTCCAAGCATTGGCACCTTATCGACTACATTCTGGTGCGCCAGAGAGACCTTCGAGATGTCTTACACACCCGAGTAATGCCCAGCGCAGAATGTCATACGGATCATCGTCTTGTACGCTGCAATCTCCGTCTTCACTTTAAACCCACACCCAGGAGAGGAGGTATCCCTCGGAGGAAGTTTCAGGTTGGCAGCCTTCAGTCAGCCGAAGTTAAAGCTGCCTTCCAGGCAAAACTCCAGTCAAGAATTGAGGACCTCAGTTGCCCCACAGACCCTTCTCCAGAAGCACTCTGGGAACACCTAAAAACTACCGTCCTGCAGATCTCTGAAGAAGTCCTCGGGTTCTCCACAAGGAAGAACAAGGACTGGTTTGATGAGAACAATCAAGAGATCCAAGAATTACTGGCAAAAAAGAGATCTGCCTACCAAGCACATCTTGCTCAGCCCTCCTGTCCTGGGAAAAAAGCAACCTTTCGCGCTGCATGTAGCAACCTCCAGCGCAAGCTTCGAGACATTCAGAACGAGTGGTGGACCAAGCTCGCAGAGAGAACCCAGCTGTGTGCAGACACTGGTGATTTAAGAGGGTTCTACGAAGCCCTGAAGGCAGTATATGGTCCATCATATCAGGCTCAGAGTCCCTTGCATAGTGCAGACGGCCAAGTGCTCCTCACAGACAAGGCATCCATACTGAACCGGTGGTCGGAGTATTTTCAGGTTCTCTTCAGTGCCAACCGCGTAGTTCAAGATTCAGCAATCCACCTCACCCCACTTCAACCGGTGAAAACAGAGTTGGATGAGATCCCCACCCTAGAAGAGACTGTTAAAGCCATCAAGCAACTGAAAAGTGGCAAGGCAGCAGGAGTTGATGGAATTCCACCAGAGATCTGGAAGCATGGGGGCACAGTACTACATAGCTCACTTCACAAAGTACTTGTCACCTGCTGGGAGCAAGGCAAATTACCACAGGACTTTCGCGATGCAATCATCATCACCCTATACAAGAACAAAGGGGAAAAGTCAGACTGCTCCAACTACCGGGGGATAACCCTGCTCTCCATCGCAGGCAAAATCCTTGCCAGAATACTCCTGAACAGACTGGTGCCCACCATTGCAGAAGAACTCCTCCCAGAGAGCCAGTGCGGCTTCAGAGCTAACAGGAGCACCACCGACATGGTATTTGTTCTCAGGCAGCTCCAAGAGAAATGCAGGGAACAGAACAAGGGTCTGTATGTGACTTTTGTCGACCTTACCAAAGCTTTCGATACCGTTAGCAGGAAAGGCCTGTGGCAAATCTTGGAACGTTTAGGATGTCCCCCAAGGTTCCTCAGCATGATCATCCAGCTACACGAAGACCAGCGAGGCCAAGTCAGACACTGCAACGACCTCTCGGAGCCCTTCCCAATAGGCACAGGTGTAAAGCAAGGCTGCGTTCTCGCGCCAACTCTCTTTACGATCTTCTTTAGCATGATGCTTCAAAGAGCCGC
Source organism: Heteronotia binoei (assembly GCF_032191835.1). NCBI lineage: Eukaryota > Metazoa > Chordata > Lepidosauria > Squamata > Gekkonidae > Heteronotia > Heteronotia binoei. The sequence goes on from NC_083241.1 coordinate 36,138,594, forward strand.
AGTAGATCTAGATGAGGACGATGGTGTCTACATCCGCTATCGCACCGATGGCAGCCTGTTCAACCTGAGGCGACTAAAGGCACACTCCAAGACAATGGAAAAACTCATCCGAGAGCTACTGTTTGCTGATGATGCTGCACTCGTCTCCCACTCGGTATCAGCTCTGCAGCATATGACGTCCTGCTTTGCAGAGGCTGCCAAGCTATTCGGCCTAGAAGTTAGTCTGAAGAAGACAGAAGTTCTCCACCAGCCTGCACCCCAGGAAGATTATCACCCTCCCTGCATCACTGTGGGTGAATCAGTTCTGAAGACAGTCCAGCAGTTCAGCTACCTGGGGTGCATCATCTCCTCAGATGCCAAGATCGACAAGGAGATTGACAACAGGCTGGCAAAGGCAAACCGTGCATTTGGCCGACTGCACAAAAGAGTGTGGAGCAACAAGCATCTGAAAAAAGGCACAAAGATCAATGTTTACAAAGCGGTTGTGATGACAACCCTCATCTATGGCTCCGAATCGTGGGTTTTATACCGTCATCACCTGCGACTCCTTGAGCGCTTTCATCAGCGCTGCCTTCGCACCATCCTCAACATCCACTGGAGTGACTTTGTGACCAACACTGAAGTCCTCAAGCGGGCAGAGGTTACCAGCATCGAGGCACTGCTGTTGAAGACGCAGCTGCGCTGGGCAGGGCATATTTCTAGGATGGAAAACCACCGCCTTCCCAAGATTGCCCTGTATGGCGAACTCTCCACCGGCCATCGAAATAGAGGGGCACCAAAGAAGAGGTACAAGGACTCCTTGAAGAAATCCCTTAGCACCTGTCACATCAACCATCACCAGTGGTCTGACCTAGCCTCAGATCGCAAAGCATGGAGGCACACCATCCACCAGGCTGTCTCTTCCTTTGAGAACGCACGCATAGCTGGTCTTGAGGACAAAAGGAGATTGAGGAAGAATCGCACTGCTACAGGACCAACCCTAAATCAGACTTTTCCCTGCAGCCGCTGTGGCCGGACCTGCCTGTCCCACATTGGTCTTGTCAGCCACCAGCGAGCCTGCAGCAAACGTGGACTATTGCACCCTTCTTAAATCTTCGTTCGCGAAGCCAAGCCGAGAGAGAGAGAGAGAAGAGGGAGATTATATTGTCATCTTCAGACTTAGAAGAGAGACTTCACGCCCCCTAATTTTATCATCTGAATATTTCAGTGTATGTGAAGAAAAACTGGTCTTCACCAGTGTTCCCTCTAAGCTGAGTTAGCGTGAGCTAGCTCACAGATTTTTAGACTGCAGCACACACATTTTTGTCTTAGCTCAGGAAGGATGACCCCAGAGCACACTAATTTATGCAGTAACTCACAACTTTAATGCCAGTAGCTCACAAAGTAGAATTTTTGCTCACAAGACTGAAGCTTAGAGGGAACATTGGTCTTCACTTGTATTCCTTCGCTGGAACAGATGGTTTTGTCATCTTTGTAAAGGTGCAACTTTGCAAAGGTGTGACTTTAGCTCAGGGTCCCAGTGTGGTGCCTGCGGGTGCCAAGTGCTTTTAGAAGGTGGTGGGGCCCTTCGCTAGCAGGGTTTTTGACTGATTGGCTGGCCAAATTTTTTAAAAGTTGCTTTGACAGCAGCCTCCATTACAGCTCTAGGATCTTTAACTTGCATGACTGAAAATAAGCCATGTGTACGCAAGAAAATATTTTTAAGCAGTACATTTGTTATAAAAGGCAGCCTGTTAAAACAGAACTTCTGCCTGAAATATTGAAGAGTTGCTGCTAGAGTTATGCATGACCTCACTCTCTGACATTTTGTGGTTTGGCTCCACCTTCTGCAGCAGCCATTTTGTAGTTGTGCACACCACCCCGTCTCAGAATTACAAAGATGTTCCCAGGCTCCAAAAGGATGAGGAACCTCCCCCCCCCCCTTGCTTTAGCTTACTCATCTCAGTTTGCAAAACCCGGCATAGCCTGAAAAGAAGAAGCCACACTGGCTTTATTTGGATCTACTCAACATTTCTATAAATGACAAGGTGCTTTTTATATAGCCAGGGCTTTTTTGGTAGGAAAAAGCCCAGCAGGAACTCATATGCATATTAGGCCACACCCTCTGATGTCACCATTGTTTCACGTGGCTTTTTTGTAGAAAAAGTCCAGCAGGAACTCATTTGCATGTTAGGCCACAGCGCTGACGCCAAGCCAGCCGGAACTGTGTCCCTGTGCGTTCCTGCTCAAAAAAAGCCCTGTATATAACTACAGGGTGATGTATAACTACCTGCTGTTTTTCAGGTAGGGAAGGCTGCCCAGTCCGTACTCCAATTAGGGTGCATTTGTTGGCTGTAAATGCCCTCTGGGGCTTTGCCCTTGCATTGACTCTCCATGTAATGTAATACAGTTTACTTTTGATGCTCTAGTATTCTCATGAGTTGTTGTACCATTTCCTCCCCCCTTCCGTGTAACAATTTAAAAAACAAACCCAATCATCATATCTCAGAAATCTTATGAATAGGATTTTTTTTGCATGTTGGCATGAAGATTGGCTTTTTTAAATATCTGTGACTTAGTGTTCTGTAGAAGCCGTGCTGGGCTCCAAACTGATTTCATGCATAATATATACTTCTTGCAGGGGTGGCCAAACGGCGGCTCAGGAGCCACATGCGGCTCTTTCGCACACATTATGTGGCTCTCGAAGCCCCCACCACCCCGTCAGCTGGCTTGGAGAAGGTTTTTCCCCCTTTAAATTGGTTCTGCAAGAAAAACCAGCTGGAGAATGCATTTAAAGTTCCTTTCTTTCCACCTCCACCTCCCCATCTACCTTCCTTCCTTCCTCTCAAATATCTGTCGTTCATTTCTTGCAGCTCTCAACCATCTGACATTTATTCTGTGTGGCTCTTACACTAAGCAAGTTTGACCACCCCTGACTTGAAAATGCTTACCCTGAAGCAGGTCCATCACTGAGCCTGTGACAGGTGGAGGCAGTAGCAAGAATGCCTTTTCAATTCAGAAGTTATCCTGCCTTCACAGCCTTGGCTGATCCATAGTTCTGAAACTTCCCTGCTTGGCTGCTGTAAAGACCTCTGTTTTAGAGCTGCCCTGGAAGGTTATCAAAAAGCCACAGCTAGCATGGAATACCACTGTCTCTTGACAAGTACTGGGAGTTAAGAATGTGTTAAACTGATTCTGGAAGCAATTTCAAACTCATTTGTTTGCTTCAGGTTCATTTCAAGATGCTGGTTCTTTTAAACTCCTTCATGACCTGAGGCCCATGTATTTTGAAGGTCTTTCTCTCCCTGGTAGGCAGGGGTGGAATTCTAGCAGGAGTTCCTTTGCATATTAGGCCACACACCCCTGATGTACCCTATCCTCCAAGAGCTTACAAAAAAGAGCCTTGTAAGCTCTTGGAGGATTGGCTACATCAGGGGTGTGTGGCCTAATATGCAAAGGAGCGCCTGCTAGAATTCCATCCCTGCCGGTAGGAACCCATATTCAGAGCTTCTCACCTGTCCCTCTTAGCTATTTCTTTCCATGAGGATGGTTTGAAATACCTTATGCGAGAAGTATATTGTGCTCTGTCATTGCTCCTGTACTTTCTGATGGCTTGCCAGAGTAGGGATGTAATGTAATTTTGTTGGCCTTTAGGAGAGCACACACACAAAAAAACCTCTGCTGGAAATATCAAATGCTGATTTGCTGTTTGGCTGATGGCCTCTTCCTGTTACCGTATATATGTTGGATGAAGGGAGGAGCTGTGGCTCAATGGCAGAGCATCTGCTTCGCACGCAGAAGATCCCAGGTTCAATCACCAGCATCTCCAGCTAAAAGGGCCAGGCAGGAGGTGATGTAAGACCTCTGCCTGAGGCCTTGGAGAGCCACTGTGAGTCTGAGTAGGCAGCAAATGTTCCATCTAAGCTGCAGAGTTTTGTGAGCAAAAATTCTACTTTGTGAGCTCCTGGCATTAAAGTTGTGAGCGACTGCATAAATTAGTGTGCTCTGGAGTCATCCTTCCTGAGCTAAGACAAAAATGTGTGAGCTGGAGGCTAAGAATCTGTGAGCTAACTCCCACTGACTCAGCTTAGAGGGAACACTGGTAGACAATACTGACTTTGATGGACCAAGGGTCTGAATCAGTAAAAGGTAGTTTCATATGTTCATGCGATGTCTGGGATTTATGTATTTTGTGTGTGTGTGTTTGTGTGTCAGTTTTTATGCTGCCAAGTTGCAGTCGGCTTATGGCGACCCCACAGAATTCCTCCATTTTAAGCAGTCTTTCACCAGCTTAAGGGGCTCTTCTGCTGGGTAGAGGGAAGCAGAGCCAGTACCAGCATTCTGGGGGAGCTGCTAGGGGCCAGGATTCCAAGGTAGCGTCCCACTGCCCCCAGTCTCACCATCTGCCCTTTGCCTGCCTGCTCCCACATTCGTGCTTTGCTACTAATATTCATGGAATGGAAGTGGGAGGGAAATGTCTGCTGGGCACTCCATTATTCCCTAGGGAGACCGATACCCATAGGGTATAATGGAGAATTGATCCATGGGTATTGGGCTCGGGAAGGGCTGCTTTTTGAGGTAGAGGCACCAAATTTTCAACATAGCATCTTGACGCCTCTCCTCAAAACACTCTCCAAGTTTCAAAAAGATTGGACCAGGAGGTCCAATTCTCTGAGCCCCCAAAGAAGGTGCCCCTATCCTTCATTATTTCTAATGGAGGGAAGGCATTTCAAAGGTATGCGGTCCCTTGAAATGTGATGGCCAGGACTCCCTTTGGAGTTCAGTTATGCTTGTCCAGGCTCCACCCTCAAAGTCTCCTGGCTCCACTCCCGAAGTCCCCAGATATTTCTTGAATTGGACTTGGCAGCCCTATTGAACCTGCTGCCCAGCACTGGCTAATTGTGGCACTCCCAGGCTGACCAGCATGGCAGGTGGGAGGGCTGGCATGTAGATGTGGGAAGGTGAAGAGCACGTGAATGGGTGGATGGGAAGGGAGCCATGAGCAAGGGGGCCTGACGGGTGGAGGTAGAGCAGGGGCTTCCAGACACTCTTCAACTAGGGCCCTCCAAAACTTGGAACCAGCCTTTGGAGGGAGGCTCCCTGGGGTGGACAGCAGCTACTTTCAGGATGGTTGGATCCACCCCAGCAGTAGCATTGTCATCCGTTGTCACCTTAATGACAGGTTTCACTTGACATCTGCAAGAGACTCGACGTGGTTACCCTCTGGAATTGTTGCCCTTCCTTTTAGCCTCTTATTTTTTTCCAAATTCTCCATTCCAAACAATTCTCCCTTTTGCAAAAAGTAGCATGAGATTTATATCCAGCTGGGTCTTGAAACCTGAGAGCTCCTTCATATCGTCTATATCATATCCAACCTTTCCTTGCTTTGGCTAAGATACACAGTCGGACATGCATGGCACGTGAACGCTCCTGACCGTCTCTGGAATACGGTCTTAAGTACCAGTATACCGCGATGGGTACATGGCATTTATGGTATCAATTATGTATGACCGAAACGGAGTGTGTTTTAACAGCGGATAGCTAAAAAGCATTGCAATGTACTCCTAATCCAGCAGTATTGCCTTGAGCTACACCGAGGCTTCTTTTCTAAACTCCGACATTAGCAGAAAGCACACCTCTGACTGCAGGCATTTAAAGATCAGCAGAGGCCAAAAAAGCTTTTAAGAGCCAACGAAACCAGGAAGGCAGCCATGTTCCCTTTCAGTGTCAGGTTAGATTGCCATCTGAGGAGCGCGGCGGCTATTTCAGGTACAGAGTGCCTCAGTGGTTTGGGCCTTGTTGAGCGGAGAAAAGCATGCCACAGAAAACATCTGTTTCTTTCCACCTGCAAACCACAATGTGCTGTGAAAAAAGGGGCTGTAGCCAGAGAGACCCAAGGGGTGTGTGGGGAATCTGGCTCGAAGGAATAAGCGAGAAGAGTTGCATCTCTGTGTGTGGTTTTCCCCCCTCACCCCCCGCAGTGTGGTGTGTTTTTCTTTTTTAATAGCACTTAAAAAGAGAGGATGCTTTTAAGACATGCGATCTGCCACAAAGTGGGCAGATCAGATTACTTTTGGGTTTGGGTGTTCCTGCCGCACCCTCTTTCTTCTGAAGCTTTCAAAAAAAAAACCCCCCAAAAAATCTGAGGTAACTTTTCATTTTGCCATCCTGAGGTAAATCTTCATGCTGCTTCAGAAAACCACAGAAGCAGAAAAGCCTAGATTTGGCATGGCTCAATTTGAGTCCAGTGGTACCTTAGTAACTAGCAAGATTTTCAGGGGGTAAGTTTTTGTCGAAGCTCCCTTTGTCAGATTTATTGCTCTCTGAGGTGTTACTGGACTCAGATCTAGCCATTCTGCAGACTTTCTGAAACTAGAAGAGGCCTTTTGAAGCCCTCTGGTCCACTGCAAAGCAGAAAATTCAAAGCATCCATAAGAGCCCTGCTGGATCAGGCCAGTAGTCTAGCATCCTGACGCGCACAGTGGCCAACAACAGGGTTTAGAAGCCAAAGCCTTCCTCTGATAAGAAGAGCGTGCTGGATCAGACCAGTGACCCATCTCACCCAGGATCCTGTCTCATGCAGTGGCAAACCTGATCCAACAACAGGGCAGAGAGGCTGAGGCCTTCTCCTGATGTTGTCTCCTGGCTCTGGGATTCAGAGGCTTAGTGCCTCTGAATGTGGAGGTTCCCCTCAGTCACCATCGATGGACTTATCCCCTGTGAATCTAATCCCCTTTTAAAGCTGTTTATGAGAACAGTCCCGACAGATAGCTGTCCGGCCTCTGTCTGAAGTTGTCTAGCCAAAGGAGAGTCCCTTCCTCCTGGGTCGTAGACTGTGTCATCAAGCCACTCTTACCATTAAGAAGCCTCATCCGATTTTCAGCTGAAAACTTCTTTCCTCTGTAACTTATTGCCCATAAAATCAAAGCCTTGCTCTTGAAGCAGCAGAAAGCAAGTCTTCGCTCTCCTTCCTATGTCGTGTCTCCCTTCTTTTCCATGCTAAGTTTCTCCAGTGGAAAAAGGTATACTGGTCTTTGTTCAGAAAAATTGTATGCCTCATCTCTGAGCCTGCTTGAGGCAGTTCACAGCAATAAAAAAACAACCCAGTAGAAACAATGAAAGAGCCATACCAATAAAAACAATCTAAATAAAGTCAATCCAAATCAATATCAGTTTTAAAAAATCCAAATCAATAAAAACAGCAAAACAGTCCAGGGCATAACGGTGCATAAAATGGGGCAGTCTACAATGAGATTGATAAATCAACCCCTTCCACGAGTGTCTAAAGTGACAGAATCCCTGATTTAAGTTATGTGACTCTTAACCACATAATTTTTATGTCCACAGAAGCTATGGTCAAAGACGACATGAACAACTACATCAGTCAATACTACCACGAGCCCAGCAGTGGTAAGTTGCATTGACAAGAATTCACGTGTGCCCATTTGGTGTCCTGAATTGTGCAGGATGAGACGGAATATTAACCTCAGACTATGAAGCGCCAAGACGTCAAAGGCTGATCTCTGTGGGAAGCCTGATCTCTGAAACTAGAATATGCAAACCTCACATTTGCCTGTAAATTGTACCCCAATTTTTGTTTGTTTGTTTCTGCCATCAAGTCACAGCTGACGGCTGAGAGGTGATATGATCACCATCTTCAAGTACTTGAAGGGCCGTCATATAGAGGATGGTGTGGAATTGTTTTTTGTGGCCCCAGAAGGTAGCACCAGAACCAATAGGTTGAAATTAAATCAAAAGAGTTTCCAGCTCAAGATTAGGAAGAACTTCCTGATCATTAGAGCGGTTCCTTAGTGGAGCAGGCTTCCTCGGGAGGTGGTGGGCTCTCCTTCCTTAGAGGTTTTTAAACAGAGGCTAGATGGCAGCAATGCAGATCCTGTGAATTTTGGGGGAAGTATTTGTGAGTTTCCTGCATTGTGCAGGGGGTTAGGCTAGATGACCCTAGAGGTCCCTTCCAACTCTATGACTCTGTGACTTCTGGTGACCCCTTGGAGTTTTCAAAGCAAGAGGCATTCAGAAGTGGTTTGCCATTGCCTGCTGGGCACGGCAGCCCTGAACTTCCTCGGTGGTCTCCTCTCCAAGTACCAACCAGGGCCCGACCGTACTTGGCTTCTGAGATCTGACAAGGTTGGGCTCGCCTGGGCCTTCCAGGTCAGAGCCTCGTTTGTAGTGAGGGGAAAGCATTCCGTATGTACTCACGGGGATCCCCTCTTCATTTAGTATTAAGTTTGCTCGCTCCAGGACCAGTTTTTCAGATCGCAGTTTCTGAGAACAAGCCAGGCATCCCCCTGACGACAGCCGTTATTGTAAGATTCCGTGCACAGCAGAGTCTGAACCACTTGTCCCAGGAATCTGAAAACAAATGCCTGTCCGTAGGGGGAAGGGAGAAGTCAGTGTAAGAGGGCCTCACGCTGAGAACCTTTTAGAAGGGTTAAACCGGCTAAGCAAAGGATGGAGTAACTTGGCACAAGGGAAGTCTGATGTTAGAGCAGCGGTCACTGGGTCATCCTTCAAATGGATCTTCCTTCCCCCCCCCCCTCCCCCTTCCAGGTTACCCTTACGGTCTCTAAAGGATCAACAAGTATCATTCTGAAATGAGCATATCCTCTAGTGCATTTCAAGCTAAAGTGCTCAATCTTCTTTGTTTTTGCTTTGGGGTTTTCCCTCTTCTCCCCCCCCCCCCCATAAAATTCAGGCACTCAAAACAGCTTACCTGGTTTTTAGCTGGAACCTCCTCTAAGGAAGTGGAATGTCTGATTTCCAAAGAGAGCGACGTAACTTGGTTACATTTCTAAAGCGTGCTTTCTTGCATTTTTTGTGAATGCTGGGTTTAGGAAGCAGAACAGTTTCCAGAGGTACCCCATTCCCACAGTTACATATTGAGAGTCAGGGAGGAATTACAATTCTGGGCATGCCAGCTCTGAGCTGGGAGATATCTGGAGATATGGGAGGAGGCCTGGGGACCTCAGCAGGGGTGGCCAAAGAGTCACATAGAATAAACATCACATGTTTGAGAGCAGTGTTCCCTCTATGCTGAGTTAGCGTGAGCTAGCTCACAGATTTTTAGCCTCCAGCTCACACATTTTTGTCTTAGCTCAGGAAGGATGACCCCAGAGCACAATAATTCATGCAGCAGCTCACAGCTTTAATGCCAGTAGCTCACAAAGTAGAATTTTTGCTCGCAAGACTCTGCAGCTTAGAGGAAACATTGTTTAAGTGCTACAAGACATGAATGTCAGATGTTTTGAGAGCTGTAAGGAAGGAAGGCAAATAGATCGGGGGAGGGGGGAGAGAAAGTAACTTTAACTTTAAATGCATTCTCCAAGCTACTGACAGGTTTGGCTTGGAGAAGTGATTTAAAGAGAGAAATGCCTTTTCCAAGTCAGCTGACAGGGCAATGGGGGCTTTGAGAGCCACGCAATATGTGTGAAAGAGCCGCATGTGGCTCCCAAGCCATGATAGAGTCTCCCCTCCAAAATAGCCATTTCCCCCAGGAGAACTGGTCTTGGTTGCCTGGAGATCAACTGTAATAGTGGGGAATTTCCACATGCCACCTGAAGGTTGGCAGCTGTAGCACGGGGTTAGATCTGGAATAACTGATGGGGGAGGGCAGGAATCCCAATCCATACCCTATTTTGGGCTCAGGCTGCCAATTTCTCCCCTTGCTTCTCTTAACCTCCCTCCTCACACCTCTTGGGAAGAAGGAAAGCCTGAAGGGTGAAGAACTGCACCGTAAGGAAAGTCCAGACCAAGGGTGGCCAAACTGGCTCAGGAGCCACATGTGGCTCTTTCACACATATTGTGTGGCTCTCGAAGGCTCCACTGCCCGATCTGCTGGCTTGGAGAGGGCATTTTTCTCTTTAAATCTCTTATTCAAGCCAAGCCAGCTGGCAGCTTAGAGAAAGCATTTTAAGTTAAAGTTGCTTTCTTTCCACCTCTCCCCCTCCCCATCTATTTTCCTTCCTTCCTGACATTCATGCCTTGCAGCTCTCAAACATCTGATGTTTATTCTATGTGGCTCTTACATTAAGTGATCACTGTGAACTAAATCAATTGCTGCTGAATTGTGAGAAATCAAAAATCATGGTCTTCACAGAGGCTTGGAAACCCCTAAATTGGAGTATAAGAGGTAATCAGATTGAACAGGTCAAAAGCTTCCATTACCTTGGAATTCATTTTAACTATAGAGCCAGTTGGGTACCACACAGAAAGGAAATAAAGTTACTAAATGTAAAGTAGCAGCACTCACCCGCTTCTACTTCACTAAAGGTAATCAATTTGTTCCTGCAGCAATCAAAGTATTTAACCATAAAATCACTGCAGGATTGCTCTATGGAGCTCCCATTTGGATTATGGCCCTCAATAAGGATGTTGAGAGAATTCAATCAAGTTTCCTACGGAAGATATTGGGCCTTCCCACATGCATGCCATATGCGGCCATCTGCCTAGAAACAAATCAAAGACTCCTTGAAATGAGAGCATGGACTATGGCCATTAAATTTTGGTTGTACATGCTTTTTAGAACAGATGATGGTAGTCTTATTGCTCACTTGTTAATGGAGTCTCAGTTCTCTGTGTGGCTCTGCCACACAGAGGACCAAATCAATTCAATCAGGATTAATATTGGAGATCTATTTCTATATACCGAAAATCAGCTTTCTTGTTGATTAGACAAAGATTGGTTGATATTGAATTGCAGGTCTCGAAAGCTTTGCTAAAGGCAGATGTTCACCCTTGCTTTTGGGTTTTTTACCTCCAGGGTAAAGGGCAGAATATCTCACCTGCCTAAGGGCCCCTTGGCAACGCAAGCTAGGTTCAATGAGCTACCATCTGCGATGCTTCTTGGAAGATTCCATTTATACATAAGCAGTCATGTTTTGATCAACAAAAGCATAAAAATCAGAGAAAAACTGTCATTTATAATCCTCAGTTTCGTCTAATAAATTATAACTAATAACATTTTTCTGTCTATAAAGTTGTTGGAACAGATCTCTAGTTTGTTATGTACAAATTACTTGTATCCATTTGTTTTGGTGTGGTCTACATACAATTGTATTTTCATCCCTGACCATTCCAACATTTCTTACCTTGGGTCATTGTAAGCATAAACATTGCAAGTATGTGTTGCTCAGTTCCGTCTCTTCATCCTTCTGGACTTTATCATTTTATTCCCCTACCCATTTTCTTGAAAAGCTTGTCAGGCACCCAAGGAAGTATTGGCAGGCACCATGGTGCGCATGGGCACCACGTTGGAAGCCCCTGTTGTAACACTGGCAGGGGTGAAATTCTAGCAGGAGCTCCTTTGCATGTTAAGCCACACACACCCTGATGTAGCCAATCCTCCAAGAGCTTACAAGGCTCTTTTTTGTAAGCTCTTGGAGGATTGGCTACATCAGGGGTGTGTGGCCTAATATGCAAAGGAGCTCCTGCTGGAATTCCACCCCTGAACACTGGCATTGTTTGCTGTTTCCCCATGCAGACAGCGGCGTCCCCGAACCAGCCGTCTGTGTGATCACCACCGCGGCCATCGATGTGCACCAGCCCAACATCTCCTCGGACCTCTTCACAGTGGAAGTGCCGATGAAGATCGTTGGAAGCAACGGGACTTCCACCAGCGTCACCTCCGGCAGTGCCTCCAGGTCCACAGACAGCTCCGTCACCAGAGCGCAGAGTGACAGCAGCCAGACGTTCGGCTCTTCTACCGACTGCAGCACCACCCGAGAAGAGTCGTCCGAGTACTGCCCCCTGGAGAGGGCCCGCAATGAAGCGAAGCGCAACCAGGTGGATTCTTCCACCCACCGGGTGAACAGCACTGTGGTTCAGGAACTGCTGTCGTCTCTGTCCGAAGATTCTTGCTTGACACAAAAAGGACTGGACCCAGTCAATCTCAAACTGCCCAGTCCAGCTGGGTCTCCCAAAGCCAGCCCTGAACTGGAACACCGCATGAATATTTACAACAAGAAGAACCAAGAAAGCTTCGGGGTCTTTCAGATAAAGCCAGTGATTCACTTCCAACAAAGCGCCCCAGTCATTGATGACAAGTACACGTCTTTGGAATCCAAAGAGCAAAAACTAAACAGGATCCCAGATTCATAGTCCTTTTGCCACGAAAAGGGGGGGAGGGGGGAGATGTTTCTTAAGGGGGACACTCTAAAGCTCTTAAGGGGCCCTCTGAACCATCCTTGGGTGGGTATCTTGCGTGGATTGGAACCAGTCGAGTAATCATTTTTTTTTAAAAAATGCATGAGTTGTGAGAGCTAGCACGAGAAAAAAAAAGAAGAAACAGAACTTGACATTTCTGAAGTCCTTGGGCTTCATCCCTGTCCGAGGTGGCAGGGGGAACCACTCGGTTAAGAAGAAGAAGACTGCAGATTTATACCCCGCCCTTCTCTCTGAATCAGAGACTCAGAGCGGCTTACAATCTCCTATATCTTCTCCCCTCACAACAGACACCCTGTGAGGTGGGTGGGGCTGAGAGAGCTCTCCCAGAAGCTGCCCTTTCAAGGACAACTCCTGCGAGAGCTATGGCTGACCCAAGGCCATTCCAGCAGCTGCAAGTGGAGGAGCAGGGAATCAAACCCGTTTCTCCCAGATAAGATTCCGCACACTTAACCACTACACCAAACTGGCTCTCAGTGATGACCTCAAAGATGTATAGATTCTTAACGTGTTTTTTAAAAGACAAAACTCATACACCGAATCCCACAATTTTTATGGAACTCTGGACAATCTTCTATCAGGTGAGGTTTCAGCAGGGTACAATACAAGCAGATATATACTACTCTCCTTCTACGATTTCTTACGGTTTTTCCTTTGTACATGACGGCTTAACAAAAACCCCTTTGTATAAATATGGTAATTATTTTTGTTCTTCCTAGGGAGGAAAAAAACAAAACAAAAACCACTTTTTCAAGGAGCACTTTGAATGATGCAGATCAAAGAAATTAAAAAGCGTGATCTCTTTTTAATTTTTGGCATGAACTTTGGGGAGAAAAAAATATTTTGACAAAATAAAACATAAAAAAGTTGTCGCCTCTGGGACAACAAAGTGAAAATGGACGTTTTGCAGCTACAGTTTTAATTAAAAAAAATAATTAAATTTCTAAACGTCTCGTTTTTCTAACCACAGAACTGGTAGCAGCGTTTTGCTTTACAGGTTTTTTTATTTTGAAGAACAAGTTCTTAATGTAATTAATTAATTAAACTTAATTAGTTTTTCATCACTTCTGTGTACTTGCCCCATCTTCTCTGCCACCCCTTGGTGTGTTGTGTTTTCTTATGCATGAGTTGTGAGAGCCAGCACAAGAAAAAAAACACAAAACTTGACATTTCTACCATCTAAAGTCTTTGTGATTTACCTGCATCAAACAGGGCAGGGGTTAAAACAATGACCTTAAAATGTATGGCTGCTTTACATCTTTTTAAAAATGAAATGTCTTTTAGAAAACAAGATCATAACATAGAATCGCACAATTTTTCATGTAATATGGACAATTGTCTATCAGGTGTTTTCTTATGTCACTCTGTAGAGTTGGGTCACACAAGACACCCAAATACATCTTTGGTACTTGAACCCCTGGGTTTAACAAATCAACCTTACCTTCCGGCCACCAGCTGTTAACTTCATGCCAAAGGAGGTATTTTTAATATGGACACAGATAGAAGTTTATACTTCAAGGATTCCAGTTTTGTTCATATATCTGTCTGGTCAAGTTGCAGTAAGATGCCAAAAGGTTTCAATAGGCCACCTATCCCCTGCATTCACTTTCAGGAGCTCATCAACCACACCTCCATTTAATTATTTTATTTTATTCCTGGTGTTGTCAGATTGGGCTATATTCCTGTGTGGGTGGTAACTATGGTTCAATTTGCTTCTGATTTACTGTTTTGAATGATAACAGGAATCTTTGTAGTCCGCATTTGCTGGAAGCCTCTCCGTGTTAACCAGATCTGTACTTGCAGAGGGCAAAAACATTAGCCAATTGGGATGTGGTTTAATTGCTCTAACAATGTTTAACAAACCAGATTTTTCTTAGGTCTCCTCTCTGTGTATGTATGCCATACCACTGACGACTTACATCAGGCGCTGTCATGGCTGTACGAATTTATCCATATCTGCCTGCTGACAAGGTAAGACCATAAACACTTTTCTAAACATCAGTACCTATTTAAGGTCTAGATGTCTTTTGCTGCTCTAGGACTTACACGTGAAGCTGACTTGTGCTGAACTTATTGATGTCCTTAGACATAACATCATTATATATACCAGTATTTCACACTCAGAGGCCAGCCCAGGTCAGTAATACAGGAGACTTTGGATAAACACTCATCTACTCATCCTCTGATTTTTTGCTTGATTTAGTAGATATGATCCTAGAAAAAAAAATATTCTACTACGGGGAGTAGTGAGAGCCAGTTACAGCTGCTAGAATGGCTTTGGGTCAGCCATAGCTCTGGCAGAGGTTGTCCTTGAAAGGGCAGCTGCTGTGAGAGCCCTCTCAGCTCCACCCACCCCACAGGGTGTCTGTTGTGGGGGAAGAAGATATGGGAGATTGTAAGCTGCTCTGATTCAGAGAGAATGGCGGGGTATAAATCTGCAGTCTTCTGACCTGGGAGAACTGGGTTTGATTCCCCACTCCTTCACTTGCATCAGCTGGAATGGCCTTGGGTCAGCCACAGCTCTGGCAGAGGTTGTCCTTGAAAGGGCAGCTGCTGTGAAAGCCCTCTCAGCCCCACCCACCTCACAGGGTGCCTGTTGTGGGGGAGGAAGGTAAAGGAGATTGTGAGCCGCTCTGAGACTCTTCGGAGTGGAGGGCGGGATATAAATCCAATATCTTCATCTTCTTTTAATACACACTATGGGGGAAGCCATGGGCAGTGTTTTTGCCCTAAGCATGGTAAGCCTGTTCATGGCAGCCATTGAGTCTAAATGGATTAATAATAAACAAGTTAACCCAGGGGTGGCCAAACTTGCGAAACATCAGAGCCACATAGAATAAATGTCAGATGTTGAGAGCCGCTAGACATGGAAGGAAGGAAAATAGATTGGGGGAGGTAGAAAGAAAGCTACTTTAATTCTCCAAGCTGCCAACTGGCTGGGTTTGGAGAAGTGATTTAAAGAGACAGATGCCTTCAAGCTGGCCAACGCAGTGGGGGCTTTGAGAGCCACACAATATGTGCGAAAGAACCCATATGTGGCTCCTGAGCCGCAGTTTTGGTACCCCTGGGTTAACCTCTTCTTTGATGAGGTCTTTTATAGAAGATTTATTGATGATGTTTTCCTTTTATTTTAAATGGTTCCAGGCGGTACAAATGCTTTTGGATTGTCTTAACAGTTAACATCCGTCCATTAATTACTGCACAACGTAGCCATTCCCACATGAATTATTTGGACACCACTGTTTTTGTCACCAATGAAAATAGATAAAAACTTTCACCAAGAAAACGAATGAGCATTTGTATCTACACTTTTCATCCTATCATGTAAAAAAACCTTAGACATAATTTATCATACGGACAGTTTCTTGCATCTAAAAGGTAATTCCACCTTTACATAAGATTTTTTGCATGAATCCGGGAAACTATCTAACCCAGGGGTGATCAAACTGAGGCTCGGGAGCCTCATGCGGCTCTTTCACACGTTTTGTGGGGCTCTCAAAGCCCCCACTGCCCCGTCAGCTGGCTCGGAGAAGGCATTTCTCTCTTTAAATTGCTTCTCCAAGCCAAGCCAGCTGGCAGCTTGGTGAATGCATTTAAAGTTGCTTTTTTAACCTTTCCCTCCCTCCCCTTATCTATTTTCCTTCCTTCCAATACTCCCTCTAAGCTGTGGAGTCTTGTGAGCAAAAATTCTACTTTGTGAGCCACTGGCAGTAAAGCCACTGCATGAATTAGTTTGCTTTAAGATCATTTTTTCCTAAGCGAAGACAAAAATGTGTGAGCGGGACGCTAAAAAACTGTGAGCTAGCTCATACTAAATGAGCTTAGAGGAAACACTCCTTTCCTCCCTCCCTCCCCTGTCTTGCAACTATCAAACATCTGACGCTCACGGCACGTGGCTCTCAAACATCTGACGCTTGTTCTGTGTGGCTCTTACGTTGAGCAAGTTCGGCCACCCCTGGTCTAGTCAATTTAGTAATAAAGGCTACCCTCAACAATTGATTCGTCACGCTGAATCAGACCATCAGTCCATCCAGATCAGTGTTGCCTACCAAGGCTGAGGTCTTTTCACATTACCCCGTGCCTGGTCCTTTTTCACTGGAGATGCGAGGGGCTCTTCCACTGAGCCACAGCCCTTCCCCGTGGATCTTGCAAGCAGAGGTGACGCAAAGAGGGGTTGTCACAAGAAGAGAGCTCACATCCTGCAACGGCAAGTTTGGGGGAAAGCTTGCCTTTCCCAAAACAACCTGCAGTTGCAGGCGTTGCAAGATCCAGTTCCCATTCAGCCTCCAGCAGATTATGTATTGTTTTTTTAAACATATTTTATTAATTTTTCCAAATAACTATTTAATAGAATCTGAGAGTAATTCAACAACAAATGCAGCTACAGGGTTGTGATCAGAAGCCGTCAATACATATATGCATAAATGATAAGCACAAAAAAAGGAAGAAATTATACATACTTCAGTATTTATGCAGATTCTTACCAGCCATTTACTTAACATTATTGAAAATGTCATTACTATAGTTGTAGTGACGTTACCGTTACCGGAATCTCTTTTTGATCAATCAGATATTCCATGATCGGGTGCCAAATGATATAAAAATCCGAATCCTCTAATTCTATGCTTGTTTTTGTCATGTCCGTAGCCCGCCCTTTCCCGAATGAGTTGTGAGAGGGTAACAACAGTCAATAATACAAGGTTAAAATCAAATACATATGATAAAGCAGTATACAATCTAAAAACAACATAACCTAAAAAAAACCAGTCTAAAACTTCGGCTTGGGAGCTACATGTGGCTCTTCCATACATATTGTGTGGCTCTCGAAGCCCCCGCTACCCAGCTTGGAGAAGGCATTTGTCTCTTTAAATCAGTTCTCCAAGCCAAGCCTGCCAGCACCTTGGAGAATGCATTTAAAGTTACAGTTCCTTCCTTCCTTCCTTCCTTCCTTCCTTCCTTCCTTCCTTCCTTCCTTCCTTCCTTCCTTCCTTCCTTCCTTCCTTCCTTCCTTCCTTCCTTCCTTCCTTCCTTCCTTCCTTCCTTCCTTGTCTTGCGGCTCCCAAACATCTGATGTTTATTCAATGTGGCTCTTATGTTAAGCAAGCTTGGCCATCCCTGGTCTAAAACAAAAGAGTAGGGTCTGGCTTGGATGCTTTAATGGCTATATTTGGACAGCAGCAAGAACATTTCTGTGGTTATCAAAGATTTCAGGTTTTCACGGCTGGTAACATCATTAGGGTTTGTAGAATCTTTCGGGATCAAGTGCCGTGTTCTACTGGAGAAAGTTTTCCTTCCAGACGTTTCGTTCTCAGCTGCAGAGAACTTCCTCAGTGGCATTGCAGCCGGAGCAGGCGCTCAGACCTTCTTGGCTGCTGTGCATTGAGTGGGGCCAGGGCTGCTGGAGAGCTGCTATTTGTAGGCTGGAGGGGGTGTGATGAAAGGGCAATTGGTTTGTGGATGTGCCCATTGTTTGGTGGGGCTTCCTGGAAGGGTAGTGATAAGGAAACTGGCTGTTGAATGTGACCATTGTTCTGTGTTAATTGCTGGGAAGGTTGGAAGAAGAAGAAGAAGAAGAAGAAGATATTGGATTTATATCCCGCCCTCCACTCCTAAGAGTCTCAGAGCGGCTCACAATCTCCTTTACCTTCCTCCCCCACAACAAACACCCTGTGAGGTGGGTGGGGCTGGAGAGGGCTCTCACAGCTGCTGCCCTTTCAAGGACAACCTCTGCCAGAGCTATGGCTGACCCAAGGCCATTCCAGCAGGTGCAAGTGGAGGAGTGGGGAATCAAACCCGGTTCTCCCAGATAAGAGTCTGCACACTTAACCACTACACCAAACTGGCTCTCCACAACTGGCTCTGGAAGGGGTTTGAAGATAAGGAAGATGGTTGTTGACTGTGCTGATTGTTCTGTGGAATTTGCTGGTTGTTCTGAGACTTTCTGCAATTTATAGTCTGTAGGGTGTTTTGCAGAGCTGGGTACCAAGCCTACAAATAGCAGCTCTCCAGCAGCCCTGGCCCCACTCAATGCACAGCAGCCAAGAAGGTCTGAGCGCCTGCTCCGGCTGCAACGCCACTGAGGATGTTCTCCGCAGCTGAGAACGAAATGTCTGGAAGGAAAACTTTCTCCAGTAGAACACGGCACTTGATCCCGAAAGATTCTACAAATCCTAATTTCTGTGGTTGTCTCTCTTGTGAGATGCTGTACGATTGAAGCAGGCCATATCTAGCCTCTACACCAAACAGCAAGCCACCTGGCTGTTTTAGGAGCAGGGCAGGTTTTCGTCCCATGAACTCAAGGCAAGGCACTAAAGCAGGGCGCCCCCCCCCCCCCGACCCTACCAAGCCTACAGGCACCTTTGGAATTCCAACACGAGGTCGTACGCACTGCTATAAAATGGCTGCTTGCAGGAGGCGGAAAACAGCAGCAAAATAGCTGCAGTCACACAGTGAAGATCTTTGTGCTGCACTAGCAGCTGCTGCCAAAGCAACATTTTAAAACATCTCCACAGCCAATCAGAAGCATTAGTGGAGAAAAGCTCCACCTGGCCGCTCTCGCTTTCTAAAAACACTTGGCAGGTGCCAGAAAAGATGTTGGTGAGTGCCCTGGCACCCATGAGCAGCATGTTGGAGATCTTTGCCCTAAAAAGTAACAGTGCTATTGGGACTAATGGATGGGAGGCAAGGATTATTGGTGAATACCTGGCCTGCCTATGCCAGTGGCCAGGTGGATAAAAGGAAGTCCTTCACCCAAAGGGTGATTGACACATGGAATTTACAGGTGGTGGCAGCTACATGCATAGGCAGCTTCAGGAGGGGATTGGATAAATATCTGGAGCAGAGGTCCATCAGTGGCTCTTAGCCACAGGGTATAGATGCTTTTGAGATGTGGTGCTGGAGAAGACTCTTGAGAGTCCCTTGGACTGCAAGAAGATCAAATCAATCAGTCCTAAGGGAAATCGACCCTGACTGTTCCCTGGAAGGTCAGATGCTGAAGCTGAAGCTGAAATACTTTGGCCACCAAATGAGAAGGGAGCACTCCCTGGAGAAGACCTTGATGCTGGGAAAGACAGAAGGCAAAAGAAGACGGGGACGGCAAAAGATAAAATGGCTGGACAGTGTTACTGATGTAACAAACACAAATTTGAGCAGACTTCAGAGGATGGTGGAAGACAGGAGGGCCTGGCGTGACTTTGTCCATGGGGTCGCAAAGAGTCGGACTCGTCTGTGCGACTGAACAACATAGATGGAACTCTTTCTGTGGGCCAAGTCATGCTCTGTATTCTTGGTGCTTGGGAGGGGCAACAGTGGAAAGGCTTCTAGTGTCCTGGCCCCACTGTTGGACCTCCTGATGGCACCTGGGTTTTTTGCCCATTGTGTGACACAGTGTTGGACTGGACAGGCCATTGACCTGATTCAACGTGGCTTTTCTTATATTCTTATGTTGTTAAGGCAAATCCCTGAGGTATGTGTTTCCATTCAAATACTTCAGCTCGCTTGGTCTTAAAGCAATGTTGCGTATTGATTGCTGCTTAATCGGCAGCTTCATCATACTCTGAATAATGCTTGCTTTCTCTTTGACAGGAAGCATTGTTGACAATTGAAGAATGCTCTCAGAGCTGTCCATTCAGAAAAAAAACCTTGTGGTATAGCTCTCCTGGGACTCCAGCTCTTTGGAATGCAGGTAAGTGAAATCAAAACATTTGCTTTGCAACCTAGTCGAGTGCAAAACCTTGGGATGCCCAACAAGTTGGGATGGCGGCTAAGCTGGAACCCTTTGTGGTGGCATGCTGGGTTTCCACCTTGCAGGAGATGAGCATTCGGAGAGGTAATGTTTTTGTCTGCATTTACATTCCAAGATGGTAGATCAGCCCTTTGGTACTGTGTGCGCTCATGTGAATATTTACAGTTCTGGTAAAAGTGGCGAAAGAGCCAACTGCTGCAAAATATCAGTGCCGGCTCTGCATCTGAGCAGTGTGGAAATGAGTAAGGAGGGGGCATGGCGCAGCGGTAGAGCATCTGCTCGGCATGCAGGAGCTCCCAGGTTCAGCCCCCAGCATCTTCAGTGAGAAGGACCAGGTGATCTGACAGGCCAGGAGAGCAACTGCCGAGCTGAGTAGACAATACTGACCTCGGTGGACTAAGGGTCTGATTCAGAATTAGGCAGCTTCCTGTGTCCATGTATTATAGGGGAGGGGTCGTGGCTCAGTAGTAGAGCATCTGCTTGGCATGCAGAAGGTCCCAGGTTCAGTCTCTGAAATCAAGTTGAAAGGACCAGGTGGGAGGTCATGGGAAAGACCTTTAACTGGGATCAGGTGGGAGGTGGTGTGAAAGACCTCTGCCTGAGACCCTGCAGAGCGGCTTCCAATCTGAGTAGACAATACTGACCTTGATGGACCAAGTCTCTGATTCAATATAAGGCAGCTTCATGTGTCTGTGTATTATAGTATTTAGTATTTAAGTCTTCGAGCAAAGACCATAATCTTGGTTTTATCATAATTTACGTGTAATAGGTTATCCTTGCAATACTTTTATTTTATTGTCGTATTTGGTTGGTTGCTATGGCAATATTTTGCTAATGCAATAAAGATATTGTGTGTTTGTGTGTATTATAGGGGAGAGGCCATGGCTCAGTGGAAGAGCATCTGCTTGGCATGCAGAAGGTCCCAGGTTCTATCCCCGACATCTCCAGTTGGAAGGAGGCAGTACATATGAACATATGAAGCTGCCTTGTACTGAATCAGACCCTCGGTCCATCAAAGTCAGTATTGTCTACTTAGACTAGCAGCGGCTCTCCAGGCTGGCAAGCTAAGGTTTTTCACGCCTATTTGCCTGGACCCTTTTAGTGGAAATGCCGGGGATTGAACCTGGGACCTCTTGCTTACCAAGCAGATGCTCTACCATTGAGTCACCATCCCTCCCCAGTATTCAGTGGGAAAGCCCTCTGCCTGAGACCTTGGAGAGCTACTGCCTGTCGGAGTAGACAATACTGACCTTGATGGGCTAAGGGACTGATTCAGTATAAGGCAGCTTCATGGGAGTTATTGATATAAGGTTACTCAACAGGAAGCAGATAATAGTTCAGAGAGAGTAGAAGTTCACCAGGCACCTTCCATTCATCTGAGCGGCAGCTCAGACAGGAGAATCTTGTCCTGCTACTTCCCCAATTAGTGCAAATTAACAGGCAAGCTGGAAACAAACTTAATGCAACCTCCTCGTTCATTTCAAGGAGGCTGGGCAGAATTTTCCATTGAGCTGTCTATGCCAGAAAACCCAAACGTCTTGCGCCTGCCCTGCTTTTGAACTCTTTCATATCAGTGTGTGAATGTTATCTAGGAATACTTGGCTGATTTGATGAGGAAAGAGGGAAGGGCCTTATGAAACCAAACTGATAGGATTTAATTTGGCTTTTAAGAGGAGACCTTGGTGGCAGAATAGGTTCTCCTTCAGGCCCGTAGTTAACCAGAGGGCCTGGTCCCGACAGGTTTTGTGGGCCCCTCACCCCCTTCCCATGGCCACCCCTCCTATGTGATTTAAATTGCGTGACTGCCCCTCCCATGCCATTTAAAGGGCCCACCAATCAACTGATCAGCAGGCTCTTTGAATCACTGGGAGAGTGATGGCCCCCCCTGTGGCCCCCTTCCCCCGTGGCCCCTAGCTACGGGGCTGTTCTCCTCCTACCCTCCACCCCTTTGCCTGCAGCCAGACATAAGCTCCCCTGCAGTCGCCAGAGAAACGGCTACTTATTAGCTGTAGACCAAGCTGAGAGCAAAGAACGGGAGGCTCCGGTAGAGACAGAGCAGAGGTCTCGAGAGCTGAAAGCTAGACAGGCAGATGGGCTGGAAGTCCCAGCAGCTGGAGATGATATCGGAGAATGCTCCAGTCTATCTCCTGGGGGCATTATTACTTTTAATACTCATGTAAAGCCGCTAAGGGGATTCTGCTTTTCCAGTCACTTCAGGACACTGGGTTGCTCTGCTTCTTGCTGCCGATGTGTTATCTGTGTTAGTATTAGTGAATGCCAGGGGGGGTGGGATGGAGATAGCAGACCAAGGCTAGAAAATAAGGGGTTAGAGTCACCAGATGCCCTAAGAGACAAGACCAACCAGTTCAGTTGTAATTGCGGGAGATCTCCAGTCCCCAGCTGGGAGATGGCAATCCAAGGATGCAGCACCTCTGTGTTGATCCTTGGATAATTAGTGACCTGAATTAGCAATGAAGGACCTGAATATCTGGTTGTTTACCTTAGCACTTGGCGGGGCGGGGGGGGGCGGGATTCGTCAACTATTTTCTGTACAGGGACACGGAGGTCTGTCTTAAGGTTATTTTGTTTGCATCCACAGAAGTGCCTTGCCAATGACATATTGTCCGCTGCCTGGACATTTTTTTTGTAGCAGGAACTCTTGTCTGTACTGAGACAAGGAAGATTAGGTAGTACTCTGCAGAGAATTGCCCTGTAATTGATTTGCAATAGACAGGACTTTTTTTTGTAGCAGGAGCTCCTTTGCATATTAGGCCACTCCCCCCAATGTAGCCAATCCTCCAATAACTTACAAAAAAGAGCCTTGTAAGCTCCAGGAGGATTGGCTACATCAGGGGTGTGTGACCTAATCAGGGCTTTTTTCGCAGCAGGAACTCTTTTGCATATTAGGCCACACCGCTCTGATGTAGCCAATCCTCCTGGAGCTTACAAGGCCTGCTGTAAGCTCCAGAAGGATTGGCTACATCAGGGGGAGTGTGGCCTAATATGCAAAGAAGCCCCTGCTACAAAAAAAGCCCTGTCCACTGCAAATCAATTACAGGGCAATTCTCTGCAGAGTACTACCTAATTTTGTTTGTCTCAGTACAGTTAAAGCTTTTTTAGCAATTAAAAATAGAGGTTTATAAAATTACGCTTGGGGTGGAGAGAGCTGACCGAGAGAAATTTGTCTCCTTCTCCCAAAGTACTAGAACTCGAGAGCATCCAATGAAGCCGATGGGCAGTAGATTCACAACGGACAAAAGAACGGAATACTTATTTACACAGAGAGTGATTAAAATGTGGAATTTGCTGCCAGGGGATGTAGTGACTGCCACAGGAATAGACAGCTTTAAAGAAGGAATTAGATAAATTCACAGAGATTGAAGTCTGTCTGTTGCTACCAGCCATGCTGACGAAAGGGAACCTCCACGTTCAGAGGCATTCATCCTCTGTGTTCTCAGAGCCAGGAGGCAATGTCAGGGGAAGGCCTCGGCCTCTATGCCCTGTTATTGGCTGTCCAGAGGAACTGGCTGCCCACTGTGTGAGACAGGAGGCTGGACCAGATGGACTATCAGTCTAATGCAGCAGGGTCTTCTGACGTTCTTATGAAGGCCTCAGCCTCCCTGCCCTGTTGTTGGTCCTCCAGAGGAACTGGCTGCCCACTGTGTAAGACAGGAGGCTGGACTAGATGAATCATTGGTTTGATCCAGCAGGGCTCTTACGTTCCTATAAAAATCAGAATACCTGCTAGAATATTTTTTTACTGCTTGCTGTCCCCATTTTCTTGTTAAAGGTACACTCCCCCCCCCCCAATGCCAGAACTTTCTTGCAAGCGGCTCTAACAGCCACTTTCTGCAACAGGCTGTGATTAACAGGCCCGCAGAGCTCCTTCAAGGGTCTTCGGGGAAAAAGCCTGAAATGCAGACACGCCCATCTCAAAGCTTTCCTTTCGAGCCCAACATTTGCTGAATGGCCATGAGGATTTAACGGCCTGGCATTCGTATCTCCAGCTGTGTCATAATCCATGTGTGTCGTACAGAGAAGACCATTGGGTGGTGCTGTCACGGGACCTGCAAATTCCGCCCTATTCGCAGACCTAAAACCTGACCGTGATGCGATTAGACAGCCTACATAACCGGTGAGAGAGAATAGTTGTCACTGTAACCAGACCGGCAACCTCAGAGACGGCTTGTCTGCAGCGGTTAGGCTTCGGAAGACAAAAGAAACCACACGGTTGAAAGGTCTGGGGGGAGGGAAGGCAGAAGGAGAAGCGCAGAACGGTTATGTCAAGCGACAGGAAGCTGATGAGGGGCTGCAATAAACTGAGCGCAGCCTTAGCGGGCTCAGATAAATCTTTCCAATAAATAGATCAAACCTCTGGGAGCTGGAAACGAATATTCCCGTGGGAGGGATTTTGTGACAGAAGTGGTGGTGGGCATCATCTTGGGACCCCTGGGAGGTTTTTTTTGCATCGTTAAAGATCAGCGCAAATTGGGGGAGGTGTCCTTATTTATTTATTTATTACATTTGACTTATATCCCGCCCTCTCCGCAAGCGGACTCAGGGCGGCTCACAGCATCATTCCATTTTGCCTTGTGCTCTCTTTTCTTTTCTTTCACTGGGTATGCTGTGTACAGTTCTAAGTGGGCAGCCGTGCTGGTCTGAAGCAGTAGAACAAAGTAGGAGTCAAGGGCACCTTTAAGACCAGCAAAGTTTTATTCAGACCGTGGCGCACACAAAAGTTTACATTGTGAATAAAACTTCGCTGGTCTCAGCTTGAGTTGAAAGACGGGTAATCCTCTCAGGGGTTTGTTGGAGATCCTCAGCAATGTTTACTGGAGATGACAATGTGGCGGACAAGTGTCTTGGGACATCCAAAATATTCCTTTGCAGACAACCGGCCATTGTTTCCAGTCTACCGACTGCCTTTGCCTTTTCAGATACAGGGAGGCCACGAAAAAGGTTCTGGATCTCTTGGTCAAAAGCTTGATCCAAAGAATCCATGCCCATGAGCTGGGTCTCGGGAATCAGTGGCAACTTCTTATGGATGACATTGGGACTGGCTGGAATATTCCCTTTTGTGCCCGCTGGAATAAGTGGCTCAACATCTGCATTGTGAAAAACCCGTGTAGGAAAAATCCCTTTTGACATTAGGTGAGTTTTTTCCTTGAAGATTAAGTTAGGTAAGTTTGAACTGTTAAACTTTGTTGGTCTTACAGGTGCACTTGACTCCTAGCTTGTTCTATGTACAGTTCTGGTCCCTGAAGCTCCAAAAGGCCACTCCAGAGCTGGAAGAAGTGCAGAGGGAGGACCAGCAGGGCTTTTTTTGTAGCAGGAACTCCTTTGCATATTAGGCCACACACCCCTGATGGAGCCAATCCTCCAAGAGCTTACAGGGCTCTTAGTACAGGGTCCAGGGATAGAATTCTAGCAGGGGCTCCTTTGCATATTAGGCCACACACCCCTGATGGAGCCAATCCTCCAAGAGCTTACAGGGCTCTTAGTACAGGGTCCAGAGATAAGAATTCTAGCAGGGGCTCCTTTGCATATTAGGCCACACACCCCTGATGGAGCCAATCCTCCAAGAGCTTACAGGGCTCTTAGTACAGGGTCCAGGGATAGAATTCTAGCAGGGGCTCCTTTGCATATTAGGCCACACACCCCTGATGGAGCCAATCCTCCAAGAGCTTACAGGGCTCTTAGTACAGGGTCCAGAGATAGAATTCTAGCAGGGGCTCCTTTGCATATTAGGCCACACACCCCTGATGGAGCCAATCCTCCAAGAGCTTACAGGGCTCTTAGTACAGGATCCAGAGATAGAATTCTAGCAGGGGCTCCTTTGCATATTCAGCCACACACACACCCCTGATGGAGCTAACCCTCCAAGAGCTTACAGGGCTCTCAGTACAGGGCCCAGAGATAGAATTCTAGCAGGGGCTCCTTTGCATATTAGGCCACACACCCCTGATGCAGCCAATCCTCAAAGAGCTTACAGGGCTCTTAGTACAGGGTCCAGAGATAGAATTCCAGCAGGGGCTCCTTTGCATATTATGCCACACACCCCTGATGGAGCCAATCCTCCAAGAGCTTACAGGGCTCTTAGTACAGGGTCCAGGGATAGAATTCTAGCAGGGGCTCCTTTGCATATTAGGCCACACACACCTGATGGAGCCAATCCTCCAAGAGCTTACAGGGCTCTTAGTACAGGATCCAGAGATAGAATTCTAGCAGGGGCTCCTTTGCATATTCGGCCACACACACACCCCTGATGGAGCTAACCCTCCAAGAGCTTACAGGGCTCTCAGTACAGGGCCCAGAGATAGAATTCTAGCAGGGGCTCCTTTGCATATTAGGCCACACACCCCTGATGCAGCCAATCCTCAAAGAGCTTACAGGGCTCTTAGTACAGGGTCCAGAGATAGAATTCCAGCAGGGGCTCCTTTGCATATTAGGCCACACACCCCTGATGGAGCCAACCCTTCAAGAGCTTACAGGGCTCTTAGTACAGGGTCCAGAGATAGAATTCTAGCAGGGGCTCCTTTGCATATTAGGCCACACACCCCTGATGCAGCCAATCCTCAAAGAGCTTACAGGGCTCTTAGTACAGGGTCCAGAGATAGAATTCTAGCAGGGGCTCCTTTGCATATTAGGCCACACACCCCTGATGGAGCCAATCCTCCAAGAGCTTACAGGGCTCTTAGTACAGGATCCAGAGATAGAATTCTAGCAGGGGCTCCTTTGCATATTCGGCCACACACACACCCCTGATGGAGCTAACCCTCCATGAGCTTACAGGGCTCTCAGTACAGGGCCCAGAGATGGAGCCCCTGCTAGAATTCTTTTTCATATTAGGCCACACACCCCTGATGCAGCCAATCCTCAAAGAGCTTACAGGGCTCTTAGTACAGGGTCCAGAGATAGAATTCCAGCAGGGGCTCCTTTGCATATTAGGCCACAAACCCCTGATGGAGCCAACCCTTCAAGAGCTTACAGGGCTCTTAGTACAGGGTCCAGAGATAGAATTCTAGCAGGGGCTCCTTTGCATATTAGGCCACACACCTCTGATGGAGCCAGCCCTCCAAGAGCTTACAGGGCTCTTAGTACAGGGTCCAGAGATAGAATTCCAGCAGGGGCTCCTTTGCATATTAGGCCACACACCCCTGATGCAGCCAATCCTCAAAGAACTTAGAAAGCTCTTCTTACAGGGCCTACTGTAAGCTCTTGGACGATTGGCCTAATATGCAAAGGGGTGTGGCCTAATATGCAAAGGAGTTCCTGCTACAAAAAAAAGCCCTGAGGACAACCAAGATGACATGAGGGGGTTGGAGCACCTTCCCTAGGAGGAAAGGCTGAAGAGGCGGGGACTTTTCCGCTTAAAAAGGAGATAACTAAGGGGGGACATGGAAGAGGTTTATAAAATTATGCTTGGGGTGAAGAGAGTTGACAAACTTTTTATCCCTCTCTCAAATTTCTAGAATTCAAGGGGCATCCAATGAAATTGGAGGGCCAAGGGGTACAGGACAGAGAAAAGGAAATACTTTTTTTACACAGAAAGTGATTAAAATGTGGAATTTGTTGCCAGAGGATGTAGCGATGGCCACAGGAATAACTTTCAAAGGGGATTAGACAAATTCACGGAGGACAGGTCTGTCTGTAGCTACTAGCCATGGTGACTGAGAGGAGCCTCCACATTTAGAGATACTTATCCTCTGAATCCCAGAGCCAGGAGGCAACATTGGGTAAGGCCTCGGCTTCTGTGCCCTCTTATTGGCCCTCCAGAGGAACTGCTTGGCTGCTGTGTGAGACAGGATGCTGGACTAGATGGTCTGATCCAGGAGGGCTCTTCTTAAGTTTCCTTCTGCAGAATCAAAACATTGCTCCATTGATCACAAGTAGCTCTCTTGATCTTGAGCAAGAACATAGGAACATACAAAGCTGCCTTCTAGTGAATCAGACCCCCCTCCCCTGGGTCCATCAAAGCTGATATTGTCTACTCAGACTGGCAGCGGCTTTCCAGGGTCTCCAGCTGAGGTTTTTCATGCCTACTTGCCTGGACCCTTTTGAGTTAGAGATGCCAGGGATTGAACTTGGGACCTTCTGCTTACCAAGCAGATGCTCTGCCACTGAGCCACCATCCCTCCCCAAGAAGACTTTCTAGGCTCTGTTACCCAAGATCCTTTGCACTGGGAACCAGCACAGGACCTTTTGCAAGCAAGGCATGGGCTGCTGGAGGAGAAAGCTCCACTTTCCAAGGGTGTAGAATCCCAGGACTTTTGCCGGAGGAGGGGCTGTGGCTCTTGCCAGAGTCTGAATGTGAACTTGATCATACAACCTGAAGACTGTGATATCATCTTTATAATTTATTACAGAATTAGAAAAATATTCCAGAAAATAAGTTTGCAGTCAAATAGCAAAAAACCAAAAACAAATTAGTACATTATAAGGCATTCAGAAAGCATCCAAAGCATAAATTTTGGCAAACTGGGTATACAGTAAATCATTATATATTTTTTTGTTTGGTGAAAGATAATTTAGGTGTGTTTTATTTTCTTCTCTAAGCAGGGCAACTCAGGTTTTTCAATTCTTCAATGCTGCTGTCAACTCAGGAACAACCTAAAAAATATTTTTAAAAAAAAAAAAAATAAGGTAATTATCTGAAAAGGAGGTTTGCATTCCTAAAATGTGGATCTCAGCCAATGTTCCCTCTGAGCTGCAGAGTCTTGTGAGCGAAAATTCTACTTTGTGAGCTACTGACGTTAAAGTTGTGAGCTACTGCATCAATTAGTGTGCTCTGGGGTCATCCTTCCTGAGCTAAGACAGAAAAGTGTGAGCTGGAGGCTAAAAAACTTTGAGCTAGCTCACACTCACTCAGCTTAGAGGGAACACTGGTCTCAGCATAGATCATAAGCAACAACACTTGGACACCTAAATCCTGCCTATTTCTACAGCTGAACTTAACTTGATTTTGTGTGTGGGGGGCCATAAAATCATAGCTGACATGGCAACCTTGTAGTTCCAAGGTGGGTGGCCATCATCTCCCTCTGTATAGAACCAGTTTGGTGTAGTGGTTAAGTGCGAGAACTCTTATCTGGGAGAACCGGGTTTGATTCCCCACTCCTCCGCTTACACCTGCTGGAATGGCCTTGGGTCAGCCATAGCTATCGCAGAGGTGTCCTTGAAAGGGCAGCTTCTGGGAGAGCTCTCAGCCCCACCCACCTCATAAAGTATCAGTTGTGGGGGAGGAAGATAAAGGAGATTGTAAGCTGCTCTGAGACTGATTCAGAGAGAAGGGCGGGGTATAAATCTACAGTCCTCCTCCTTGTAGCCCCTGGACTTCCTTGTGGTCTCCCATCCAAATACTAGC
This sequence comes from Heteronotia binoei, assembly GCF_032191835.1. Taxonomy (NCBI): domain Eukaryota; kingdom Metazoa; phylum Chordata; class Lepidosauria; order Squamata; family Gekkonidae; genus Heteronotia; species Heteronotia binoei. Next base: position 36,167,855 of record NC_083241.1, read on the forward strand.
CAGGCACAGCCTTGCTTAGCTTCTGAAAGCTGATGAGACTGGGCTCTCCAGGTCAGGGTAGACTTAAAACTACATCTGCAGAGAAGCACACACGTTGTGCTTGGATCCAGAACCTCACTTCTCTGCTCACGCTGCACACGGTGGCCTTCCACTGCAGAATGCTTCCCTCTGGCATGAGGAGCTGCTTTTCATGCCAAAGCAGTGTCTTGCCATGAGTTACAAAGCACCCAGTGCCAGAAGGAAGCGTTGCAGAGCAGAGGACTGCTTTCAAGATGGGCAGAAAATGGTGCAGACAGAAGCCAGCCTTGGGATCCCAGCCCCGAAAATCTTTTTCTGTTTGCATGTCTTATGTGGTAGCCAAAAAATTCATCAGCTTTGGTTCCCTCTGGTCTTGAGAAGCAACTGAACGAAAGTGAGTGGACTGTTCAGTGCTATTCGGTGGTCTTGAGAAGGAACTGCTGGTATATGATGTGCAAACAGGAGGAGAGAAGACGACGACTGCAGATTTATATCCCGCCCTTCTCTCTGAATCAGAGTCTCAGAGCAGCTCACAATCTCCTATATCTTCTCCCCCCACAACAGACAACCTGTGAGGTGGGTGGGGCTGAGAGAGCTCTCACAGAAGCTATCCTTGAGACAAGCCAAGCAACAGTGTCAGAGGGACCAGTGCCAGCCGCTCAGCACCTGTGGGCAATCTGCTGCTTAACGGAACGCTGGCCCTGCCACACTGCGACTCCCCCTCGTCCTCCGAAGGACAGCTAGGCATGAAGAGCACCTGGCGGGTTCGAATGCACCTGAAACCTTTTTTTTCCCCCCTTTCGCGGGCTGCTTGTGTTAGAAGATCAGTTACCTTGTCTTTCCAGGGGCTGCCGGCTGCCCGCGCTCGGAGCGATCCCAGCTGAACTCGCCGAGCCGATGAACAGAGCCTCTCAATTATTCAACAGAGCTACATTTCCATTAGGTGGAAATAATGCGGGTCGTACAAAATTTATTAAGGAAATTGTCTACATGTTGTTTCTTCCGAATGTCGCTTTGTCTCCACCCTTATTAAAAGGCCCGTGCTTACTGCCAAGCCAGCAGGCATTAGCTGAGGCAGGGCATTAAGTGCTGGCAGGGTTTCTGCCATCTCTCCTTGGTGGATTCGCCAGGCATTCATGCCCAGCCCCGCAGATTACATGCTACGAGGACCTCGGGAGGGGGGGGGAGGAGGAGAAAGGCAAACGTTTTTTCTGAAAAACACACAACTCTTCTGTGGCATGAAGTATTAAGATTTCTGGCGTTCCATACTGGGAGACCGGCTTGAACCTGGATGGCCCTGGTTAGGCCAGTCTCGCCAGATGTCTAAGCAGGGCCAGCCCTGGTTCGTACTTGGGTGGGAGACCACCAAGGAAGTCCAAGGTTGCCACATGGGAGCAAGCAGCAGCAAACCACTTCTGTTCATCTGCCCTGCCCTGGATAGCCCCAGGCTAGTTCAATCTCATCAGTTCTCAGAAGCTAAGCTAAGCTGCATCAGCCCTGGTTGGTACTCGGATTGGAGACCACCAAGGAAGTCCAGGATGGCTGTGCAGAGCCCTCTCCAGTCCCACCCACCTCACAGGGTGTCTGTTGTGGGGGAGGAAGGTAAAGGAGATTGTGAGCCGCTCTGAGACTCTTCGGAGTGGAGGGCGGGATATAAATCCAATATCATCATCTTCTCTCTGAATCAGAGACTCAGAGCAGCTTACAATCTCCTATATCTTCTCCCTCCACAGCAGACACCCTGTGAGGTGGGTGGGGCCAAGAGGGCTCTCATAGCAGCTGCCCTTTCAAGGACAACTGCCAGAGCTATGGCTGACCCAAGGGCATTCCAGCAGCTGCAAATGGAGGAATGGGGAATCAAACCTGGTTCTCCCAGATAAGAGTCCACACACTTAACCACTACACCAAACTGGAAGAACAACTGACAAATGTACAGAAGGGAAGCAAAACAATACAGAAGAATTGGGCATAGCTTGCTGACGAAATGTGATATATGGTATGGATGTATTAATTTGCTAAGTGTATGTTTCAGTTGGCTTGGATGCTCACAGGCTTTTAACTCTAGTCTGGGAGCGAACAAGACTTAAGCTCTAGATGCCGCCTAGGGAAATGATCCCCATGTGGGGTCAACGGATTGCTCCAGGAAGCAGTGGTGGCCACAAGCTCAGACAGCATCAAGAGGGGACTGGATAAACATATAGAGCAGAGGTCCATCAGGGGCTATTAGCCACAAGGCATAGATGGAACTCTCTGGGGCAATTGATGCTCTGTCTTCTTGGTGCTTGGGGAGGGGGGGCCACAGTGGGAGGGCTTCTGGAGTTCTGGCCCCACTGGTGGACCTCTTGATAGCACTTGAGTTTTTTGGCCACTGTGTGACACAGAGTGTTGGACTGGATGGGCCACTGGCCTGATCCAACGTGGCTTCTCTTTTGTTCTTAGATTGCCTGTGAGGACATAAGGCCAGTACAGCCAAGCTCAGAAACAGCGGAGTGACACTCACCTTAAATAAATCAGCTACCAAACCGTAGTCTGCAACTTGAAATATTGGAGCTTCCGGATCCTTGTTGATGGCTACTATGGTCTGGAAAGAGAATAAAGTAGGATTAATGGAGGGAGACAGCTTTCCTCCCAAATCACAAAAGCCCAGGTGTTTAAGCGAGTGGTCGCTGGTGCTAAGTTCTCCCTTCCTCCCCCTTACTAGCAGCCTCCAGTGAGAAATATGAAAAGGGAAATAGCCAAAAACTGAAACGCACCAAGTCATCTGGCAGCAATGCTGGTTTTGTGAACTTTGGCAGCTCATAAGAGGGACGGCAGGAAGGGTGGCATCAGTGCTTAGTTCTCATAGCCCTTTCTTACACACCCAGGGGAATGCTCATCACCAATTTTTCTCCAGGCCAGTTTGGCCAGGGATCCTCGAACGTTTATTGCCATCTTCGGGGCATGTAGCCGGAGGTCTCTGGGTATGTGTGGGAGAGCTAGTTGTGAATTTCCTGCATTGGATCAGATGACCCTGGAGGTCCCTTTCAGCTCTATGATTCTAAGACACTGACATACGGTGACCCTGTGAATTAACAACCTCCCAAGCATCCTACTGTTAACAGCCTTGCTCAGGCCTTTCTTGATTCTGCAGCTTTCTAGATTGAGCCCATCCATCTCATGTTGGGTCTTCCTCTTTTTCTGCTGCCTTCCAGTTTTTCCTCGCCTGGCTGCCTTTTCTCCAGCAGGCCTGTCTTCTTCGTGTCGTGAGCAAAGTATGGTAGCGCCTCTGGTGAGTCATTTTAGCTTCTAGGGGGAAGAGTTGAGGACTGATTTGATCTGGAACCCGCTGGTTTGTCTTTCTGACGGTCCGTGGTATCCGTAAACTCCTCCAGCGCCACATTTCAAATGAATCCCCTTTCTTCCTGTCTGCTTTTTTTTTTTTGTCATCCAGCTTTCACACCCATACTTAGGACAGGTAGAATTTGCTATCTGGTTAATTCTAAAAGCACCACAGTTCGACAAGGAAACTGGGATCATTCCTGTAACCTACAACCCAAATTGGCCACAGGATCGTGCTTTTTTTTACAATGGGAATGTTCCCCACAATCAGGGGTGGAATTCTAGCGGGAGCTCCTTTGCATATCTGGCCACCCCCCACCCCCCATGTAGCCAATCCTCCAAGAGCTTACAAGGCTCTTTTTTGTAAGCTCTTGGAGGATTGGCTACATCGGGGGGGGGGGGTGGCCTAATATGCAATGGAGCTCCTGCTAGAATTCCACCCCTGATTGTGGGGAACATTCCCATTGTCAAAAAAAGCACGATCCTGTGGCCAATTTGGGTTGAAACCTATGCAGATAGTGTCCACATCCTCCAAGTTGGTATTTTTTACCTTCCACCCCACTCCTCTACTCCTGGCTCCTTCCAAATAACAATCCTGTGTTGCCAGGTCCCAAACTGCCTTTGCAAGTTAAAACCTGGCCTTCTTCTGAGGTATGCTGAGTTGCCAACCTCCAAATGGCACCTGGAGATCTTCTATTACAACTGATCTCCGAATGACCCAAGATCAATTCCCCTGGACAAAATGGTTGCCTTGGAGGGGTGGAGTCTGTGGCTTTACACCCTGCTGAGTTCCCTCCCCTTCCCAAACCCCACCCCCAAAATCTCCCGGTATATCCCAACCCAGAGCTGGCCCACCCTACAGGTATGGCAAACTGATGTTTCTCCAAACACAATCTCTATTCCAAGCTAAAGACCACAGGAATGCAATCAATCTGTAAATATTAATGGCCATAAATTACAATTTTTACTAAATAATGCAGTCTTTGAGGGGGGAAATTCACAAGAGCGAGGAAAAGAAAGCAAGAAGACTCCATTCCTTACAAAGCCCTGTTTTCTGCTATGTTAAAAAGTGCAAATGAATTATACATTTCACTTGTAGAAAGCTTCACTGACTACTTTTGAAAACAACCTTAAGTGTGCACAATTCACAGCATGGGGGGGGAGGGGAATCCACACAGGAGACGGCTGCCATGGTTACTGGGTGAGGGGTTTTTTTTTTTAAGTATATAGATCTGACCTGTTTGAATAAATATATATCCTTTAATGGAACAACAAAGTGTAAGCTCTGGTAAAGAAGCGTACAAATTTTAATAATTGTGTTGAGAGGAAAGCTAAAGCAACGTCTCTTTCACAACAAAAAAAAACTGCTTCCAACTGTTTGGCATAACACAAAACACTAAACCAGTTCTGTTGCTGATGATGACGCTAGCATATGCGGTCACACATGAAACTGCCTATTACTGAATTAGACCATCGATCCATCAAGGTTAGTCTTGGCTATTCAGCCCAGTAGTGGCCTTCCAGTGTCTCAGGCAGAGGTCTTTCCCATCATCTCCTGCCTAGTCCTTTGAACTGGAGATGCTGGGGACTGAACCTGGGACCCCTTCTGCACACCAAGCAGAGGCTCAGCCACTGAGCCACAGCCCCTTTCCGATCAGCCGTGAGTAAGCAGAGCCATTCTGTTTTCTAGTTAGAAAACAGAATGAAGAACCTTCACGTCCCCACTCACCTGGGATTCTCATTTGTGCAGTGCTAAGTTGAATGTACTGCACAAATGAGAATCCCAGGTGAATGGGGACTTGGATTGAAGGATGACAGCTACGGCAAACCTAGGCAGTATGATAAAAAGTAGAGACATCCCCCTGCCAACAAATGTCCATATAGTCAAAGCAATGGTATTCCCAGTAGTAACATATGGCTGTGAGAGTTGGACCATAAGGAAGGCCGAGTGCAGAAGAATAGATGCTTTTGAGCTGTGGTGCTGGAGAAGAGTCTTGAGAGTCCCTTGGACTGCAAGAAGATCCAATCAGTCAGTCCTAAAGGAAATCAACCCTGACTGTTCCCTGGAAAGTCAGATGCTGCAGCTCAAATACTTTGGCCACCCAATGAGAAGGGAGCACTCATTGGAGAAGACTCTGATGCTGGGAAAGACAAGGCAAAAGAAGAAGACGACGGTAAAAGATGAGATGGCTGGACAGCGTTACTGATCTAACCAACATGAATTTGAGCGGACTTCGGAGGGTGGTGGTAGACAGGAGGGCCTGGTGTGACTTGGTCCACAGGGTTGCAATGAGTCAGACTCAACTATGCGACTGAACAACAAAAAGTTGAACGCACACACGAAGTCTGCACGCTGCCCTATTCACTCAAAAGGGCAACTGCACACATACCAGGAATATCATGGACTCCTGGTATGTGTGGCTGCAACATCTGTGTTCTTGCACTGACACACTGCATACGGGTGGAACTGCCGTCTCACTGTTACATTTCAACAGGGACCTGTAGCGGGGGGAGAGGGTCAAAATTAAAATGTTAAAACTGTTTTAATTCACCCTTGTGAGGAAGAGCCGGAAAATAACGGTGTCTTCTTCCAATGGTGGTATGGGAACGGGTCATTCTTTCCTTTGAGATGCCTGCTGAAACCTATTCAGCTACTAACGAGTTAAGCCCTTTAAAGTTTTATCATCATTTTCTAATCGGTTTCCATTTGAATGAATAAATGCCGGGACGTCAAGTGCGTCTTTGACTTTATGGAGGAGCAGGCCCATAATTCAAATCGCACATTGTTATGCATGAATTCATGTGTCAGGTTCTGAAATATATGCACATAAGACTACTGTATAGCATTCTGATGTGGGCTGCTTCGTTTAAGCTATAAATTTAATTGTTTGTTTTTTAAACGGTTTCAGTCTCCTGCAATAGATGGATTTCAGACCTATGTACTGATCACTTGCTCTCAGCCTTGTTTTCCACGATAGAGTGAACTTCCCAGAACAGAAAATGTTTCTTAAAGTATTTTTTGTTGTCGGTTCTACAACCAAAAGCCTATTTCACTGTTTACTGAATGTCCCCTGCTGTTGATCGTACATGACTCGCTCTGTGTAATCAGCCTCCAGTCCCAGTGAGAAAGGAGCATTGCAAAGAATACAAATAAATAAATTTCACAGCCACGACTCGTTTGTGACTAGAAGATGCACCAAAAGGGACACTGCCCTCGCTTTCACTCAGCTCTTTAAGCAATAAGCACCTGTCTGACAGGTTTGGCTGCAGTTAGAAGTCACACTCAACCCTGGTTAAGGAAAAGCACATGCCCAGTTTGCCCACAAGCACAGTCGGGTACGCATTTCGTCCCTCCTTTCTTGCACCCCAAATCATGGTCAGCTGGTAATTCTGGTGACCTGTGATGTACGAAAGAGGCACAGTGGTCAACCAGATGGAGTTTTCTCCCTCATTAACTAGGACTCCAAACCAAGGTTTAGGCTTAAATTCCTGGAGTGTTCTTTGAGGGGAGTGGGGGGGAAGGGCTAAACTGAGATTAACCCACACACCTGGATTCATACATCACAAGGAAGCAGAATCAGCATTTAACCAACATTCTCAGTAATGAGACAGAAAATGTGCATGTGAGCCATGACAATTCAGCTTTGAGCAGATTCTTGCCTTAACATGATGTCTGAATGTAAGAAAAGCCCTGCTGGATCAGACCAGTGGTCCATCCAGTCCAGCCTCTTGTCTCACACAGTAGCCAATCATTCCCTCTGGAGGGCCAGCAACAGGGCAGAGAAGCCAAGTCCTTCCCCTGATGTTGCTTCCCGGCTCTTCCTCTAAGTCACCATGGCTGCTTCATTAATCTATCTAATCCTCCTTTAAAGCCGTCTATGCTGTGTGATGTAATGTAGCTGTCTTTACACATACTCATGTAACTTACCTTGCTGTCTTTCATTCCTGCTAGATGTTGGATAGCCCCAGAGATCCCAACGGCAATATACAGTTCCTGAAACAGAAGATGAAGATACTGAATTTATATCCTGCCCTCCACTCCGAATCTCAGAGAGGCTCACAGTCGCCTTTATCTTCCTTCCCCCACAACAGACACCCTGTGAGGTAGCTGGGGCTGAGAGAGCTCTTACAACAGCTGCCCTTTCAAGGACAGCTCTGCGTGAGCTATGGCTGACCCAAGGCTATTCCAACAGCTGTAAATGGAGGAGTGGGGAATCAAACCCGGTTCTCCCAGATAAGAATCCACACACCAAACTGGCTTTCTCCTATTAGAAGCATTAGAAAACTGAAACTGTGTGTGTAGTAAACGAATCCCGCAGGTCAAAGTCTTCAACAGTGCTTTAATGCCAACACTGCTTTTCAGAATTCTTTCTGGGAATTTAATTCTTCAAGCCTAATAGGAAAAATAGCAAGCCAATGTGGTGTAGTGGTTAAGACGGTTAGACTACTATCCGGGAGACCCACATTCAAATCACTGCTCTGTGAAGGAAGTTTGTTGGGTGGCCTTGGGCCAGTCACATACTCTCAGCCAAACCTACCTCACAGGGCTCTTGTTGGGATAAAAATGGAAGAGAGGAGAATGACATAAGCTGCTTTGGAGCCCCGTTGGGGAGAAAAATGAGGTATAAATTATTTAAATATATTCCCCCCCTCCCCCCGGAAAAATGAACACATTTGTGCAAGAACATCTGCCCATCACACCAAGAAAGGAATATCAAATGCCAGTTTGCAGCTTCCCAATGGAAAACACACCTTTTGTTCACCAAATGTACGCTGAGGTAACAGGTTTTAAGAAAGAGTTGGAAAGATCATGCGTTTACTACAACACATCAAGCAACAGAGGGGAATAGAGAAATAGGACAAAAAACCAAGGGTGGATGTTTGAATTTCTTTAACCAGCAGACTAAAACCAACATTTTTTAGCAGAGTAATTTTGAGGACAGGGTACTTTTAATTAAGCTAGATGTGCAAAGTTAAGAACACACTCCCTCCATTTCCCTGAAGCTATTTTGATGCCAGTATGCCATATGAACATATATATGAATATATGAACCTGCCTTATACTGAATCACACCCTCAGTCTATCAAAGTCAGTACTGTCTACTCAGACTAGCAGCGGCTCTCCAGGGTCTCAAGCTGAGGTTTTTCACACCTATTTGCCTGGACCTTTTTCAGTTAGAGATGCCGGGTATTGAACCTGGGACCTTCTGCTTATCAAGCAGATGCTCTACCACTGAGCCACCGGCATGCTACTTTTTTAGTCCTCCTTACAGTATTAAAGACAAAGGCAGATCCTACCCCTAATCCTACCACTCCACTGGGCAAACTTTATTTGATTAAAATGTTGATACTCCCCCCACCCCTGCCTCTTTCCTTTTGGCTGAAGTGTGACGCTTTCCTCCAATCTAAGAAGCCTGCCTCAAAATTAAGTGTCCCTGCCATTGGAAAAGGCTCCTAAGGATAGAAGAAGGCCCCTTAGGTCTCTCCACCTAACAATGGGTCAGCATCTGAAAAACCGTCCCAATGACAACAGTACTTTCCCCAGTACCTCCTCATGACGGGGGAAAGCCCTGCAGTTAGAAGAAGAAGACTGCAGATTTATACCTCACCCTTCTCTCTGAACTCAGAGAGGCTTACAATCTCCTATATCTTCTCCCCCCACAACAGACACCCTGTGAGGTGGGTGGGCCTGAGAGGGCTCTCACAGCAGCTGCCCTTTCAAGGACAACTCCTGCAAGAGCTATGGCTAACCCAAGGCCATTCCAGCAGCTGCAAGTGGAGGAGTGGGGAACCAAACCCGGTTCTCCCACATAAGAGTCCACACACTTAAACCACTATAATAGTTTGGTTCTCCTAACCACTACACCCTTAGCTGAAGGGCTTCAATGTCCAACCTGAAAACCTACAGCACTTTGTGCATTAAATGGTATGTTCTTTTGCACTCTGATGTCTCAACACCACTCCTCTTAAGCATTTAGCTACAGACATCAGCTATTTGGATGGGAGGCCACCAAGGAATTCCAGAGTTGCTATGCAGAAGCAGGCAACGGCAAACCACCTCCAAGTCTTTTGCCTTGAAAACCCTATAATGGGTGGCCAAACTTGCTTAACGTAAGAGCCACACAGAATAAACACCGGGTGTTTTGAGAACCAAAGGATGTGAACGTCAGATATTTTAGAGAAGGAAAGAAGGGGAAAATCGATGGGGAGGTGGAAAGAAAGCAACTTCAACTTCAAATGCATTCTGCAGGCCACCTGCTGGCTTAGCTTGAAGAAGAGATTGAACGAGAGAAACCCCTTCTCCAAGCCAGCCAACAGGGTGGTGGGGGCTTCAAGAGTCACACAATGTGTGTGAAAGAACCACGTGTGGCTCCCGAGCCACAGTTTGGCCACCCCTGCCCTATAAGCTGGCTACAACCTGATACTACATTACACAGTTTTGCTGACACTGAGGCTGCTTAGTTGATCAAGGTGCACCTGAATTCCTGAGAGCCTGGCTTTCGGGAAAAGTACCTACCACAGCACAGACCGCTTATGGGAGTGTAGTGAAAAGCCTGTGCCTCGACTGCTGGTCACCCACGGTTAATCTAAGACATTGGTGATGCCTCTGGGACCTTTCTGGCTGCCTCAAGACCTCGTGCACCGTTCTGTCTGTCTGCAGTAAGGAGGTGCCGGAAGGCGATGGAGGCAAACTGTTCTTTGTCAACCAGCAACCTTCAAGTCCCCCCTCTCTCCAGCACACCTGGAGACCAGCCACCGAGCCTGAATAAGAGGTGCTACGTAGCCCTTGATGTATGCGGATGCTGTAAGGCGGTTAACTTCTCTTCTGACCCGGGTTCGGGGTCTGGATGCAGGCCAAGCAAGCGAAACTCAAATCTAGACAAAACTGAAGATGATCCCACTGGTCTAAGTAACAGCAAGAGGGGAGGCTGTCTAGATACTTGCCATTGATCCGATGCAGCCGCGGGCGCCCAGGTTTAGCGTTCAATATTTGGGTGCTTATGAGCAAACATTTTAAAATATTATAGACTCGCTGGGCGTTTTAATTCTGCTTTTGTTACAAACACACACTTTATTAGCCTCATATTGGGATAAAGTAGATCCCAGTTTAAGACGGTCGTATTTGATAAGGATTCCACTGTAATATAAAAAATAAATTGTAATAAAAGTTATTTATGGTACAAGGACAGAATTTGTGGTCTGTAAGGACACACCTCCCTATTCTCCTGTACCCCAGGGGTGTCAAACGTGGCCTGGGGGCCGAATCTGGCCCCTGGAGGGCTCCTATCAGGCCCCCGAGTGACTGGCTTCCTTCTGCATCACAGCTTGCTTTGCAAGGCTTGCTCAATCGCGCAGGAGCTACAGACCAAGCCTCTATTTTCTCCATTGGCTGATTTCTCTCCATTGGCCATTTCTCCATTCCTTGGGGAGGAAGGGGAGAGGGAGAGATTGCTTTGCCAGGCTCTCTCAATCGTACAGCAGAGCTACTGAGCCAAGCCTCTCTTCCTTTTATTGGCTGAGGCGCCTCCCCGCTCGGTCCCCTGGGGAGGGAGGGAAACAGCCAGAGCTTCCTTTGCCCAGTTCCCTGGATCAGACTGCATGGAGATATAAAGAAAGCAACTTTAAGATGAATGAGTGCTAATGTTTTAAGCATGTTTTATCTTAAGTTCTTAAAAATCTTTAACTGTGTTTGCCTGTGTCCTTCATAAAGTTTATAACCCTGCTCCCTGGCATTACATTTCATGACACGCACGGCCCGGCCCGACAAGGTCTCATTTGTGTTGGATCTGGCCCTCATAACAAATGAGTTTGACATCCCTGCTTTACACAGTTCTTTTAACGCAAATCCTCCTGGATTTCTGCACTGTTTAATACATCTGGTCTGAGACTTGCGTTTTGTTTCACGTTGCTGTAATCCTAGAAATATCACGCTGCTTATTACAGGGGTCCCCAACCAGTGCCCATTGCCATGGTGCCCCCCCCCACACCTTTCCAGGGACCCACAAAGTGTTTCTAAAAAGTGGGCGTGGTTCTGTGAGGCTCTCGCCCACCAGGGCTTCTGATTGGCCTCCGGAGATCTGACTGGCTGCACAGATCTAAATAATGCTGTTTTCGGTGGGAGAGGCCACCACAGTGTTGGTTTTGTTCTCTCCCGTCCCTCTCTCCCAGTCTGTTTCTCAATTATCTCTCTTCTCCCCTGCAAACTTGAAGCTTCCTCTGTGTGCACAGCCCCGCCTTCCATGGCGGCCATGTTGCTGTTGCGCCCGCCACCCTGTGACAGAATTCCAAAGATGCCCAAAGGCTCAAACCCACTGGGGACTCCTGACTTACTAGATGTCTGTTCCTACTGATTGCATTGACTGATAATGAATCCACCCTAAGCCTCTGAGAAGGTGGCATATAAAAGTAACCAGATTTTTGTTGTTGTTGTTCAGTTGCACAGTCGAGTCTGACTTTTTGCCGCCCCATGGACCAAGTCACGCCAGGCCCGCCTGTCTTCCACCATCCTCCAAAGTCTGCTCAAATTTGTGTTAGTTGTATCACTAACGCTGTCCAGCCATCTCCTCTTTGGCCGTCCCCTTCTTCTTTGGAGAGCCAGTTTGGTGTAGTGGTTAAGTGTGCGGACTCTTATCTGGTAGAATGGCCTTGGGTCAGCCATAGCTCTGGCAGAGGTTGTCCTTGAAAGGGCAGCTGCTGTGAGAGCCCTCTCCAGCCCCACCCATCTCACAGGGTGTTTGTTGTGGGGGAGGAAGGTAAAGGAGGTTGTGAGCCGCTCTGAGACTCTTCGGAGTGGAGGGAGGGATATAAATCCAATACCTTCATCTACCTCACAGGGTGTCTGTTGTGGGGGAGGAAGGGAAAGGAGATTGTGAGCCGCTCTGAGACTCTTCGGAGTGAAGGGAGGGATATAAATCCAATATCTTCATCTACCTCACAGGGTGTCTGTTGTGGGGGAGGAAGGGAAAGGAGTTTGTGAGCCGCTCTGAGACTCTTCGGAGTGGAGGGCGGGATATAAATCCAATATCTTCATCTACCTCACAGGGTGTCTGTTGTGGGGGAGGAAGGGAAAGGAGATTGTGAGCCGCTCTGAGACTCTTTGGAGTGGAGGGCGGGATATAAATCCAATATCTTCTTTTGCCTTCTGTCGTCCCAGCATCAGGGTCTTCTCCAGGGAGTGCTCCCTTCTCATTGGGTGGCCAAAGTCTTTGAGCTTCAGCTTCAGCATCTGACCTTCCAGGGAAAAGTCTGGGTTGATTTCCCTGAGGAATGACTGATTTGATCTTCTTGCAGTCCAAAGGACTCTCTTCCCCAGCACATATAGGAGTTTTTAAATATAAAAATATACAGAATAGTTAACTCCTCTTTAGTTGCTAATGGCGCTTCTATCAAGTTGTGTCTGTGCTGTTGAAGCTTCTTCCCCAGGTCCATTCAGGCCCAGGTGCCTTCGGACACACAAATCAAGACTTTCGGTGGGTGAAGCAGTTTGGGGAGGTGAATGCTAGAAAGAGGGGCAGGCACAAGATAAAAGAGAACAGGCTACAATAAATCAAGGACCGTTTTTAGCTTGCACGTGTCCCCTGTGGCAGAGGATCACACTCATTTCTGTCCCATGTCATCCCTCCGTACCTCTCTGACCAGATGTCATCTGTTGTCGGCAGCTGGAAGCGACGGTAACATACACTCATTGAACCCGTCGTTAGGAAACGCAGCAGCTTGCGAAAGGGCTTACCTGCTTGCAGCAGAACAAAGGGCCAAGGCAGGGAGACGTGTTTCCGAAGAAAATCTGATGCATGTCTCACCCAGGAAGGAGGAGGAGTTAGATTTGTACCCGACCTTCACTCGGCATCCCAGAGCGGCTTACAATTGCCCTTTCTCTCCCCACAACAGACACCCTGTGAAGCAGGTGGGGCTAGGAGGACTGTGACTGGCTCAAGACCACCCCGTTGGCTGCATGTGGTGGAGGAGTAAGGAATCAAACCCGTTTCTCCAGATTAGAATCCGCCACTCTTAACCACTGCACCAAACTGGCTCTCCCTATCTGCACCACCATAAACATGTGCCCTGTTGAAACAGCGGGGGAGTCCAGATAAATCTTCAGCTGCAAAAAACAGCTGCAGTTATCAGAGCCTCACAGCTTTTAAAGTTGAGGAGCATCCCCTGACGTCAGACTCAAAGTAGGAAACAACTTTTCAAATCCTGCAAGCTTCAACCAGTGTCACAGCTAAGACAGAAGAAAGGGGAAGGTGACCAGTCAGATATGGGTCTATCAACAGCTATTGTCATGGAGATTACAGAGTTCTAAGCTGGTCCTGAAAATACTCCCTCTAAAATCACCCAGGACCGTCCTGAAATTGAGGCCATTGCCCCAGAAATAACAAGCGGTGCTTTTTAAAAAAAGCTCTTGAACAGTTCCATGTTTTATGTAACTTTAGACTGAGCCACAGAAACTAGAGACTGGCATGAAACTGGGGAGGGGACCAGAGCATAGAGCCACAAGTGATCCCTCCCAAAAAACAGCTCAGGGAAGTTCTGTGAATACCTGAACTCAAACCAAAATCCTTGAAATGAAAGCAATTTGTTTTCCTCCCCCGTTTCAGTGTTCGGTTCGAGTTCAAGCCAACCAAGAGATTTTTTCTGTTCAAGCTCAGTTCCAATCCATAAAAGAAGACTTCTCAGAACTGGCCATGTGGCCTGTTTCAGCTTTGGAGCCTCCCATGATTAACTGAAATAAGGGAAGGGCCCTGCGATGGAATACCAGTTGCCTGTTCGCTAGCCCTGCGCATGTTTTTGTCCCTGTCTTCCCTGCCCCCGCTCCCTAAAGCTGTGCACGGATCCACCCGACAAGTTCGTCCGGGGCCAGTGAAGCAGAGCCCAGAAAGCAGAAGGGGCGAGACAAGACAGATCCCTTTCCCTTTATGCTGCATTCTGGAAATGGTAAAAACGCAGTAAAATCCTTTTTCCAAGTTGTGCAAGAGACTCCTATCATTTCTTACCTTCTCCAACCTCCACTTTCTTCCCCAAACCCTCCACACATGCTAAGATGGCTCAGGGAAGAGGTAGGGTGGCCAACAAACAAGTGTTCCCTCTATGCTGAGTTAGTGTGAGCTAGCTCATAGATTTTTTAGCCTCCAAATCGCATATTTTTGGGCTTAGCTCAGGAAGGATGGCCCCAGAGCACAGTAGTTTTTGCAGTAGCTCACAGCTTTAATGCCAGTAGCTCACAAAGTAGAATTTCTGCTCAAAAGACTCTGCAGCTTAGAAGGAACATCACCAACAACCATAAATACTTGCTGGCCAATAAGCCAAGACAATAATCTGCAGCCTGCAGTCCCTTTGCTGGACCCAGCCCTGCACCTGCCAAATCCAAGAACCTCAAGGTGTCCAAATCTAACAACCTTCAGACCTTCCCAGATATTTTCCTTCATTTTTTTAGAAGCAATAAGAAGGTAAGAGAAGCCATGTTGGATCAGGTCAATGGCCCATCCAGTCCAACGCTCTGTGTCACACAGTGGCCAAAACCCAGGTGCCATTGGAAGGTCCACCAGCAGGGCCAGAACCCCAGAAGCCCTCCCACTGTTGCTCCCCAAGCACTAAGATTACAGAGCATCACTGCCCCAGATGTAAGAACATCAGAGAAGCCATGTTGGATCAGGCCAATGGCCCATCCAGCCCAACACTTTGTGTCACATAAGAACATAAGAGAAGCCATGTTGAATCAGGCCAGTGGCCCATCCAGTCCAACACTCTGTGTCACATAAGAACATAAGAGAAGCCATGTTGAATCAGGCCAGTGGCCCATCCAGTCCAACACTCTGTGTCACATAAGAACATAAGAGAAGCCCTGTTGGATCAGGCCAGTGGCCCATCCTGTCCAACACTTTGTGTCACATAAGAGAAGCCATGTTGAATCAGGCCAGTGGCCCATCCAGTCCAACACTTTGTGTCACATAAGAGAAGCCATGTTGAATCAGGCCAGTGGCCCATCCAGTCCAACACTCTGTGTCACATAAGAACATAAGAGAAGCCATGTTGGATCAGGCCAGTGGCCCATCCAGTCCAACACTCTGTGTCACATAAGAACATAAGAGAAGCCATGTTGGATCAGGCCAGTGGCCCATCCAGTCCAACACTTTGTGTCACATAAGAGAAGCCATGTTGAATCAGGCCAGTGGCCCATCCAGTCCAACACTCTGTGTCACATAAGAACATAAGAGAAGCCATGTTGGATCAGGCCAGTGGCCCATCCAGTCCAACACTCTGTGTCACATAAGAACATAAGAGAAGCCATGTTGGATCAGGCCAGTGGCCCATCCAGTCCAACACTTTGTGTCACATAAGAACATAAGAGAAGCCATGTTGGATCAGGCCAGTGGCCCATCCAGCCCAACACTTTGTGTCACACAGTGGCCAAAAAACCAGGCGCCATCAGTGGGGCGAGAACTCCAGAAGCCCTCCCACGATGGCCCCCCAAGTGCCGAGAAGACATAGCATCACTGCCGTAGACATAAGATCATCAGAGAAGCTATGTTGGATCAAGCCAATGGCCCATCCAGTCCAATACTCTGTGACACAGTGGCCAAAATCCAGGGGCCATCAGGAGGTCCACCAGTGGGGCCAGGACAAGAAACATCGACATGACAAATATGTAATTAAGAACCAGTAAGGTGATGCTAGTATTCCAAAAATTCTGTTAAAAATCTACTCCCAAACCTTGAAGCGCTTGTCACTGCTAAATGACCTATCGGGTCAAACGGCATTATCCCCCCCCCCCCCAACCCTTTTCACTTTAAGAATTTCTATGGGGCTTTGATCAGCCAGGGCATGTGACTACTCTTAAGCAGCATGCGTAGGGTGTCTCTGCTAGAGAGTGGGGCCATACAGCATTTCTTCCTGCCCCTCCTGGGAGCGGCACGTCAATTGCTTTCAGCCAAATGCACTCTCATATGAATATTTCAGTACAATTTAATGTTTCTGCGCCAACCCCTGAGGAGCAGGGCATCCATTTGAAAACAGAGTTCTCTCGGAGTTAAAAGCCACGCTGGATAATGCAGGATGAAAGGGGGGCCGGGTCGGTCTTTCGTTGGCTTTTTAGCAAGTCGAAGAAAGATAAAGAGTCTGAAAAATCCGAGCCCTTTGAAGTTGGCGGCTCCGAAAGCTACTTTTCAACACCGAGGCTTGGTTCGTTCGGACGGGGTCTCAGTTCCACACTCACACCCCAAAACCGATAACTAGCCAGCAACTTGACAGCAGCTGCATCTGCTAGTCTGATCATAAAAACATCCAAATAGAATGAAGAAAGAGAGAGTGCGCTAATTTATCATGCGTGGATTTGATGTCTGGACAGCGCTACTGATGTAACTAACACGAATTTGAGCGGACTTCGGAGGATGGTGAAAGACAGGAGGGCCCGGCGTGACTGGGTCCATGGGGTCGCAAAGAGTCGGACTTGACTGTGCAACTGAACAACAAAACAAAGCAAAGGGGCTCGAGACTGTATCCTTCTGAAGACACAGGTTGTTAACCAATATAGTGTTGATCTCAGAGTGACAAAACAGGGTGGTTGGGAGGGGAACTCTCCAACTATCAGCAAAGCTGAACTTAAGGCGAGCATTTAATAAATGTCAAACTGAGGTGAAAACTGAGGTGCAGCAAAGATTCAATGTTCAAGGTTAGCATAGTTGAAAGGTTAACAACTACAGGTGCTCAAAGATAGTTTCAGGGACCAGCCTGGTGGGTCTACAGTAAAAAGGTAAAGGTAGTCCCCTGTGCAAGCACTAGTCATTTCCAAATCTGGGGTGACGTTGGTTTCACTACGTTTTCACGGCAGACTTTTTAAGGGGTAGTTTTTCATTGTCTTCCCCAATCATCTACACTTTCCCCCCCAGCAAGCTGGGTCCTCATTTTACCGACCTTGGAAGGATGGGAGGCTGAGTGAACCTTGAGCTGGCTACCCGAATCCTGCTTCCGCCGGGATCAAACTCAGATTGCGAGCAGAGAGCTCGGACTAGAGCACTGCAGTTTTACCACTCTGCGCCAAGGGGCTCTCTGGGTCTACAGTGGACAGGCTTAATTTGAGTCCACCAGCACTCCAGAGAGCAACCAGATTATTGGGGGATGAGCTTTTGAGGGTCGAAGCTCCAGGGAGTTTTGATTCTTGAAAGCTCATGCTCCAAAAATCTAGACTTCAGCCTTGATGCATCAAGGATGTGAATCACACACATGTGAGCCCGTCAAGCCTCACACAAGCTCACAAGGCAGGGGAGGCCAAACTTGCTTAACACAAGAGCCGCACAGAATAAATGTCAGATGTTTGAGAGCTGGAAGACATGAACATCGGAGGTTTGAGAGCCACAAGACAGGAAGGAGGGAGGGGGGAAGGAAGGCAAACAGATGGGGAGAGGGAGAGAGAGGTGGAAAGAAAGCAACTTTAACTTTAAATGCCTTTTCCAAGCTGCTGGCTGACTTGGCTTGGAGAAGTGATTTAAAGAGAGAAACGCCTTCTCCAACCTGGCTGACCCAAAATTTACAGAAAATTACCAAAAGGGAAAGGGAAGAGAGTGAGGAGTTAAAACCCAAAAGTAATGGGTTCCATGGATCTCCACAGGATTTCATTCCGTAGCAGCACAACTGCAACAGGAAAGTCAAACTACCAAGCTCAGAGAAGGTACTGTGGGCAGATTTTGAGCAGAAAGGCGTATAAGCTCATGCAAGACACAGATGTCCCTGCCGACACACAAGCCCCAACTCACAAAGGGCTTCAAAAGGTAAGAACTGAACTGAGCTCAATACCAACTACTGTGGCACCTTTTGCAACAGAGCTAGAGAAAGCTGCAGCACCAACAAAGCCACCCAGCTAGTAGGAGCTGCAAAAACACACACACACACAAGATACTGCAACAAACTATGACGTTCAGCTATTACATGTGAATTCACCAAACTGTGGTCCAAACAGCAAACCAGAAACTGTTTTCCAACCCCTCTCTTCTGTAAACATTGCTTAGGTACTTACGGGCGCTACAATCTTGCCCGTCTGTCCGACCTGCATATCGTTGGGCACAAAACCTGCGTCAACAGCTGCACGAGAGGCTCCAACTAGAAGCAAGAAAAGGTTACCTTAAGAAGAGAGTAGCCATGCTGGTCTGCTGCAGAACAGCTAGATTTTAGTCCAGTAGCCCCTCAGATACCGACAAGATTTTTCTGGATAGAAGCTTTCGAGACTCAAAGCTCCCTTCATTGAAGGGAACTTTGAGTCTCGACAGCTTCTACCCAAAATGTTTTGTTAGTCTCTAAGGCGCTACTGGACTCTAACTCAAAAATACTAATAACAAAAACTTATTCCACAAAAAGCTTTCATAGAATCACAGAGTTGGAAGGGACCTCCAGGGTCATCGAGTCCAACCCCCTGCACAATGCGGGAAACTCACAAACACCTTCCCCTAAATGCACAGGATCCTCATTGCTGTCCGATGGCCACCTAGCCTTTTTAAAGCTTACATATCACGAACCGCTTCTCTTAATAATGGGTTTAAATTGAGGGTGGGAAGGTACCAGCTGAATATTAGGGGAAACTTTTTGACAGTGAGAATTGCGCAACAGTGGAATCGACTCCCGAGGGAGGCGGTGAGTTCCCCCTCACCGGAAGTCTCGAAGCAGTGGCTGGATGAACACTTTTCAGGGACGCTCTAGGCCGGGGTGGCCAAACTTGCTTAACGTAAGAGGCACACAGAATAAATGTCAGAGGTTGGAGGGAGGGAGGGGTGGAAAGAAAGCAACTTTAACTTTAAATGCATTCTCCAAGCTGGCTTGGCAAAGTGATTTGAAGGGAAAAACGCCTTCTTCTAGCCGGCTGATGGGGGCTTCAGGAGCCACTCAGCATGTGTGAAAGGGCCACGTGTGCATCCCAAGCCAGTTTCTCACTCCTGCTCCAGGCTGATCCTGCACTGAACAGGGTGTTGGACTGGATGGCCCCTTCCAGCTCCGTGATTCTTTGGTAAATGTTCACTGACTAATCCCCCCCCGCTCCCTCCCCCCCCCAGATATGACTGGCTTAAATTTTCATATAAAAAGTATTAACGTGTTTTAAGTTCAGGAAAAGGAATTACACAGGTGTCTCAGGGCACATTCAAGACTGAAACGAGGTTCTAGGTGTAGAGGTTTGATTAAATTCATGGAGGAAAAATGAACGGTGTGAGTCACTTTGGGGAGAAAGACAGGTAATAAATAAAATAAGTACATAAATACATTTGAGGAAGTCAGCAGCTACAGGCCTCTCTTGTACAAAGTTACAGCAGCATTTAGTCAAATTTCACACAGCTAAAGACAAGCCATCTGTTCAAGCCCCCAAGGTCAGTCCCCCTCCCCAAGGGAGAGATAGCAGCCCCCCTCACCCACCCCCGGATCGTAATCGAGACTTATGGCAGATAATTATTTTGAAAACCAGTAGGAATTATTCTGAACACACCGCTCACCTGCCGCGTGCAATTGATCCGCAAGGTCATACAACAGTTTAAAATTTTCTCCGCTCTTCAAGCCTCGTCCTTTAAAAATAAAACATGTTAAAATCCCTTGAAAATTCAACATCAGACTTGGCTGCGCTTGGCCTCCTCTCCCACCCTACCCCTCCTTCCACATTTCTCCTGTGCCTTGACAGATGCATACAGATATTTCAAACAAAACATCCGACATTGAAGGCCCCAGTCTGAGACACTTCGAAGGATCTGAAATCACTGTTTGCACTGGGATGAATGTGATTTACTTGTTCATTTATAGATTTCTTCCTGTGTTGTCAGCATAACACTGAGGAATTAGCGCTTGGCCAGTGACACTCCCACACACACTTAAGGCTTTGAAGTACGACAGCCGAGGATTGCCCACTTCGTTCTCTCGCAGGGGTTAGAGATGAGAGTCGCAGGACTGAAGCAATACCACAAACGAAAGGCACTTCTGGCTAGCCAGGGGTGGGGAAGAAAGCTCATATTTCCACCAGTTCCGCTCTTCAAGCTGGAAGCCCCAATGTGATGTCCCAGGCCACTCTCCCAGGAGCTGACACCCCCAATATTCAGGTTTTAGGAAGATGCAAGAGATTATAATAGGGCTGCCAAGTCTAGTTCAAGAAATATCTGGTGACTTTGGGGGTGAAGCCAGGAGACTTCGGGGTGGAACCAGGAGCAAGGTTGTGACAAGCATAACTGAACTCCAATGGGAGTTCTGGCCATCCCGTTTAAAAGAGACCACACACTCCATTGGAAATAATGAAGGATAGGGGCACCTTCTTTGGGGGCTCACAGAATTGGACCCCCTGGCCCAATCCTTTTGAAACTTGGAGGGTATTTTGGGGAGAGGCACCGGATGCCATGCTGCAAATTTGGTGCCTCTACCTCAAAAAACAGCCCCCCCCAAGCCCCAGATACCCACAGATCAATTCTCCATTATACCCTACAGAGATTGGTCTCCTTAGGAAATAATGGAGTGCCCAGCAGACATTTCCCTCTCCCCCCCTTTCTGATGACCTTGAAGTGGGGGGAGCGCCTCCAAACCGGGGGATCCCCTGCCCCCACCTGGGGATTGGCAACCCAACAGAGAGCAATGCGGAAAATGGAGCAGGGAAAGATCATACAAAACCTCCGTGAAGACCAGCCTCAAACAATATAATATTAGTATTTATGGGGAAAAAATTGCAATTTATATTTCGTGCACAGCTCGTAGAAGCAAATGCGAAACGTGGAATAAGTACGACCGCGTCGCATATGATTTTTGGTGCCTTGCTGAACTGAAGAAATCATTTGGAGCACAAGTCTCCGTGGAGAACTTTTCTACTGAACATGGCACCTGTGCCCATCTAATGAGGATACAAGGACAATTTATTGTACATTTGGCTGTTCCAAAATTTACTGTGTTGAAAAATCACATACAATATTTTTTTCATAAATACTAATATTGTTTTATTGTTTGAGGCTGGGCTTCACGGAGGTTTTGTATAACCCTTCCCTGCCCCCACCTGGGGATTGGCAACCCTAGATTATAGCCAGGAGAGACGAGACAGCTCAATTCTGTGAGGTAAACCCGTAGGGACTGGGACCAACCCTACGCTACAGTACCAGGTACCAAGTATGGCAGCTGTAAAAGCAGACCTTATAAGAAATCTACATTTACAAGATTATGCATGGGATGGAGAAGGCAGAGAAAGAAGTACTTTTCTCCCTTTCTCACAATACAAGAACTCGTGGGCACTCCATGAAATCGCTGAGTAGTCGGGTTAGAACGGATAAAAGGGAGTACTTCTTCACCCAACGGGTGATTAACACGTGGAATTCACTGCCACAGGAGGTGGTGGCGGCAAGCATAGACAGCTTCAAGAGGGGATTAGATAAAAATATGGAGCAGAGGTCCATCAGTGGCTATTAGCCACAGTGTGTATATATGTGTGTGTGTGTGTGTATATAAATAAATTTTTGGCCATTGTGTGATACAGAGTGTTGGACTGGATGGGCCATTGGCCTGCTCCAACATGGCTTCTCTTATGTTCTTATTTTATGTTCTTACATTATTTTAAGCTTTCCCCATTGTCTTAAAAATCAAATGCTGGCATTTGTTTATGGCATGGTTTAACACTGCTTTTTCTTCAATGAATCGTTTTTTCTAATTTCATAATCTACCTTCAGTCTCGGCAAAACAGGTGGTATATAAGCAAGCAAATAAATTATTGTCAATATTTAGAAGGCAGACACTACCAAGACAAACTGGATTCTTTCACATCTCCTGGACTTTGGCAACCCATTACGAAGCCAAACAAACAAAAAAAATCATCGGGCATAATAACAGAGCCACAAAAGATTTTAACGCACTGGAAATTTACCAACAATTCCACCATCGCTCTCGTCTACTTACCACCCGATACAACAACTTTTGCGCTAGTCAACTCTGGACGATCGCTTTTTGTTAAGGTTTGCTTGATCCATTCAGACTGGGCGACTGGCGAAGGAGCCGACACTGTTTCCGCACATAAAAGAAAACAATCAAATTTCCCAAACTCTGTAAAGTGCAAAGCAGTCCTCATGGCCATCATCTCTGAGCCCAAATTCAATACTCTAAGGTAGACAAAGGCCACCATTTTGATTTAAAGTTTTTCACCATTCCCACCACCCACCCTATTTTATTGATATTTACATCTGAAGAAAACATCGCTCGTAGCCAAAGCTCAGATGAAAATTTGACCACCAGTCCAGTTCTTAAATCAGTGTTCCCATTTTGTCTTCAGCTTCAAATTATAGTCCAGGGGTCCGTAACCTTTACAGGCCTGTGGACAACTCTGAAATTCTGACACGGGAAGGTGGGCGAAAGCATAAGATGGCTGCCGCAGGAGGCAGTGCCAACTGGGGTGTGCACAAAAAATACTGTATTTTTCAGGTCTGGGTATACTGAACCTGAAAAATATTGGTATTTCCTGATATTTCCGAATCCCAATATGGATATGGTATTGAGATTCAGGAAATATTCCGGATTGCCAGCTCCAGTATTGTCAATGGTCTGCACGGTCATGATCCAGCTTCATCCTCTCCTCCCTCCCGAGATACGCGGTGGTCCTGTCTGCAAACAAACCCCTCTCTATAGATTCAAAATTCCATTGAGATTGGAAACTTTAGCATTGAGCTACCTTGATGCAATGTACAACCTGAGCATCTGCTCTCTAGTTTACAGACATCTCACTGAAACACAGTTAAGAAGACTGCAGATTTATACCCCGCCCTTCTCTCTGAACTCAGAGAGGCTTACAATCTCCTATATCTTCTCCCCCCACAATAGACACCCTGTGAGGTGGGTGGGTCTGAGAGGGCTCTCACAGCAGCTGCCCTTTCAAGGACAACCTCTGCCAGAGCTATGGCTGACCCAAGGCCATTCCAGCAGGTGCAAGTGGAGGAGTGGGGAATCAAACCCGGTTCTCCCAGATAAGAGAGCTCTGGCTGACCCAAGGCCATTCCAGCAGCTGCAAGTGGAGGAGTGGGGAATCAAACCTGGTTCTCCCAGTTAAGAGTCCACACACTTAACCACTACACCAAACTGACTCTCTGTTAAGTAAGACCCAGTGCTTACTTCCAAATGTGTGTGTCTAGGAGTGCAAACTGAAGGGATCTCTTACTTCTGTATCAGTTTAGTCAACCCCCCCCTAAAAAGTTCCAGTAGCCTGGTAAGTTAACCCCCCATCTCCTAGACCAGGGGTCCCCCTGGTGTTCACCAACTCTTTAGAAAGTAGGCAGGGCCAGGTAAGATTTTTCTTCACTGGAGATTTCATTGGCTGTGCAGATTCCAGAAAGGACTACTTTGGCGGTGGCAGCGCACGGATCTTCACTGTAGCAGCCATCTTGTGCCAGGATTCCAAAGGTTCCCACAGGCTCAGAAAGGGGAGGAACCCCTGCCCTAGACTGCGACAGGCACAACCTGATAGAGCAAGGACAAAACTCTAGAAGACCGACAACATACTTGGGGGAGAGCATGGCAGGGAAAGAAGATTCCTAGGACTTGCTCAGCTGGTGACATGGAGACTGTATCTCGACAAAGATGTTGGCTCGCTTGAGCAGAAGACAACTCAGGTAACCGAACACTCACCTTTTTCTAAGCTGCCGCTGCCGCCGCTTACAGGTGCTGCCTCAAAGGAGGTGCCTCGGATCGAGAACACTTTTACCTTCTCTTCGCACTTTACGGTGCACAGGGCGTTTCCTACAAGTGGATCACACCGCCGGTCAGAACCACCACTCAGCCCATCATAGAAGAAGAAGAGTTGGATTTATACCCCACCCTTCAATCAGAGTAGCTTACAATCGCCTTCCCTTCCTCTCCCCACAACAGACACCCTGTGAGGTAGGTGGGGCTGAGAGAGCTCTCAGAGAACTTGTGACTGACCCAAGGTCACCCAGCTGGCTTCAAGTGGAGGAGTGGAGAATCAAGCCTGGTTCTCCCAGATCAGAGTCCGCTGCTCTTAACCAGCACACCAAAGTGGCTCTTCCAACATTAGCAAAGGACAATTAACTCCCAACATTAGCAAAGGACAATGTGGCTGATGCTTAAATGAAGGCGATTTTGGATGGCCATGTTTAAAAGGCTGGAAGTCAGGGCTTTTTTTTTTTTGTAGCAGGAACTCCTTTGCATATTACGTCACACTCTCCGGATGTGGCCAATTCTCCTGGAGCTTACAGTAGGCCCTGTACTAGAACTCCTTTGCATATCAGGCCACACACCCCTGATGTGGCCAATTCTCCTGGAGCTTCCCATAGGCCCTGTACTGAGAAGTCCTGTAAGCTCCTGGAGGATTAGCTACATCAGGGGGTGTGGCCTAATATGCAAAGTTGTTCCTACTACCAAAAAAAAAGCTATGGCTGACCCAAGGCCATTCCAGCAGGTGCAAGCGGAGGAGTGGGGAATCAAACCTGGTTCTCCCAGATAAGAGTCCGCACACTTAACCACTACGCCAAACTGGCTCTCATCTTAAATCATTTATGTCAGATCTGGCCCTCATAACAAACAGAATATGAGCTGCCACCTGTCTGAACAGCCTGCTACAAAGAGAATGACTCCCAAATTCTACCCCTGCCTCTCTGCAAGTCCCTTGATTGCAGTGGAACTTACTTCCAAGGAAGCACTCTTAGCATGGATAGCCAATCATACAGTCAATACATTTGCAGCTGAACAAATTCAGCACTGGGCTGTTACATTATCCATTTTGTTAATTTTACTATTCTGTCACTGAATCTTACATTTGTGCCATTTTGCATTCTAAACCACTCCCTACCAGATCATTTTGCTGTACTGTCATTGGATCTTAAATTTGTACCAGTTTGCATTCTGAGCCACTGACTACCAGCTATGTGTGGCTTTGCTCACTGTGCCGGATTCCTCGCCTGATGAAGTGTCCTTACAGAGCACACGAAAGCTTACGTTCTGAATAAAACTAAGTTGGGTCTTAAAGGTGCACCTTGACTCCTATTTTGTTCAACATTATCCATTCGTTCAGTATGAAAAATTATTAGCTAATTCAGGATTAGCCCTAAGAAGTCCATGTCTTGCTTACAGGTTCTCACTACAGGACTGTGTGAGGAAAAAACTACCAAAAAGAAACAAGGAATTCCAGAAGTAATTTTTTTTAAAAGGGCAAAATGATTCTAAAAGAAGAAGAATTATTATATGATAAAAATCCATCGCTCCCCAAAGTTGCAAGAACACTGATGAAGGAAGGAAAGAATACTCTACCACGACAAAACGTAAAGAAACAACAGCTAATGCTTTCATGTCCGAAATTAAATTACACGATCAGACAAGCGTGGTGGGGGCCAGACAACGAGGGCTGCAAAATAATTAGAGGAAGTCAATTAAATATTACTAATAATCGCATCACCGTCTCCCTAATTAAGAAAAATAACCTGGCGGATTGCTGCAATCTGAGCTAATGCAACCCATATTAAATAAAGAGAATTATCGGAACGGCTCGACGCTTTGCAAAATCTGATCAGGAGTGCATTAACGGAAACACAATACACGGAGAGGACACTGGCAGATTCCGTTCATTAAGGAGCTCTATCTGGTTTCTCTGGACTGCAATCCTCCAGTGCAGGGGATAGATCCTATTTAATCAGGGCCGAAAACTGTTTCTGCCCCGCCAACCTGCCTGGGCTCGGAGATCAATGGACGGAGCCTTCCTCCGCAAACCGTCTTTATGAGAAGTTGGACTGGATAGAGGCCTAGAGAGTTCTCCACCCCCGAACTCCAGTATTTCCCTATCCTAGGAGCAGGTCCAACTAAAAAAAAATATATCTGGGGACTTTGGGAGTGGAGCCAGGAGCAAGGGTGCGACAAGCATGACAATAAATCCTATTTAAAGGGACTGCGTTCCTTTTAAATGCGTTCTCTCCATTTGGAAATAATAAACCTTCTTCTGGGGCTCATAGAATTGGACCCCCTGGTCCAATCTTTTTGAAATTTGGGAGGAGGGGGGGGTATTTTGAGGAGAGGCAGCAGATGCTATGCTGAAAATGTGGTGCCTCTACCAGATAGCCATAGATCAATTCTCCATTATACCCTAAAGCCAATGGCTGGGGCTGATGGGAGTTGTAGGCAAAAAAACATCTGGAGAGCTACCTTTGGCCACCCCTGCATGAGAACCGGTCAGATTCACCAACAGAAGGAAGTGATCGTAGAAGAAGATGACTGCAGATTTATACCCCGCCCTTCTTTCTGAATCAGAGTCTCAGAGCGGCTCACGATCTCCTTTATCTCCTTCCAACACAACAGACACCCTGTGAAGTGGGTGGGGCTGAGAGAGCTCTGACAGAAGCTGCCCTTTCAAGGACAGCTCTTGCAAGAGCTGTGGCTGACCTAAGGCCATTCCAGCAGATGCAAGTGGAGGAGTGGGGAATCAAACCCGGTTCTCCCAGATAACAGTCCACACACTTATCCACTACACCAAACTACCCAACCTGGATTGCGCATTCTGCCTTTTCTTACTCTTGACCTTGGTAACTGCTTTGCATTGACATGGCACTCACTTCCTGCGTCCACTTCCCCCTCCCCTGACCACCTATATCTCTCTAGCCAGTTTCTATATACCCTCCGTGCATCTGACAAAGAGAGCTGTGTCTCTCGAAAGCTTACACTGCAACAAAATTTGTTAGTCTTCAAGGCGCTACCGGACTCTTCAATATTTTGCAGCAACGGTCTAACACGGATCACTCCTCTGGCTCTCATAAATGCTCACCTGCATAGATAGTCCTCACGAATGTGTCAGGTGACTTAATCTCAATTATATCGGAAACCGGGGCCACGTCGAGCTTAGCTGCGAGTCTAGGCAGGAGACTCTGAACAGTAAAAAATAAAAGAGAGAGAGAGAGAAAATTGTGTCTGAAGGACAGAAACCGAGAGAACCTGGACTGTCCAAACACCTCTCCCCCACTACACATGAACGCCCTAATGCAATTAGAGATCGGCATCCCTAATACAATTAGAGGGCAACTAGAATGATTAAAGGGCTGGAGCACTTTCCCTATGAAGAAAGGTTGGAACGCTTGGGGCTCTTTAGTTGGAGAAACGTCGACTGCAGGGTGACATGAGAGAGGTTTACAAGATGATGCATGGGATGGAGAAAGTAGAGAAAGAAGTCCTTTTCTCCCTTTCTCACAATACAAGAACTCGTGGGCATTCAATGAAATTGCTGAGCAGTCAGGTTAGAACGGATAGAAGGAAGCACTTCTTCACCCAAAGGGTGATTAACATGTGGAATTCACTGCCACAGGAGGTGGTGGCAGCTACAAGCATAGCCAGCTTCAAGAGGGGATTGGATAAAAATATGGAGCAGAGGTCCATCAGTGGCTATTAGCCACAGTGTGTATGTGTATATATGTGTGTGTTTGTGTATATATATGTGTGTGTGTGTATATGAATGTATGTATGTATGTGTGTGTGTTTGTGTGTGTGTATACACACACACACAAATATATTGGCCACTGTGTGACACAGAATGTTGGACTGGAGGGGCCATTGGCCTGATCCAACATGGCTTCTCTGATGTTCTTATGTGACACAGAATGTTGGACGGGAGGGGCCACTGGCCTGATCCAACATGGCTTCTCTTATGTTCTTATGTGACACAGAGTGTTGGACTGGAGGGGCCATTGGCCTGATCCAACATGGCTTCTCTTACGTTCTTACCCCACTGAGGGTTGCCAGTCCCCAATTGGGGGGAAGGGTTCCCCCAGTTTGGAGGCCCTCCTCCCACTTTAGAGTTATCTGAAAACAGGGAAGTGGGAGGGAAATGTCTGCTTAGCTTTCAATTATACCCTGTGGAGTTTGATTCCCATAGGGTGTAATCACAGCTTTTTTGTTGCAGCAGGAACTCTTGGAGGATTGGCTACAACAGTGGAGTGTGGCCTGATATGCAAAGGGGTTCCTGCTACAAAAAAAAAAAGCCCTGGGTGTAATGGAGAATTGATCTGTGGGTGTCTGTGGCTCCAGAGGGGCTAGTTTTTGAGACAGAGGCACCGAAATTTCAGCATAGCATCCAGTGCCTCTCCTCAAAACACTCGCCAAGTTTCAAAAAGATTGGACCAGGGGGTCCAAATCTATGAGCCCCCAAAGAAGGTGACCCTACCCTCCATTATTTCCTATGGAAGGAAAGCATTTAAAAGGCATGCAGTCCCTTTAAATATGAATCCCAGAATTCCTTGTAGAGTTCAGTCGTGCTAGTCACACCCTTGCTCCTGGCTTCACCCCCAAAGTCCCCAGATATTTCTTGAATTGGACTTGACAACCCTAATCCCACCCAACGCACCAAATGCATCTCCTGCACGCGGTCCATTAAAGTGACAGAATCTGCAACCAAGTGGCACACTTCCAAAATCTTTTGAGAAAGCCACACATCTCTCTCCACCCAGTGAACCTGAGTTGCCAAGTGCACGATCTCTTTGCCGCAACTGCTTTTATGGGGCGTTGAATTTCTTATCAGCTCACCTTCCCAAAGGCAGATGCTCCAGCACAGATGTGCGTGTAATTAAACTGCTTCTGAGCGGCCAGGATCAGCGGAGTCAGCTCCTCTGGGGGAACGAGACATATTGGTCAGGGCGCCTTACAGCTCTGTATCACAGTAGCAATTGCAGAGAATCTCAGTTACCAACAAAGACACGAGCCTCACCAGGCAAAAATCCTTTGTAGGCCTCATGCTGGACGAGAAGAACTTTGGAAACCCCTGGAACTTTGCTCAGGTCCTGAGCTACCTGCAGGGAAAGCAGGCTGCATTAGTCAATTGCGTGCAATGAAAAAGAACATCCACTGCGACCGGGTGCTATGACTAAGAAGACCCTGCACTCAAATAAGCTGAGGCTAAAAGTGGGAGGGAGGGAAGGGACAACTGAGGAGCAACTGAGATTTACACAGAGCTGGGGGTTGTAGCTTTCTTTCGCAACTCCTATTCAGAATTCGACAGCCAGGCTTCAGAATCTGATCATCCAAGCAATGAAGACCCAACCTGCATTTTAGAACCAAAACTCAAAATTCAACCACGCTTCCACAGGAGAAAGCAGCTTCCTAGGTTCATATATTCAACAATAGGGCATGGAGGCTGAGGCCTTCCTCAGTGTTGCCTCCTAGTATTCCGACATTGACTGCCTCGGAACATGGAGGTTCCCCTCAATCCCTACGGCCACTAGCTACAGACAGACCTATCCTCCATGAATCTATCTAATTTCCCTTTAAAGCCATCACGACACTGGTCTTGCTTGGCAAAGTGCATTATGTGCACCCTCCAAAGTGAAAACTAAGTAAAAGTAATGTCTGGGTAGCCTTTGAAATGTTAAACAAAAAATATTAGGCATTTTCACCCATCCTTCGATCTGCTCACCCAAGAATTCCCCCTCCCCCCAATATCAAAACACAGATGCTCTTTTTTTCCTGTTTTTTTACCTTTTCACAGTTGGCACCAGCCACCAAGCAAGAGACTTCGCCGCCGACCTTTTTGGCCGCGGTGACGGCGTTCAACGTAATCGGCGTCAGAGCCTCGTTTGTGTGTTCGGCTATCACCAGGGTACTCTGAAACCTGAGCGAGACCTTTGAAGAACAAACAAAGGGAAGAAAGAGTATTCGTTATACTGTTAGATCGAAGGTCTCCAGCCTTTTGGAACCAGCGTGGGCACAGTAAAGATCCTTGCACTGGGCGGGGAGTAGCTGCCAAAACAATACTTTAAAAATCTGCACAGCCCATCAAAACACCAGTGGCCGGTCTGAGGCCTTGCTGGGCCGAAGCCCCACCTGGGCGCATCCATTTTCCAGAAATACTTGGCAGGCGCTAGGAAAAGTATTGGTGGGTGCCCTTGTGCCCATGGGCGCCGTGTTGAGGGCCAATACTCCTTCTAGGGCAGGGGCGGCCAAACTTGTTTAATGTAAGAGCCGCATAGAATAAACGTCAGATGTCTGAGAGCTGCAAGACATAAACATCAGCTGTTTGAGAGTCACGAGGGAGGGGAGGGAGGAGGCGGGAGAGAGAGGTGGAAAGAAAGTAACTTTAATTTCAAATGCATTCTCCAAGCCACTGGTTGGCTTGGCTTGGAGAAGCTATTTAAAGAAACCAATACCTTTCCCAAGCTAGCCAACGGATGGCAGGGGAGGGGCTTCAAGAGCCACACAATATATGTCAGGGGTGGCCAATGGTAGCTCTCCAGATGCCTTTTGCCTACAACTCCCATCAGCCCCAGCCATTGGCCATGCTGGCTGGGGCTGATGGGAGTTGTAGGCAAAAGGCATCTGGAGAGCTACCATTGGCCACCCGTGATATATGTGAAAGAGCCACGTGTGGCTCCCGAGCCGCAGTTTGGCCACCCCTGCTCTAAGGTGTGGAGTCCTGTGAACAAAAATTCTACTTCTTGAGCTACCGGCATTAAAGTGGTGAGCTGCTGCAGAAACTAGTTTGCTCCGGGGGTCATCCTTCTTGAGCTGAGACAAAAATGGGTGAGTCGGAGGCTAAAAAAGAACCGAGCTAGCTCACACTCACTCAGCTTAGAGGGAACGCTGTTGCGGGTCCCCTGGGTCATTAAAATCTACATGGATGCTTCGTATTAAGTTATGGAAGCCAGAAATGCTGGGCTAGGTCCCACTAACGATTCAGCTCCATCTCACCTGAGTTCCCATCTCAGAGCAGATCCCACCGACTCTGTTCATACAGATACATTCAGGTGGGTAGCTGAGATGGTCCGAACCAACAGAATGAAGTTTGAGCCCAGTGGCTCCTTTAAGACCAATGAAGCAAAAGCTTTTTGCGTGCAAGCACACTTCTTCAGATACAGGGAAACAGGCATTCCTCAACCTTGCTCTACCTATATGTCATGGGTGGCCAAGCTGTGGCTTGGGAGCCACATGTGGCTCTTTCACACATACTGTATGGCTCTCTAAGCCCCCACCACCCTGTCAGCTGGCTTGGAGAAGACGTTTGTCTCTTTCAATCACTTCTCCAAGCCAAGGCAGCTGGGGGCTTGGCGAATGCATTTAAAGTTGCTTTCTTTCCACCTCTCCCTCCCACCCTCCTTCCGGCTCGCGAGCATCTGACGTTCACGTCTCGTGGCTCTCAGACATCTGACATTTATTCTATGTGGCTCTTATGCTAAGCAAGTTTGGCCACCCCTGCTAAATGCAATGGTTGAGGAAGTTCTCTTTCACCGAATTTGAAGAAGTGTGCATGCACACAAAAGTTTACACCTTGAATAAAACTCGTTGGGTTTAAAGGTGCCACTGGACTCAGACTTGGTTCTATCCATACAGGTTACACAACAAATACTCCCACAGAACCACTTCAGTTTTCAAAAAGCTCCCCAGTGGGAAAATGGCTAAGATCCAGCTCATCAGGCAAAGTTAACCTGGTTGATCGTATACTTATGTGGCACGTTCAGTCACTGGATAGGATGTGACACTCCCGTCCAAGCCCTCTGCATCTAATGTGGTTCTCCGAACGACAAGTCCCTTTTGTGACCTCGATGGGAAATGCTCCTGCATCACCGCAACAGAAAAGGAATCAGGAAGATGTACCGTACCCAGGGGGTTTTTTGTAGCAGGAACTCCTTTGCATATTAGGCCACTCCCCTATGATGTAGCCAATCCTCCAAGAGCTCACAGGGCTCTTCATACGGGTCCCACCGTAAGCTCCAAGAGGATTGGCTACATCAGGGGTGCGTGGCCTAATATGCAGAGGAGCTCCTGCTACAGAAAAAGCCCTGAATCCATACCAGAAATTGCAAGCGACAGAACATATTCAGACAGCACAAGCAAGCAAATCATCAGCCTAAACATCTCTTTGCCCTAGAACAAAGGTGGCCAAGCTGTGGCTCTTTCACACATACTGTGTGGCTCCTGAAGCCCCCATCACCCTGCTGGCCAGCTTGGAGAAGGCATTTCTCTCTTTAAATCACTTTGCCAAGTCAAACCAGTTGGCGGCTGGTAGAATGCATTTAAAGTTGCTTTCTTTCCACCTCTCCATCCGCCCCCATCTATCTGCTTTCCTTCCTTCCTTCCTTCCTTCCTTCCTTCCTTCCTTCCTTCCTTCCTTCCTTCCTTCCTTCCTTCCTTCCTTCCTTCCTCTGTCCTGCAGCTCTCAAACACTCTGACGTTCACGTCTTGAGGCTCTCAAACGCCTGACGCTTATTCTACGTGGCTCTTAGTTAAGCAAGTCTGGCCACCCCTGCCCTAGAACAAAGTCTGAGCCCAGCGGTATCTTTAAGATCAACCGAGTTTGAAGCTTAGAATTAAGCTTCGTCAGTCTTAAAGGTGCCACCGGGCTCAAACTTTGTTCTGCTTACTGCTTCAGACCAACCTGGCTCCCCCACCTGAATCTACCCACCCTGCCTCAACCTGCACAGCCCAGGCTAGCCCAGCCTCATCAGACCTCAGAAGCTAAGCGGGGATGCCTTGGAGGGGAGACCTCCAAGGAAGTCCAGGGTTGTTATACAAAGACAGGCAAAGGCAAACCACCTCTGAACGTCTCTTGCTTTGAAACCCTACGGCAGGGCTGGCGAACTCATTTGTGATGAGGGCCGCATCTGACATAGATTAGACCTTGTCGGGCTGGGCTGGGCCGGGCCACGTGTGTAGCTACTTAAGATTCGGTAGCAGAGTTCTAACCTTTTTAAAGCAAAGCAGGAGTCAAGTGGCACCTTTAAGACCAACCAAGTTTTATTCAGAACGTCAGCTTTCGTGCGCTCTCTAAGCACGCTTCGTCAAGACGAGGAATCGTTCTGAATAAAACTAAGTTGGTCTTAAAGGCGCCACTCCTTTTTTGTTCTACTGCTTCAGACCAACACGGCTGACGACTTGGATCTAAACTTTTTAAAAGACGCAGACGAACGTGACTAAAGATTTTTTTAAAAAAAAATCCCTTAAAATAAAACATGCTTTAAACATTTGTACTTGTGGTCTTAAAGGTGCTTTCTTTGTATTTCTCCCGTGGGATCCAGGGAACTGGGCAAAGGAAGCTCTGGCTCTT
The DNA here is from genome assembly GCF_032191835.1 of Heteronotia binoei. Lineage (NCBI taxonomy): Eukaryota > Metazoa > Chordata > Lepidosauria > Squamata > Gekkonidae > Heteronotia > Heteronotia binoei. The sequence goes on from NC_083241.1 coordinate 36,201,192, forward strand.
TCCCTCCCTCCCCAGGGGACCAGGAGGGGGAGAAGCCTCAACCAATGGAGAAAATCGAGGTTTTGCTCTATAGCTCCTGTGCGATTGAGCAAGCCTGGCAAAGCAAGCTGTGATGCGGAAGGAAGAGAGGGGGAGAAGGAAGCAGATGACAGCCAGTTGCTCGGGGGCCTGATAGGAGCCCTCCAGGGGGCTGATTCGGCCCCCGGAGCACATGTTAGACACCCCTGGCCTACGGAGACCCATAAGTCAGCTGTGACTTGATAGTATAAAAACCAACAAACCCTTTTTGCCCATTATTCCAAGCTTTCCCCAATGCCAGTCCAGCGTTAAGAAATCCCTCCCGAGGTCTCGCAGAACTTTCTGGATCTCTTCCAAAGTCTTCATACTCGCCCTGCTGGGTATATTTCACCGACAACCTTGTACGAATGGCTAAATCTCACTCAACACTCTTAAGTGTCATGTTCGAGGGATGCATTACACAATTAACTGTATATAACACGGAGATCTCGCGGAATCCAGGAGCCCCAATTTATGAAGGGCGTCCAAAGTAATTTGTCACACGCAACGGCAATCCAAGCTACGGCTTGTAACTGCGACCAGAACAATGTAAGACACGCTCCCCGTTCCATCTTAAAGTATATTAAGCTCCTTCGCATGATTTAAGATTTTTTAAATCATCGGAAGTGAATTATCAGTAACAAACTACTTATTGCCAATATATATCAAACACCATATTTTTGATTATGTTTCAGACATCATTCTCCCTGAAAGTTATGGAGGCCCGCAGTCGCCGCCTGACGAATAAATCCATGCTTTGGTGGCAACGGGCCCACGCACCCGCCGAAATTTATAGTCCTGTCATCACGCAAAATGCAGTGAACTTCTGAAGGCTGAAGTTTCCAGGCAGAGTGAAAGGCATTTTTTAAAAAGTCAACGTAGTGCTTGGTTCAGTCAAGTCAAATTTAATACGGTCAGAGATCCATCCAAAAAAGAAAAATAAGTAACAAGTGGCATTAAAAACACCTAAGGTGTACAATTCAGCTTGGGCACAGTATAATTATACATTCCAATTGCCATTTCTAACTATAAAAAAGGAAAGGTCCCCTGTGCAAGCACCAGTCGTTTTCGACTCTGGGGTGACGTTGCTTTCACAATGTTTTCGCCGCAGACTTTTTACGGGGTGGTTTGCCCTTGCCTTCCCCAGTCATCTACATTTTCCCCCCAGCAAGCTGGGGACTAACTTTACGAACCTTGGGAGAATGGAAAACTGAGTCAACCTGGAGCTGGCTACCTGAACCAGCTTCTGCTGGGATTGAACTCTGGTCGTGAGCAGAGAGCTACGACTGCAGTACTGCAGCTTTACCACTCCGCGCCACGGGGCTCTTTTTCTAACTATAAAACCAAGTAAATTGAAATATTTCATAGACTTTTAAATATTTTTATCGATTAGTGATGGGATGGGGTAGGAAGAGAGAAACAGGACGAGAAGGCACTGATAAGGCAAGGGAAAGAAAAAGTAAGGTAGAAGACTGCAAATTTATACCCAACCCTTCTCTCTGAATCAGAGATTCAGAGCGGCTCACAATCTCTTTTATCTTCCTCCCCACAAAGTCACCCTGTGAGGTGGGTGGGGCTGAGAGAGCTCTCACAGCAGCTGCCCTTTCAAGGACAACTTCTACAGGAAGTATGGCTGACCCAAGGCCATGCCAGCAGGTGAAAGTGGAGGAGTGGGGAATCAAACCCGGTTCTCCCAGTTAAGAGTCTGCACACTTCACCACTACACCAAACTGGCTCTAGAGAAGGGGAGGGTGTATCGCAGAGGTGGGGAAAAGCAAAGGCTGCCAGGAGGGGGGGGGGGAAAGTGGTTGAAAGGAGGGATGCAAGAAGCACTAGAGAAACACAGGGAAGGAGGGGAGAAAGGGGCAACGAGGCCTCCTCTCAAGCCCTACTTAATCCAGCACAAAACAAGGAACAAACCCATAAAGGCCGCATACCAAAACAGCAGGACTGGTTATCAAAAATCATTATCCACTCTCCCACAGGAAAACTCCACTCCGAGTGCTTGCTTCACAGTGCCATTGCCTTCCCCAGCTCCAGCTTCAAGTCACTGGTGGAAGAACCTGAGAAGCCAAGGTCGGTGGCTGAAGGGGACCAAGGGAGGGGCCAACACTGTGGAGGCACCCGCTGGCAACGCACCATGCATCGGGCCACCCTACCTGAGCCTGCCGAGGAAACCTTGCCACCAGCCCCAGAGGCAGCCATGTCTCCCCTGAGCAGGACTCCAACCCAGCCCTGTAGCCCCCTCCCAGACCCTCTCCCGCTCCACAAAAATGGCAGCAAGAGAAGACCTGGGCCGAGGTGGCACAGAAGAGGAGGAGTGCCTGACTTCCTTCATACAAGGAAGACTCTTATCTGGGAGAACCGGGTTTGATTCCCCACTCCTCCACTTGCAGCTGCTGGAATGGCCTTGGGTCAGCCGTAGGCTAGCTCTCGTAGGAGTTGTCCTTGAAAGGACAGCTGCTGTGAGAGCCCTCTCAGTCCCACCCACCTCACAGGGTGTCTGTTGTGGGGGGGAGAAGATATAGGAGATTGTGAGCCGCTCTGAGACTCTGATTCAGAGAGAAGGAGGGGTATAAATCTGCAATTCTTCTTCTTAAAGGTGCTTTCTTTGTATTTCTCCCATGGGATCCAGGGAACTGGGCCAAGGAAGCTCCAGCTTTTTCCCTCCCTCCCCAGGGGATCAGGAGAGGGAGGAGCCTCAGCCAATGGAGAAAACAGAGGTTTTGCTTTGTAGCTCCTGTGCAATTGAGCATGCCTGGCAAAGCAAGCTGTGATGCAGGAGGGAGCAAGAGGGAGAATGAAACAGATGACAGCCATTTGCTCGGGGGAGGGGGCGTGATAGGAGCCCTCCAGGGGCCTGATTCGGCCCCTAGGCCACATGTTTGACACCCCTGGTCTAGATACTACTAATAAGAATTTCTTAATCAAGTACAGACAATAGAAATAGAAAAATCTTAAATACTTATTATTAAATTGCAATATGCATTCATACAAAAATGCCAACAGAACAGAACATTTCCAAGGGAAAGCAACAGTCAGTTCTAATACAGTTCACGGTTCAACAGGTAAGTCCAGTTCCTTTTCTTTGCAGGCTGACTGTTCACCTCTCCCACTGTGCGCAGATATTAAGACAGACTTCACGACGCAGAAAAATGTGCTCCAGTCCGAAAGAAGGTTCTTTAAAATGTACTGTTCTGTTGGTATTTTTGTATGGATGCATATTGGAATTTAATAATAGGTATTTAAGGTTTTTCTACTTCTATTGTCTGTACTTGATTTAAGACATTCTTATTAGTAGTATCTAGACAGTCTACATGGAGGCTTGGCTTCTCTCCTTGCTACGTCTATCCGTGGGTCTCACTCACTCTGGTTGCCAGACCTCCAGGTGAGGCCTGGAGATCTCCAGCTATTACAATTGATCTCTAGGCAATTGTTTTATTGTTTGTTGTAAGCCGCCCTGAGCCACTTGTGGGAAGGGCGGGATATAAGTTACGGAATAAAATAAATAAATAAATAATAAGAGATCAGTTCCCCTGGAAAAAATGACCCATTTAGTGGGTGCACTCTATGGCATTGTCCCTCCCTTCCCCAAACCCTGCCCTCCACAGCCTCCACCCCCAAAGTCTCCAGATATTTCTCCACCCAGAGTCGACAACTGTAACCTCCAGTCGCATTTCTAACTGACATATCATCAGTGCGCCCATCTTTCCACACTCTCCTCTCTTTCACAACCCACTAGCTTCCGCTCTTCCTGATTGTCAACCTTCCCCTCCTACACACATACACAAACACACCCCAGGACTAACAAGCTACTGCATTTATTTAACTTTTTGCCAAATTTCTGGGTATTTGTCAAAAGAAGAAGAAGAAGATGATGATGATATTGGATTTATATCCCGCCCTCCACTCCGAAGAGTCTCAGAGCGGCTCACAATCTCCTTTACCTTCCTCCCCTGAAACAGACACCCTGTGAGGTGGGTGGGGCTGGAGAGGGCTCTCACAGCAGCTGCCCTTTCAAGGACAACCTCTGCCAGGGCTATGGCTGACCCAAGGCCATGCTAGCAGGTGCAAGTGGAGGAGTGGGGAATCAAACCCGGTTCTCCCAGATAAGAGTCCGCACACTTAACCACTACACCAAACTTGCTCTCCCTCCAAGAAGGGCGTCTCCCACCCATGGCTTCAGAATTCCGGAAATTTTATAGCTCTACCCAACGCAGCATAATTGGCCCTTTTTCTTTAATTGTCCATCACAAACGCCTCTGGTTATCATCAGCAATATACCGCAGTTGATCATTCACTTTGCAAGAAGTGTACACAGATAAAAAGAGATCACCAGAGCTGTGTGCTTATAAACCCAGGGGCCATCTTGCGCTCCAAAATGCACATGAAACTGCCTTATACTGAATCAGCCCCTTGGTCCAACAAAATCAACACTCAGACTGGCAGCGGCTCTCCAGGGTCTCAGGGTGAGGTCTTTCACATCACCAACTGCCAGATCTTTTAACTGGAGATGCCGGAGATTGAACCTGGGACCTTCTGCATGCCAAGCAGATGCTCTTCCACTGAGCCACAGCCCCTCCCTAAAGCAGTACCACTGAAGTGTGATAGCCAGCTGTCCAACAAATATGACCAAAGGTTCTGTATCCTCCCCAAGGGGACTGGACCCAGAGTGACGCTTCCACCCTAGGTTGTATCCTACAGATGTTCTGCTGATGGAAGATGGAGGAGGGGTGATCTCTTGGGACTCCCCAACTTCCCACCAGTGTTCCCTATAACCTGAGTCAATGTGAGCTAGCTCATTGTTTGTTAGCCTCAAGCTCCCACTTTTTTGTCTTAACTCAGGAAAAATGGCCCCAGAGGAGCAAACTAACTGATGCCATAGCTCACAAAGTAGAATTTTTGCTCACAAGACTCCACAGCTTAGAAGCAGGGATAGGGAACGTTGGCTCTCCAGATGTTTTTTTTTGCCTACAACTCCCATCAGCCCCAGTCATTGGCCATGCTGGCTGGGGCTGATGGGAGTTGTAGGCAAAAAAACATCTGGAGAGCCAACGTTCCCTACCCCTGGAGGAAGCATTGCTTCCCACCCCCACGATCCATGTGATTTTCCCCCACATAAGGGCTCCATGAAGAAGAAGATATTAGATTTATATCCCACCCTCCACTCTGAAGCTCAAAGCAGCTCACAATCTCCTTTATCTTCCTCCCTCACAACAGACACCCTGTGAGGTGGGTGGGGCTGAGAGGGCTCTCCCCAGCAGCTGCCCTTTCAAGGACAACTCTGTGAGAGTTGTGGCTGACCCAAAGCCATTCCAGCAGGTGCAAGTGGAGGAGTGGGGAATCAGGGAAACCTGTAAAAGCATCCTCGTGCATCCCAGTGCGCACTGAGGGAAGGGGAAGACAGGGAAAGATACCCTGAAGGTCCACAGAATACATACACGCTACCCAACAAGTTCCCAGCAGCTCCTTCTGATATGCTACTCAGAACCTGGGGAGTTTTTTCACCATGGAAAACCCAGCACATGGTGCTTGGTGTGGGAAACTATGCTTCATGCAAGACACGCAAGCTTGGCCCTGAGAGGAGTAGAGATCAACAGGCTTGGGACAAGGATGACAAGTGAGAAAGTGGCAAGCTAAAGTTATTAAATTGTTTTCCTTCACCCATGATTGGGTAAGGTTGGCATGAAGCTAACTTTTGACAATCTGTCTGGCTTTTGACATTCTGCTTTGGCAAAAAAAGTGGAGGAAAGGAACATCCCGGCTCCACTGTGTATTTCTCCACATGTGCCAAATCACACCTTGCATTTTGCATGCAACAATGCAGAACAAGTTTACTGCTCACCAACTCAAAAAGCTTAAATTTATGTCAGAAACTCTCCACGGCAGGTTTGAGGCCATTCAAGACCATAACACACAAAACCAAGCAATACAACAAACCTCAAAAGGAGAAATCTGGTATAGAGTTGCATTGGAGCAGCAAAGTACACCCTGGAAGGCCCAGGTGTAAATCCCCACTTTGCTATGGAACTTCACTGCGTGACCTTGGGCCAATCACTCACTCTCAGCCTAGCCCATATCGCAGAGTCCTTGTTATGAGGCAAGGAGAAAAGTGATACAAGCCACTTTGGGTTCCATGGAGGGAGCGGGGAAACAGAGTACGTATTTACACCAATGGGATGAATTGTTCTCTGTCGTTTCTATCCTCATTAACAACTCTGGTCAGACTGGGAAAGCTTACATGGCAAAGCAGAGATCTGAACCCAAGGCTCCTACATCCTAGTGCAGGTGTGGCCAAACTGTGGCTCTTTCACACATACCGTGTGGCTCTCAAAATCCCCACCTTGATCCTGCCTGCTCCTCCACGAAATGGTTTTAAATTGTAATTATATTTTATTAGTTTTAACTTGTAAATATGAATGTTGTTAGCTGCCCTGAGTCCGCTTGCGCAGAGGGCGGGATAGAAATTTAAAGTAATAAATAATTAATAATAATAATAATAATAATAAATAGAAGACACTTCTCTCTTTAAAACACTCTGTCATGTCAAGCCAGCCGGCAGCTTGGGAGAATGCATTTAAAATTAAAGTTGCTTTCTTTCTACCTCTAGCTCCCCCCCATATCTCGTGGCTCTCAAACATCTGACGTTTCTTCTATGCAGCTCTTATGTTAAGCAAGTCGGGCCCTCCCTGTCCTAGTCCAACACTTAGCATGGCTTTCAACTTGTGGTACGATGCATTTCCACACTGTCTGTTTTCACCTGTCAACAACCTCGGTGGCCCTGATTGGGCAGGAAGGCAAAAGATAAACCTTGCAACTAAGGCAAAATATAAATCTTGCAAATAAACCAACCACTGCACCCTCCTGGCTCTCATGCATGCATGCATGCATGCTTGAACGAATGAATAAATACATAAGAAGTATTATTAGGCAGCTGGTTTTGCCTCCACTCCAGCTTTGGAAGCCGAAGGCTCCTGATCCACTCCTAGCCACTTCCCAGCTTCTGCAAGCCCAAGAGGTCAGTTTGACCTCTGACCCACTTGGAAGGCGGTCTGCCCACACTGCAGGGGGGTGGGGCAGCCGCCTTGGGGGAGGGGCGTAGGTAGACCCCGCCCCCTCCCCGACTGAGGGGGAGGAAAGGGAGCCTGAGAGGCCGGCTTCTCCTCGGTCTCCCCCGCCCCGGCAACTCACCGCTGCCCGCCCCAGGCGGGACGCCCGCAGAAGCCCCCGAAGCATGGCGGCTCTCCCCTCCTCGCTCGGTCCCGGTTGAAGTCCAAGCGCCCCACCGTGCACGCATGCGCACGCCAGAGGGCGGTAGGATCCCGCGAGATCTCCGAGAAAGGGAAAAGACGCGGCGGAGAGGAAATCTCACGATATTTCCAAGTGTGGCTGGGAGGGAAAGCGCGGCGTCCATCGCGACTGAGGGAAGCGAAGCCCAAAAGCGATGTGAGGGCATCTGGCGGCGCCTTTCATTGGCTGGCGGCGCAGGCCAATCAGGAAAGAGGCGGGAAGGAAAAGATTGGATGCTAAACGCCGCCTCGAGTTCGAGGTGGCTGAATGGGGTTGGCGCGCTTTTCTCTTACAAAATTCTCATGACTCTAGGGTAGCCAGGTCCAATTAAAGAAATATCTAGGGTCTTTGGGGGTGGAGCCAGGAGAGATTGGGGTGGAGCCAAGAGCAAGGTTGTGACAAGCATAACCGGTTGGTAGAAAAAGCTCAGCAGGAACTCCTTTGCATATTAGGCCACACCCCTGACAACACCATTGTTTTGTGCAAAGCCCAGCAGGAACTCATTTGCATATTAGGCCACACGCCCTGATGCCAAGCCATCCAGAACTGTGTTCCGGTGCATTCCTGCTCAATAAAAGCCCAGAGCATAACAACTCCAAAAGCAATTCTGGCCATCACATTTAAAGAGACCACACACTTTTTAAATGCCTTCCATTCATTGGAAATAATGAAGGATAGAGGCACCTTCTTTTGAAACTTGGAGGGCATTTTGGGGAGAGGAACCAGATGCTATGCTGAAAATTTGGTGCCTCTACCTCAAGAAACAGCCCCCCCCCAAGAGCCCCAGATACCCATGGATCCATTCTCCATTATACCCTAAAGGAGTCGGTTTCCATAGGGAATAATGGAGTGCCTGGCAGACATTTCCCTCCCCGCCCCCCTGCTTTCTAATGACCCTGAAGCAGAGGGAGGGCCTCCAAACCGGGGATCCCCTGCCCCCATCTGGGATTGGCAACCCTGCATGACCTCAATAAAGGTGGCACTCTGAGGGTGGCAATTCACCCAAGGTAATAATGTCCTGCCAACCCCACAAGTAGGTAGATCAGACAGTAGGTGATATGAGAGACCTTTGCCTGGAGAGCTGCTGCCAGTCTGAGTAGAGAATACTGACGTGATAGACCAAGAGTCTGATTCCATATAAAGCAGAGGTGTCAAACATGTGGCCTGGGGGCTGAATCAAGCCCCCAAGCAACTGGCTGTCATCTGCTTCATTCTCCTTTCTGCATCACAGCTTGCTTTGCCAGGCTTGCTCAACTGCACAAGATCTACAGAGCAAAACCTCTGTTTTTTCCATTGGCTGAGACTCCTCTCTAGGGGAAGAACCAGTGCTTTCTTTGTCCACCCCCAAGCACCAAGAAGACAGAGCATCACTGCCCCAGACATAAGAACATCAGAGAAGCTGTGTTAGATCAGACCAGAGGCCCTTCCAGTCCAACACTCTGTGCCATACAGTGACCAAAACCCAGGTGTCATCAGTGTTGGAAATATGTATCTGTTTTGTATGTCCTATGCAATGTTCTAAAGTTCCAGTCACTATAGGGTTAACACTGTGCCTGATTCCCTATTGTCTGCATGACCTGGGAAGAAGATACTGACTGCTGTCAATCAAGGTCTAGAAGAGGGAAAACCTGTTTTGTCTGTTTGGTCAGTTATTCAGGTGACTTCCTTTGTTCAGGCAGAGAGTTCAAGAAGAAGGAGGAAGTAGCCTCCATTAAGCACATCATCTTCTAGTGCAAGCATGTAGTTCTATAGCGCAGGGCTGGCCAAGGGTAGCTCTCCAGGTGTTTTTTGCCTACAACTCCCATCAGCCCCAGCCAGCATGGCCAATGGCTGGGGCTGATGGGAGTTGTAGGCAAAAAAACATCTGGAGAGCTACCATTGGCCACACCTGCTATAGTGTTTGTTATTTTCACCTCCCAGTACCCTTTCCCTGTATAAATAAATATGTTTTTGCTTCTTCATGTTAAATGTCTCTCAATTGTTATTTGATCCAATGATCCATCGCACTGTTTGAGATAAAGAAATAGAATTTCAAACAGAATTCCCTAACAATCAGCAGGTCTACCTGTGGGATCAGAACTCCAAAAGGCCTCCCACTGTTGCCCATCCTCCAACTAGAAGAAGAATTGCAGATTTATACCCCGCCCTTCTGTCTGAATCAGAGACTCAGAGCGGCTTACAATCGCCTTTATCTTCTCCCCCAACAACAGACACCCTGTGAGGTGGGTGGGGCTGAGAGGGCTCTCACAGCAGCTGCCCTTTCAAGGACAACCTCTGCCAGAGCTATGGCTGACCCAAAGCCATTCCACCAGCTACAAGTGGAGGAGTGAGGAATCAAACCCAGTTCTCCCAGATAAGAGTCCGTGAACTTAACCACTACACAAAACTGGCTCTCTACCATTGAACAAGTGGACTGTTTGTGTTCTTGGGAAGACTGGGGACTTGACAGAGCATTGGGATTCAGGGCACGCTGAGAAGAGGTCAGAGTGACCCCAACTATCCAATTTGTTATGGTACAGACGAGACTGAAAACTGGAGCCATGACCGTGTGGTGGGCCAACAGAGTCCCCGTGGGTGCAATCCTGCCCAAATCTCTGCTTGGACTCCGCGCAACTTGTCCAAAGCAGGATTAGGCACATCACCGCTTTTGGAACTGGGCTGCCTCGTTGGCTTTCTCCGCCTGCCAGAAATGCGAACCACATTCCGGGGGCCTCTGCCTCCTAATCGTTTTCATATTGGCCCATGAAATCCAAATCCCGAGCGAGAGAACGCTCCGTTCCTTCAAAACTCTCGAAAGCTCGTAAATTGTGAAGGCCTCCCCGAGCGGCCCCCCTGTCCTGAAACGGGCTCTGCAGACTTTAATGGGGCTTGGGTGGCCTCTGAGGAAGGGGCGTCGGCTGAAGGCCTAGTAAATCTGTCTTCCAAAAATGGGGATACCATACCAGGCTGGTGTGGCGTGGCCTGGCTCCTCTTTGAAGCTGCCAGATCGCGGAGACAACTGGTGGTCCCGCAGTTGTGGAGAAAAGCTTGACGTCTGGGCCTTCGTGGGCCGTTCCAGCACCTACCAGCAGATGCAGAGAAAGACCCCCTTTTTACGGCAGATGCAAGGGAAAGGGGAAAAAAAACCAACTACACTTTATAATGGGTCTCTGTCAGGCTCTGTAACTTTACTATGCTAAAAGCTATAAAATACTAACCAATGGACTCTTCATACTAACCCCAAAGCTTTTGTTATACTGTAACTAGCCTGCATATCAAAGGGAGGTTGTCTGAAGTGTTAACCTTGTATAGGGTGTGAAAGGAGCAAAGGAATGTGGCCATTAATAGATACCACGTCCGGCCAGCATCCTCCCTTAGGCAAAGAGATAAGGGGGAGCTCTCATAAGAAAGTTTGCACCTTCGGTCCATTTTGCTATGAGAATAACTTTGTTTAGAAAATGCTTTGATGTAGAATTCCATAAGATCCAGAGACCTCTAGTCTCTGGCATTAGTCTCAATCTCTGTATCTTGCAATGAGTTTCCAATAAAGTATACATTGTCTTCAATGAATGTGGCCTTGAGTCTCCATCGCCTGACATTTTGAGACTAATCCTTTGAAAAGGGTTTATCTGAACCGGCCACTTTGAAGTCGGATGGCTGAAAAAGTTCCAGACAACGGAGAACCTACAGGGAAACCGAAAACTCCCCCGTGGCACGTCCTTGGAACTAGACGGGCCACGGGGATCGAATCCCCTACCTACACCCAAACGCTGTTCATCAGCCCACCGCAGTGGAAGCCGAGAACCTCCACGGCACTGATGGACGCAGCCCCGGCATTACACGAAACCCTCCTCACCAGGCCACCGGCCGGAGAACCCAGAGAGGAGGGAGATGACGCACCCAGGAGCCCGCTTAACTCGGAGGAGGAGGGGAGCGGAGCCGGCGACCCGAAGAGGGCCGATGAAACCGCCCACCTGGAGGAGAGAATTCTGGAGAAAGTGAAAACCCAGATGAAAGTGCTGGCGAGGGAACTCCGGAGCGAGATCCAAAGCAACACCCAGGCAGTCGGCCGGGAGATCAGGAGGCAAATAGACCACCTGCAGTCCCTGTGGGAATTGGAACGCTGGCCATCTCGAGGAGCGGGGCAGCCCGCACCACTAGTGAATCCGGGTGGAAGTGGCAGCGGAGGAGCCCCGGCACCCCCTCCGGGAGGTCCAGCACCTCGAGAACCAGGAAAAACCCGTGAACTCGATCTCAAGTTCAACGGGGATCCAGAGGAAGTGGAATATTTCACAATCCAGGTGACCAGCTACATGCAGTATTGGGGGAACTCCTTCCCCGATGAGCCCAGCAGAGTGGTCTTCCTGGGCTCGAAGCTCACGGGAGCCACCAGGAAATGGTACGTGAGCCTGTACGAATCGAGGGGACCGGAACTGGGGAGCGTGCATGCCTTCTTACAAGCTATGCTACGGCAATACGAAGATCCCCTCCGCGAGGCTCGGGCCCTCAACGTACTGAAAGACCTGAAGCAAGGAAACCGCACGGAGAGAGAGTACACGGCAGAGTTCCAAATCCACTGCGCAAGGGTGAGAGGCTGGAACAAAATAATGAAGATCGAGGCCTACCAAAGCGGCCTCAGGTCCGCACTGCTGGATCAGGCCCTCCACCAAGCCTGACCAACTACCCTAGTGGGATGGGTCCAACTAGCAGGTGAAGTGGAGACAACATGGATCGGGTGGCACTACAACGACAGCGAGAGGGCAACAGAGGGGGACGTGAGGCTCGGTCAGGGGCAAAGACTAAGTCCAAAAAACCTAACCCCCCAGGCAGTGCCACAAAGGGGCCGACCACCCGTAGGTGCTACCGATGTGGCGACCCAGGGCACCTAGTAGGGAAATGCCCCAAGAAACCTCGAGGCCCCCCCCTCCGCACCGAAGCCTACAGGACCCAAGCTGAAGAAGACGCCGGGATGACCCAAAGAGCCCAGTCGGGGCAACACCGCATTGTCGGTGGTGCTTGACGAGGATTTTACCTGCAGGGGAGATGAGTCGGGAGACGAGATGGAGCCGGCAGGAAACGAGCAAGACCTGCCCTAAGCGGTGCCGAAAGGCAGGTCGACGCCACACCGGCACCACTACGGGTGAGAATATCCAGAGAACTATTCCTGGTCCCTGTGACTTTACTGAACCATCACTCTAAACAGTTTATGCACATCAGAGCACTAATTGACTCGGGGTGCACTAGAGAAATAATCACACCAAGGCTGGTGGAAGCCCTAGGATTACCTAAGAACCCACTACCCCATCCACTACAATTTGAGCAGATGGACGGGTCAGTAATGAGGGGGGAACCATGCATAGAAGAGACCCAATTCTTCCCCGTAGGAATTAAAGAACACTAGGACATGGAAGTGTTTGTGGTTGCCCCCTCCTCATCCTTCGATGTAGTAGTGGGGGTAGGGTGGTTAGCAAGACACCAACCAAACATCCAGTGGGCAGAGCAAACTATAAACTTTGACAGCAAGAAATGCACCCATCACCACTGGTTGGGGAACTGGGGCCCATCTCCTCCTCCCCGGAATGAGAGACTATGCCTAACAATAGAGGAAGTAAAATCCATCCCCCAAGAATATCGGGACTTACGCAGAGTGTTTAGTGAAAAAGAGGCAGACGAACTGCCCCCGCACAGAAACACGGACTGTGCTATCGAATTCATACCAGGGCAAGAACTACCCAAAGCAAAGCTGTATTCGATGGGATGAGCAGAGAAAGCGGAACTGAGGAAGTTCCTAGGCAAAAACTTAAGCAGGGGGTTCATTCGGCCCGCTACGGCGCCGCACGCGGCCCCAGTTCTCTTTAGGAAGAAAAAGGACGGGGGGCTTAGACTTTGTACAGATTTTCGCGGGATAAACGCCATATCCATGTCAAATGCCTACCCCATCCCACTGATTAAAGACTTACTAAGCACAGTGTCGGAAGGGCACATCTTCACAAAATTAGATCTGAGAGACGCCTACTTCCGAGTCAGGATTAAAGAAGGAGACAAGTGGAAAACAGTGTTCAACACCCCGATGGGGCAATTTGAATACTTAGTGATGCTGTTCGGGCTGCAGGGGGCCCCCAGAGTGTTTATGAACTTTATCAATGAAGTATTAACGGAATACCTGTACAAGGGGGTGGTGGTGTACCTGGATGACATCATTATCTATTCTAAAGATCTACCCTCCCACATAAAGCTGGTGAGGAAGGTTCTCGACACCTTACTAAAGCACAAACTCTATGCCAAACTGACAAAGTGTGAATTTCACCAGAAAGAACTGGACTATTTAGGCTTCCGGGTGTCGGGAAAAGGTTTAGCTATGGATCCAGTGAAAATCCAAGCGGTATTAGATTGGGAACCCCCGAGAACACGTAGACAGCTCCAATCCTTCCTCGGATTCGCAAATTTCTACAGGGGGTTCATTGAGGGATTTGCTAAAGTAATGTTACCACTAACAGAACTGTTAAAAACAAAAGGGCGAGGCCCCGAGGCGAAAAAACCCAGCTCAAGGCTAGCATGGTCCCCCGAATGTCAGAAGGCGTTCAAGAAACTCAAACAGCTGTTCACTAGTGAACCCATTTTAATGCACCCCAATGAGCTGAAGCCCTTCGTGGTGCAATGTGACGCCTCCGATGTAGCTGTTGGGGCAATATGATGCAAAGAGACCCAGAAGGGAGATTAAGACCATGTGCCTATATATCTAAGAAATTTTCCAATGAGCAACGCAATTGGTCAGTCTGGGACAAAGAAGCTTTTGCAGTAACGTTTGCCCTGAAAACATGGCGGTCCTGGCTGGAAGGGGCCAGAGTACCATTTGAGATATGGACAGATCACAAAAACCTAGAGGCGCTCACTGGGCGCTGAAAATTAACCACCAAACAGATCAGATGGGTGGGATTTTTTGCCAAATTTGACTTCACACTATGCCACATCCCAGGCTCAAAGAATTTTTTAGCTGACGCCCTCTCCCGGCTGCCGCAACACGAGAGCCAGCGGGAGGAGACCATAGACTCTCTCATTCCACCGTCAGCTATAGGAGGGGGAGTGACCACTCGGTCAGGGAAAAAGACCGAGAAACCAGAACCCTGGGGGGGGGGGATAAACAGATCACGGAAACAGAACACGAGGGGGAGGAACGACCGGAAGGCTTGATAAAAGGAGAAGGGGGGTTTTGGTATCACGAAGGGAAACTGTACGTTCCAAAAACCCTCCGCCAGGAAGTGCTGATACATTGCCACAGCAGCAAACTAGCTGAGCATTTTGGTTATGTGAAGACGCTGCACTTAGTAAATCGGCAATTTTGGTGGCCACAAATGAAAAGGGATATTTCAGAATTTGTAGCCTCTTGTCCTACCTGTTTAATGGCCAAAAGGAGAGGGGGGGAAACCCCAGGGCTATTACGCCCCACCTCAATGGCAGGACGCCCCTGGGCGGTAGTGTCTATGGACTTTATAGTCGAACTGTCAGCCTCCAAGGGGAGAATGGTGATTCTAGTAGTGGTGGACACCTTTTCAAAACAAGCCCATTTTATCCCCTGCAAACAACTCCCACTGCTAAAAAGTTAGCAGGACTCTTTTTCCAGTACATTGTGAAATTACACTCATTCCCAGACAAGGTCATTAGCGACCGTGGCTCACAGTTCGTTGCCAACTTCTGGCGGGAGTTTTGTAAGCTGACAGGGATTGAACAAGGCTTGAGTTCCGCCTACCACCCCCAAACGGACGGACAGACGGAACGCGTGAACTCTCTTCTCGAACAATACCTAAGGTGTTTTATCAATTACCAACAAGACAATTGGGTGGATTTATTACTTTTTGCAGAATACGGCTACAACAACAGCTTGCACAGCTCCACAAAATCCACCCCCTTTCAAATCGTAAATGGATACGAGGGGAAACCCTTCCATAATTTACCAGCCACTGACACTACTAGCCCCTCCACATAGTGTCGTCAGTGGTGGGAAACTTTGACTAAGGGGTGGAAGCTAATTCAAGAAAACCTGGAAATAGCAAAAAGGGATTACAAAGCCCAATTCGATAAAAAGCATTCCCCAGAGTGGACTTTCAAGGTAGGGGACACAGTATTCCTATCAACAAAAAACCTACCTTTACCTCAATCATCCAGAAAATTAGCATACAAGTATTTGGGACCATTCAAAATCAAAAAATAAATGCCGTGACCATCGAATTAGAACTGCCTAAAATGTTTAGTAAAATACACCCTGTTTTCCATTGCAGTCTTTTGAAAAAGGATCCTGGAGCTATGTCTTGGCATCCACGCCCAACGACGCCCACCCCTATTCAAGTGAGGGGTCAGAGTCATCATGAAGTGCAAGAGATACTGGATGCCAAACTCAAACGGGCGACATTGCACTTCCTAGTTCATTGGAAGTACTTTCCCCCTTCATGTGATGAGTGGGTCAAATCAACAGATCTGAGAGCCCCACTTCTTTTAAAAAGATTTTACCTACTGCACCCAGACAAACCCCGAGCAAGAGCTAAGGGGGGGCAGTATGTCAGGCTCTGTAACTTTACTATGCTAAAAGCTATAAAATACTAACCAATGGACTCTTCATACTAACCCCAAAGCTTTTGTTATACTGTAATTAGCCTGCATATCAAAGGGAGGTTGTCTGAAGTGTTAACCTTGTATAGGGTGTGAAAGGAGCAAAGGAATGTGGCCATTAATAGATACCACGTCTGGCCAGCATCCTCCCTTAGGCAAAGAGATAAGGGGGAGCTCTCAAGTGAAAGTTTGCACCTTCGGTCCTTTTTGTTATGAGAATAACTTTGTTTAGAAAATGCTTTGATGTAGAATTCCATAAGATCCAGAAACCTCTAGTCTCTGGCATTAATCTCTGTATCTTGCAATGAGTTTCCAATAAAGTATACATTGTCTTCAATGAATATGGCCTTGAGTCTCCATCGCCTGACATTCTCTTGCTTTTGGCAAAATAGAACCAGAGCTCCCAAGCAATTGGCTGGCAGGAGGGAGAAAAAAAGACCTTGTTTCAGCTTGGTAACCAAAGGACTTGTATCTTCCCTAGAGAAAATAGCCACTTTAGAGGATGGACTCTATGGTATTATACTCAGGGCTTTTTTCTATAGCAGGAGCTGCTTGCATATTAGGCCACACCCCTCTTATGTAACCAATCCTCCAAGAGCTTACAGGGCTCTTCTTACAGGGCCTACTGTAAGCTCTTGGAGGATTGGCTACATCAGGGGGTGTGGCCTGATAGGCAAAGGAGTTCCCGCTACCCAAAAAGCCCTAATTAGACCCCATTGAAGACCCTCCTCTCCCCCAATCCCTGCTCTCCTCGAGCTCCACCCCAAAAATCTCCAAGTATTTCCCAGCCAGGAGTTGGCATCCTTAATGGTAGAGTTATGGTTTGGTCCCTTCTCAGGAGCCTCTGAAACTTGGAACCAACCCCAGACCTTTTCTCCTCTTTCTTCTACAGCAGGGGTGGCCAAAGGTAGCTCTCCAGATGTTTTTTGCTTACAACTCCCATCAGCCCCAGCCATTGGCCATGCTGGCTGGGGTTGATGGGAATTGTAGGCAAAAAACATCTGGAGAGCTACCCTTGGCCAACTCTATTATACAGGATTTTCCCCTATTGGCTACCTGTAGCAAATATCCATTCTGTATACCAGGGGTGGCCAACAGTAGCTCTCCAGATGTTTTTTGCCTACAACTCCCATCAGCCATGCTGGCTGGGGCTGATGGGAGTTGTAGGCAAAAAAACATCTGGAGAGCCACCATTGGCCACCCCTGCTGTATACTGTGGATGGAGAATTCTGCCAGGGTAGGAAAGACTACATCAACGGTGGCCAAATTTGCTTAACCTAAGAGCCACATAGAGTAAACATCAGATGTTTGAGAGCTGCAAGACATGACCGTCAGATATTTGAGAGACGGAAGGGAGGGAGGGAAATAGATTGCGAAGGAGCGAGAGGTGGAAAGAAAGCAGCCTTAACCAGCTGGCTTGGCTTGGAGAAGTTATTTAAAGAAACAAAAGCCTTCTCCAAGCTGGCCAACAGGGCAGTGGAGGCTTTCAGAGACACACAATATGTGGGAAGGGACGGTGGCTCAGTGGTAGAGCATCTGCTTGGGAAGCAGAAGGTCCCAGGTTCAATCCTCGGCATCTCCAAAAAAAGGGTCCAGGCAAATAGGTGTGAAAAACCTCAGCTTGAGACCCTGGAGAGCTGCTGCCAGTCTGAGAAGACAATACTGACTTTGATGGACCGAGGGTCTGATTCAGTATAAGGCAGCTTCATATGTTCATTACATTTATGGGGAGGGACGGTGGCTCAGTGGTAGAGCATCTGCTTGGGAAGCAGAAAGTCCCAGGTTCAATCCCTGGCATCTCCAACTAAAAGGGTCCAGGCAAATAGGTGTGAAAAACCTCAGCTTGAGACCCTGGAGAACCGCTGCCAGTCTGAGAAGACAATACTGACTTTGATGGACCGAGGGTCTGATTCAGTAGAAGGCAGCTTCATATGTTCATATGTAAGTTGGTCTTAAAGGTGAAAGAGCCACACGTGGCTCCCAAGCCACAGTTTGGCCACCCTTGGACTACATGCATCTGATGAAGAGAGCTGTGTTTTCTCAGAAGCTTATGCTGCTGTAAAATTTGTTAGTCTTAAAGGTGCTACTGGACTCTTTATTATTTTGCAGCAACAGACTAGCACGGCTACCTCCTCGGAAACCTCCTCGGAAACGACATATAGTGTCTATCTGATCGATTTCACACGAGACTTGTTCCAGGTGGAGAGCCCTTTTGCTCCTGAGGCTTCTCTCCATTTTCGCACAAGTTGCCCCAGGGCTGCGAGTTGGCATGCTGTTCTCCCACAGCGAACAAGATCTTCTTCCGAGCGGTTTCTGTTTGCCGCAGAAGAACGGCGTGCTGACTAGCAGCTCCGGGGCACCTTGTGCGAAAACGGAGAGAAGCCCCGGGATCAAAAGGGCTCTCCACTCGGAACAAGCCCTACTGAGAAATCAGTCTCTGTTTGCAAAGGCCCAGCAAAAGGAAAACTTCGAGAAGACCCCTTTCCAAGACTCCTCCTTTGGAAACTTTTTGAGAGCCAAAGAGCAGAAGGCCTCTGTCCTTCGGTTACAAATCAATCAGATCAATACAGTAAACCATGCAAAGCCATATGGATTTGTGACACCCACCCTCAACCCTTATGAACCAGGGGCGGGGGGGGGGGATCAATTAATGGCATCCGCCAGTCCATAAAGTTTCCCTCTTTTGAGACTGAGAATACACCGTGGAGATTGCCTGATCGTTTGCTTCCTGTCACGGCCCGCAGCAATCAGAAGGCAGTGAGAAAAAGGTGAAGAACATCGTGGGTATAATATAGTGGGTTCAATGCATAGAGGAGACGCTGTTGCCGTGATCGTAGGTCTTTATTGAGTTGCAGCTTGGTCACTAGTAGCTAAAGAAGACTGCCTAATAGGGCCGACGGGACAACTATATACAGTGCTGGGTCCCTGTGCTAAAATGCCATTGGATCGTTCAAACCAGCAGGGGGTCCATGATTGGAGCAGGGCGGCAGGGATTTGGACCCTACTGCCCATTGTTCTAGAGCAGGGGTGTCAAACATGCAGTTTGGAGGCCGGATCAGGCCCCCGGAGGTCTCCTATCAGCCCCTTGAACAACTGGCTGCCATCTGCTTCCTTCTCCCTCTCTCTTGCTTCCTTCTGCATCACAGCTTGCCTTGCAAGGCTTGCTCAATTGCACAGGAGCTACAGAGCAAAGCCTCTATTTTCTCCATTGGCTGAGGCTCCTCTATTGGGAAGGAACGGGAGAGGAAGAGCTTGTTTTGCCAGGCTCTCTCAATTGCACAGCAGAGCTACTGAGCCAAGCCTCTCTTCCTTCTATTGGCTGAGGCTCCTCCCCCTCCTGGCCCCCTGGGGAAGGAAGGAAAGAGCCAGAGCTTCCTTTGCCCAGCTCCCTGGATTCCATGGGAGAGATATAAAGAAAGCACCTTTAAGTCCAACGAGTGCTAACGTTTTAAGCATGTTTTAAGTTTTAAAAATATATATATTTGTGTTTGTGTTCTTTATAAAATTTATATCTCTGCTACCTAATCTTAAATAGCTACACATATGGCCCGGCCCCTCAAGGTCTCATTTATGTTAGATTCGGCCCTCATAACAAATGAGTTCGACACCCCTGTTCTAGAGTTCCCAAGCTCAGTCCTCAGGGCTCTAATGAGCTGGACAGGAACACTAGTGAGGAACATACACAAGGGTCCACATATACAACTATGGGGTACACAGCGATGGGTATGTATTGCTAAGAGCCAGGAGGCATATTCCAAAAAAGAAGAGAGGCATCAAACGAACCTCCTAATCCATAACTTCACAGTAGAAAAGAGCAAGATTTCAGAAGCACCTTAAAGGTTTGATTCCCCACTCCTCCGCTTGCAGCTGCAGGAATGGCCTTGGGTCAGCCGTAGCTTTTGTAGGAGTTGTCCTTGAAAAGGCAGCTTCTGGGAGAGCCCTCTCCAGCCCCACCCACCTCACAGGGTGTCTGTTGTGGGAGAGGAAGATATAGGAGATTGTAAGCCACTCTGAGTGTCTGATTCAGAGAGAAGGGCGGGGTATAAATCTGCAATCTTCTGTCTTCTTCTTCCACCCCCAAGATTACAGTTCCCAGGGTGTCTGTTGTGGGAGAGGAAGATATAGGAGATTGTAAGCCACTCTGAGTCTCTGGTTCAGAGAGAAGGGTGGAGTATAAATCTGCTGTCTTCTGTCTTCTTCTTCCTCCTCCCCCAAGATTGCAGCTCACAGGGTGTCTGTTGTGGGGGAGGAAGATATAGGAGATGGTAAGTCGCTCTGAGTCTCTGATTCAGAGAAAAAGGTGGGGTATAAGTCTGCAGTCTTCTTCAGTCTTCTTAAATCACTTCTCCAAGTGCATTAGAGAGTGCATTTAAATTTAAAGTTGCTTTCTTTCCACCACTGTCTCTCCCATCTATCTTCCTGCCTGCCTGCCCTCATGTCTTGCGGCTTTCAAACATCTGATGTTTATTCTGTATGGCTCTTACGTTAAGCAAGTTTGGCCACCCCGGCCTAGTGTCTGAAGCTGCCCTTTTCTGCAGGGGAACCAATCTCTGTAGCCTGGAGCTCAGTTGTAATTCTGGGAGAAACTCCAGGCTCCACCTGGAGAATGGCAACCCCACTTCTAGGCCCTTCATTCTCTTTGTTCACTTTGGTTCTTGGTTACTTGCCATATGTTTTATTCATTAAGACACGACACAAGTCCCCCTTTTAATCCTACTTCAAGCTTTCCAAAATCAGCTTCCGGGGTGATGAGGCAGAAGGAATATTTGGCGGGCGGGGGGTGAGGTATTGAGCTATTAATGAGGACTAGAACAGGTTGGCGTCTCTTTTCTTTCTTCCTTTGCCTTCTTTAAATAATAAAATAAGCCCCAATCTTGCGTGGGAAACGCTGCCAAGGAAATTAGCTCCATTGAGCCAATTACGGCTTCACAGCTTAGGTTAAGCGCAAAGATGTTGACATTGGAAAAACAGGACAAAATTGAACAGGGGTTCTGAGATATCTATCTATCTATCTATCTATCTATCTATCTATCTATCTATCTATCTATCTATCTATCTATCTATCTATCTATCTATCTATCCAGGGGTTTTTTTGTAGAAAAAGCCCACTAGAACTCACTTGCATAACAGGCCACACCCTGCTTAAAAACAAAAGGCCTGTATCTAAGTGTCTGATAAGAAGAAAGATTTGTACTGTCATTTTAGCTACTGTGTAAGGAAAACATGGCTCAATAATAACTTAATTCATATTGACTTCATCTTTCTTATGGCATTTGAGATCCCTTCTGCATCACTTGCTTTTGCCAGAACAACTCTAAGTGGATCTATTCAGTGGGGCTTACTCCCAGGAAAGCATTTGTAGGATTGTGCCGTTAAATACATAATCCTTCAATTTTAAACAACTGTAGTGCACCTACCTAGGTAAACAAACACTATTTCATATTGGTGTATGAAGTAGTTATTTGATACAAGCAGAAATTTAGATAAGTTTCTGCTTTCTCTCAACTCCTCGAAATCTGTGGGGGTTACAATATTGCATCATTTTTAAAACTGTTAAAGCCCATCATAAAAAAAGCAAACATCATCTTTAAGTCTGGACATTCATTAGCTGAACTTAATGGCTCCTTCCAGGAGGAGGCGAAAAGAAAAACCATGATTCCAGAAAGAACTTTTCTGTATTCTGTTCCATGCTTTCAGTCTCACTTTGCAGCTCGAAAAGAATGACAAATACACGAAGTCTTAGTGAACTGACTTGATACAGATTAGATCCTCGTGCGCAAATGGGGTTGATTGCTTATAGCTCGTGTTTTAGGAGCTTAACACTAATAAAGTAGAGATTATATCAGTACAGTCCCTATTAGGGACTCATGTCGAATTTGTTCTTTCACAAACAGCCTCCGTTGTATTTTTTTAACCAAATTCATATTTTAATTCACAAATTAAAACAACGGCAGCATACCTTAAGGGCCCTTTTGCCGGTGGAGAAGCTGATTGTCATCAAAGATACAATGAAATTAATGATGAATTGAAGAAGGCCACTTTGTTATCTGGGATTTTATCACTAAGATGTCCTGACCCAGTTCCTATGTTGTAAAATAAATGATATTTACGAGGTCCAAATGTTTCTTTCCTTCCTGTTTCTCATCCTCCAAGCCGTCTTACTGCCTTTCCATCCCCAATTTTCTTCCCCTAGCTTTGGTGAGTAAAGATTGCTATTGTTTTGTACACAAGGGTCCTCCTATCCAGTATTCCCTCTGAGAAGAGTTAGCGTGAGCTAGCTCATAGTTTTTTAACCTCCGGCTCACACATTTTTGTCACAGCTCAGGAAGGAGGGCCCCAGAGCACACTAATTGATGCAGTGGCCAAATTGCTCACTTGCAGCTTTAATGCCAGTAGCTCGTAACGTAGAATTTTTGCTCATAGGACTTTACAACGTAGAGGGAAAGGGTGGAATTCTAGCTGGAGCTCCTTTGCATATTAGGCCACACACCCCTGGTGTAGCCAATCCTCCAAGAGCTTACAAAAAAGAGCCTTGTAAGCTCTTGGAGGATTGGCTACATCAGGGGTGTGTGGCCTAATATGCAAAGGAGCTCCTGCTAGAATTCCACCCCTGGAGGGAACATTGGTCCCATCCTCCTTCCTCTACCAGGATCCCAGACTCAGCCTGGTATATCAGCAGCTCCACAGTCAAAGCTGCTTCTGTTGATCCACCTCAGATCTGACAGAACTGGAAATGTGGGGTGCTTTTGTAACATTTGCACATAACGTTTTAGCTGGGCAGACGATTCTTTACCCCAAGCACCATTTCCAAGTTGTGTCCTTTCCGGGTGTCCCTTCCACAGATCCGGTCCTGGCAATCTTACAGGAGTGATTCCCTTATGTTATATATGCGCTCGGAAATGTGTCTAATTTATGAAGTCCTTGCCTGGCATGTTGGAGCCTGAAGGACCAAGCTTGGGGACGTGGGAACAATGGGCAATAGGATCAGCCCCATAGCCAGAAATTTTTGGATGGGGGGCCCAGGAAATAAAATTTTGGTTGGGGGGACCGTGGAGTCTTGACTGCTTCTTCCAGCAGCCAGCCTCCGGGCCCCAGCTCTCTCTCTCTCACGCTCTTGGGGGTGGGAAGAAGAGCCTGGGGAGAGAGGTGGCGGTGAAAATGGGGCTGCAGGGAGAGCTTGGGAGGCAGGGAAGAGCCCAGGGAGAGCGGCGGCGGTGAAAACAGGGCTGCGGGGGAGGCAGGGAAGAACCCAGGGAGAGCGGCAGCGGTAAAAACGGGGCGGCAGGGGAGAGCAGCAGCAGTGAAAATGGGGCTGCGGGGAAG
This sequence comes from Heteronotia binoei, assembly GCF_032191835.1. NCBI lineage: Eukaryota > Metazoa > Chordata > Lepidosauria > Squamata > Gekkonidae > Heteronotia > Heteronotia binoei. The sequence goes on from NC_083241.1 coordinate 36,224,445, forward strand.
GCAGGGGAGAGCCTGGGGAGAGCGGCAGCGGTGAAAACGGGGCTACAGGGGAGAGCCTGGGGAGAGGAGCGGTGGCAAAAATGGGGCTGCGAGGAGAGCAGGGGAGGCAGAGAAGAGCCCAGGGAGAGTGGTGGCAGCAAAAACTGGGCTGTGGGGAGAACTTGGAAGGCAGGGAAGAGCTTGGGAAGAGCGGCAGCGGGGAAAATGGGGCTGCGGGGAGAGCGGGGGAGGCAGAAATGGGGTGGGAAGAGTCTGGGGAGAGCAGCGATGGTGGCAAAAACGGGGCCGCAGGGAGAGCAGTGGGGAAAGGAGGGGCCATGCCCCCCAGGCCCCACCGTGGCTATGGGCCTGAATAGGATCCAAATCCCAGCTGCCCTGCTCCAATCACAGGTTCCCTGCTGGCTTGAATGGTCCAAAAGGATGCTAGCGTTGGGAACCTGGAGTGTATATATAGTTGACCCTGCTGGGCCAGTCTTCAGTCTTTGAGTGCAGACCTATATTATGCTGTGCCAGCTATGTTCACTACCACCTCGCCTCTTCATTGCGTGGAACCCACTATATCAGGGGTGGCCAAACTTGCTTAATATAATTGAATAAATTTCAGATGTTTGAGAGCCGCCATGACAGGGAAGGAAAGAAGGGAGAAAGAGAGGAAGGAGGGGTGGAAAGAAAGCAACTTTAACTTTAAACGCATTCTCCAAGTCACAGGCTGGCTTGGTTGGAGAAGTGATTTAAAGAGAGAAATGCCTTCTCCAAGCTGGTCAACAGGGCAGGGGGGAGGGGGCCTCAAGATCCACACAATGTGTGTGGAAGAGCCACATGTGGCTTCCAAGCCACAGTTTGGCCACCTTTGCACTATATTATACCTTACAAAAAATCATCAGCAATGCCTTCCCCAAGATTTGTGCCGTGCCACACTTCCGTAGCTCTATAGCTGAAACATCTTCTTGGGCCAGAAACTGCTGCATTTTGTGAATGTGCGTTTCCCGCCTGTGATGCGCTTTGTTGTGTTCTATGGTTCGATTGTTTTTGGTCTGCTAATTTTACTGTATTGTTTTAAATTGAAATTGTAGTTCTTTATTGCTGTTCAATTCATGTCGCGATCCGCCCTGAACCCATCATGGGAAAGGGCGGAATCGAAGCCTAAAAAGGTGACCCTGTGCAAGCACCAGTCGTTTCCAACTCTGGGGTGACGTCGCATCGCGACGTTTTCACAGGATGGTCTGCTGGGTCCTCATTCGACTGACCTCGGAAGGATGGAAGGCTGAGTCAACCTTGAGCCGGCTACCTGAACCCAGCTTCCGCCGGGACCAAATTCAGGACGTGAGCAGAGAGCTCGGACTGCAGTACTGCAGCGTTACCACTCTGTGCCACGGGGCTCTTCGATATAAGCCTACTAAATAAATAAATAACAAACATTTCAGTTGTTTAATCTGTCAAAATCCAATCATCACCAAAAGATCCCCACTTAACCAAACTGCAGCAGAATTGTGAAAAGGACACGGACATCTGTTGTGAGGGTGGCGTGTACGGCTGCAGATGTGTTAAGTGCCGTCGAGTGGCTTCTGGCTTTAGGGAAGGGTTGCCAGCCTCCAGGTGGGGCCTGGAGATCTCCTGATTTTGACAGTCGATCTCCATCTGGCAGAGATCTGCTCCCCTGGAGAAAATAGGTAAAGTCCAACAGTGGCTGTACAGTTAAAGAATCAAACAAAAATTAACTGGGCCAGAAAGAACAAAAACCAAGTCATTAGGAAATTGTACAAATTTATATCAGAAGTTCTCAATTCGCTAGCGTAATCGCTAGCTTGAACCAGGTTCCACTATAGACAGCTTTTTCGAAAGCCGAATGATAAACCTTAACGCATCGTTCTGTCACACGCTTATCAACAGCCATTCTTACCTTCAAGGCTAGTTCAAGCTAGCGATCACGTAAGGTGATGTTTACCTTAGAAGCCGACGTTGCCGGTTGGACTCCTTGTGTGCTGTAAGGAAGAAGGAGGGTTTTTTGACCCATTTGGAGTTGCGATTTTTTTCAGGCGTCGACCTATCAGAATGGACTTTTGTGGACTGTATATGTGCGGGATCTCTTTTATTGCATGAATTGAGAACTTCTGATATAAATTTGAACAATTTCCTAAAGACTTGGTTTTTGTTCTTTCAGGCACAGTTGATTTTTGTTCGACCCCTGGAGAAAATGGCTGCTTGGAAGGGTGGACTTGATGGCGTTGTACCATGCTGAGGCCCCTCCCCTCCCCAAACCCCGCCCTCTCCTGGATCCGCCCCCAACAGTTGCCAGGTATTTTCCAACACAGGCCTGGCAACCCTACAGTCTGGCAACCTTATAAACGAATGGCCTCCAGCACTCATTCGCAGCCTTGCTCAGTTCTTGCAAAGGGAGGGCTTTGTTAGTCCAGGGGTGTCAAACTCATTTGTTATGAGGGCCGGATCTGACATAAATGAGACCTTGTTGGGCCGGGCTGGGCTGGGTTGAGCTGGGCCATGTCGGGCCAGGCCATGTGTGTACCTATTTAAGATGAGGTAGCAGAGGTATAAACTTTTATAAAGAACATGGACAAACACAATAATAATAATAATAACAACTTAAAAACATGCTTAAAATGTTAGCGCTCGTGGGTTTTAAAGGTGCTTTCTTTGTATCTCTCCCATGGGATCCAGGGAAGTGGGCAAAGGAAGCTCTGGCTCTTTCCTTCCTTCCTTAGGGGACTGGTGAAGGAGGAGCCTCAGCCAATAGAAGAAGAGAGGCTTGGCTCAGTAGCTCTGCTGTGGGATTGAGAGAGCCTGGAAAAACAAGCTCTGCCTCCCCCCCCCTTCCTTCCCAAGGGAGGAGCCTCAGCCAATGGAGAAAACAGAAGCTTTGCTTTGTAGCTCCTGTGCGATAGAGAAAGTCTTGCAAAGCAAGCTGTGATGCAGAAGGAAACAAGAGAGGAGGAGAAGGCAGCAGATGACAGCCAGTTGCTCAAGGGCCTGATAGGAGACCTCCAGGGGCCTGATTTGGCCCCCAGGCCATATGTTTGACACCCCTGAGTTAGTCCAGCTCAGACTGGGCCTTTCACATTTCCTAGCACGATTGTCTTCTCTCATCATGGTGACCAAAATACAATAGCCTCAGTTGAGTAATTTTAGCTGCGGGGGTGGGGAACAGTGGCTCTCCAGATGTTTTTTGCCTACAACTCCCATCAGCCCCAGCCATTGGCCATGCTGGCTGGGGCTGATGGGAGTTGTAGGCAAAAAAACATCTGGAGAGCTACCGTTGGCCACCCCTGTTAGGGAGAGTTCATGTCTTAAGAATACATTTGTGGAAACAAACAGAACAGGGGCACAGTGGTCTCCTAAAAAACCAAAGTTTGCATTCCCTTATGCCGTTTACAGAAAAGTCTTGTTAAAAAAGCTTGATTTTTTTTTTAATTTACCCCTCCATTTAAAAACACACACACACACACTTCTTTCTGTTAACAAACAAGACAAGATGCTGAAAACAGATATTAATGAGCTAACGGGATCTTGACCGCCACCTCCTGTCCAACGGGATTATCGGACGGCTAATTGTTGGCAGATTGTGATTAACGTGCTTAAGGATTGAAAATTAATCTGCTCTTGGATTGATCTAGTTATGTTTTCATCTGCTCCAAACGGTTAATTGGATGGGGGGGGGGGGCTTCGCAGAGACACGGCTCGGACCAGATCTCTTCCCACCCTGGTGGGTGAAGCGGCTTCCAAATAGGTTGAGCTTTTGAGCGATGAATTATTTACAACCAAGGAGGAAGCGGCTTCACCGAGAGAACGCAATCATTTGCTGCGTTTCTCAAGAGCCTCTGAAATTAAAATCAATACCTTTTTTTTTTTTTAAGTCCTGCTGGATGAAAGAAGCGGATAGAATTCAAAAGCAAAGGGGATGAAATTAAAGTCTGTGCTGGGTCGAGGGCCGCCAGCTCTGGTTTGGGAAATACCTGGAGATCTTTGGGGGGCGGGGCCTGAGGAGGGTGGGATTTGGGGAGGGGAGGGGAGAGGCATCACTGGGCTAGGATGCCATAGAGCCCACCTTTGAAAGTGACCCTTTCTCCCAGGTGAGTTGATCTCTGTCACCTGGACTTCAGTGGTTAATGGTGGAAGATTTCCAGCCACCTCCTGGAGGGTGGCAACCCTAACTGGGTCTCGTTTTGTTGCTCGTGTCTGTATTGTAAGAACTTTGCATTGTGCAGAGGTATTATTTCTATCCTCTGGTCTTGGGGTCTTGGAGAACACCAGGGCCATGTTATTCCAATGGGGTTGCCAACCTCCAGGTGGGGCCCGGAGGTTGGCAACCTTCCAGAATTACAACAGTAGTAGCAGTGCTCGCTTCGGCAGCACATATACTAAAATTGGAATGATACAGAGGAGGAGGAGGAGAAGAAGAAGAAGAAGAAGAAGAAGAAGAAGAAGAAGAAGAAGAAGAAGAAGAAGAAGAAGAAGAAGAAGAATGACTTACAATCTCTTTCCCTTCCTCTCCTTATGAGCAGGGCTTTTCTTTTCTTTTTTATCAGGCACTCCTTTGACTATTAGGCCACACACACCTGATGTAGCCAATCCTCCAAATGCTTACAGTAGGCCCTGTACTGAGAGCCCTGTAAGCTCTTGGAGGGTTGGCTCCATCAGGGGTGTGTGGCCTAATATGCAAAGGAGCCCCTGCTAGAATTCTATCTCTGGGCCCTGTACTAAGAGCCCTGTAAGCTCTTGGAGGGTTGGCTCCATCAGGGGTGTGTGGCCTAATATGCAAAGGAGCCCCTGCTAGAATTCTATCTCTGGACCCTGTACTGAGAGCCCTGTAAGCTCTTGGAGGGTTGGCTCCATCAGGGTTGTGTGGCCTAATATGCAAAGGAGTTCCTGCTATAAAAAAGCCCTGCTTATGAAGTAGGTGAGGCTGAGAGAGCTCTGAGAGAACTGGGATTGACCCAAGGTCACCCAGCTGGCTGCATGTGGAGGAGGAGCAGGGAATCAAACCCAGTTCTCCAGATTAGAGTCTGTTGCTCTTAACGACTACATCACACTGGCTTTGGGGAGGGGAGGGGCCTCAGTAGGGTACAATGCCATAGCATCCACCCTCCAAAGCAGCCATTTTCTCCAAGGGAACTGATCTCTGTAGCCAGAATTATAATAGCCAGAAGTCTCCAGGTGTCACCTGGAGGTTGGGAACCCTAACCCACTACCTCATACTGGCTCTTTGTATGAGTTGGAACTTTCCACAGGATGTCAGACCCGGCGCAAGACAGCCAAAGTGATCCGTCCATCAATGACATTCCCACGGAACAGCCCGTAAAAACCTCGCTTTCGTGTGGGCAGCCAAAAGGAACTTTTCCAAGTCACGGCCCAAATGGAAAACTCCGTGCAACGTTGCCAGCATTTCAGACTGTATTTCGTATCAAACGACCAGAGGGTTTTCCCCCCCACCAGCAATATTTTTCAGTCATCTGTGGTCTGGAGAGGAAGAGGCTTGGCTTGGCAAACCCCCAAAATATTAGGCCCAAGTTTAGAAGAAAGGGGTGCAGAGGAAAGGGAACACAAGGGACAAATTGTGAACAATCTTAACTTTTTAGTGAATCCCTTCACATATGGCCATCTATTTAGAGAGTGTGTTGTGTGTTGCCCTGAGAACAGGGCTGTTGTAGGGGTGTTAATTGTCCAGATGGGACATGGGTTGCCAAACTCCAGGCCAAGGGGGGCCAAACTGGGGCTCAGGAGCCACATGTGGCTCTTTCACACATATCATGTGGCTCTTGAAGCCCCCACCGCCTCACTGGCCAGCTTGAAGAAGGCATTTCTCTCTTTAAATCACTTCTCCAAGCCAAGCCAGGACAGTGGTTAAAGTTGCTTTCTTTCCACCTCTCCTCTCTCCCCCATCTATTTTCCTTCCTTCCTTGCAGCTCTCAAACATCTGATGTTTATTCTATGTGGCTCTTATGTTAAGCAAGTTTGGCTACCCCTGCTCCAGGCGCTGGCTGGAGATCTCCTGGGATTGCAACCAGTGTTCCCTCTAGGCTGAGTTAGCGTGAGCTAGCTCACAGATGTTTAGCCTCCAGCTCACTCATTTTTGTCATAGCTCAGGAAGGATGACCCCAGAGCACAATAACTTATGCAGCAGCTCACAACTTTAATGCCAGTAGCTCACCACTTTAATGCCAGTAGCTCACAAAGTAGAATTTTTGCTCAAAAGACTCTGCAGCTTAGAGGGAACATTGATTGCAATTTATCTGCAGACGACAGAGATCAGCTCCCCTGCAGAAAACGGCTGCTTTGGAAGGTGGACCCTATGGCATTTGACCTCACTGAAGTCCCTCCCCTCCCCAAACCCCACCTCCTCAGGCTCCATCCCCCACATCTCCAGGTATTTTCCAACCCTAGGCAACCCTAGGGACATAGCCCAGCATTACAACTGATCTCCAGGTTACAGAGATCAGTGCCTCTGGAGAAAGTGGCTCTTTTGGAAGCAGGCCTCTACATAGCATTATACCACACGGTGATCCCTTCTCTCCCTATGGTTCTCTCCCCAGAGCTCCAGGAATTTCTAGAACCAATGTTCTCGACCCATAGGCTGGCTCTAGAGTGCTCATGGGCTAGCTAGCTATCAGGCCCAGTTCTTTATCTGTAAAACGGAAACAACACGGTCCCATCTCATAGGACTGCCATGAAAGCTCAACACAGGAGTCCCCAACAGGTGCCCATCAAGTGTTTTTTAGAAAGTGGGTGGGGACAGGCACAGCTCTTACCCAATAGGGTTTCTGATGAGCCACCGAAGATCTAATTGGCGATGCAGATTAAAACATAGGGTTGCCAATCGCCAGGTGGGCTAGGGAAAACAGGTAAAAGCCTCCACAGAGACCAGCCTCCTATCATATACAAAATCACAAATGTACTTACAATTAATAGGAAAAGGAAAGGAAAGGTCCCCTGTGCAAGCACCAGTCGTTTTCGACTCTGGGGTGGAATGGCTTTCAGAACGTTTTCACGGCAGACTTTCTACGGGGTGGTTTGCCATTGCCTTCCCCAGTCGTCTACACTTTCCCACCAGCAAGCTGGGGACTCATTTGACCGGCCTCGGAAGGATGGGAGGCTGAGTCAACCTGAGCCGGCTACCTGAAAACCCAGCTTCCACCGGGGATCGAACTCAGGTCGTGAGCAGAGCCTTGGACTGCAGTACTGCAGCTTTAACACTCTGCGTCACGGGGCTCTTTACAATTAACAATATTACGCAATGTTTACAAAATAAGGAACGTCAAGAACCCCACCCACAGTCATTCAATAGACAAATTAATGTCCAGAATTCCTAATCAATTGAGTGCAGGTCCAGATTCCAACCGTGAAGGAAATTGACCACACCGAACGGAAGCGGTCTTAAGCGGCAGCGTTTGAATCCCAAAGTGCCTTTGGAAAGCTCGTAGAAGCAAATGGCGAAACACGGGAGAAAGTACGACTGCGTCGCGTATCACTTTGTGTGCCTAGCTGCACAACCGAATATAGGAACATCGGTCTCCGTGGAAAACTTCATTGTTGGAATCTGGACCTGTACCCAATTGATTAGGAATTTTGGACATTAATTTGTCTCTTGAACGACTGTGGGTGGGGCTATTGACATTCCTTATTTTGTATCATTCTTTTTTAAACATTGTGTAATATTGTGTCATAATTGTAAGTACATTTGTAATTTTGTATATGATAGGAGGCTGGTCTTCGCGGAGGTTTTTACCTGTTTTCCCTGCTCTATTATCCGCGTTGCTCTTTGTAGGCTGCACAATCCCCAGGTGGGGGCAGGGGATCCCCTGCTTTGGAGGCCGTCCCCCTTCTTCCGGGTCATCAGAAAGTGGGGGCAGGGAGGGAAATGTCTGCTGGGCACGCCATTATCCCCTACTATGGAGACCAACACCCGTAGGGTATAATGAAAAACTGATCTGTGGGTATTTGGGGCTCGGGGGGGGCTGTTTTTTTAGCTAGAGGCACCAAATCTGCAGCATAGCATCCAATGCCTCTCCCCTAAATATCCTCCAAGTTTCAAAATGATTGGACCAAGGGGTCCAGTTCTGTGAGCCCCCAAAGAAGGTGCCCCTATCCTTAATTATTTCCAATGGAGGGAAGGAATGCAGTTCCTTTAAACAGGATGGCCAGTGCTCCCTTTGGAGTTCAATTATACTTGTCACAACCTTGCTTCTGGCTCCACCCCCAATGTCTCCTAGCTGTACCTTTACCTTTAGCAGAGATATAAATTATATAAAAGACACAGACAAACACAATGTTTTTTAAATTTAAAACATTAGCACTCATTGGTCTTAAAGGTGCTTTCTTTGTATCTCTCCCATGGGATCCAGGGAACTGGTCAAAGGAAGCTCTGACTCTTTCCTTCTGTCCCCAGGGACTGGGTGGGGGGGAAGCCTCAGTAAATAGAAGGAAGAGAGGTTTGGCTCAGTAGCTATGCTGTGGGATTGAAAGAGCCTGCAAAGCAAGCTATTCCTCCCCCCTTCCTCCCCAAGGGAGGAACCTCAGCCAATGGAGAAAATAGAGGCTTTGCTCTGTAGCTCCTGTGCGATTAAGTCTGGCAAAGCAAGCTGTGAAGCAGAAGAAAGCAAGACAGAGGGAGCAGATGACAGCCAGTTGCTCGGGGGCTTGATTCGGCCCCCGAACTGCATGTTTGACACCCCTGCTCTAAACTGTGGAGCCTTGTGAGCAAAAATTCTACTTTGTGGGCTACTGGCATTAAAGTTGTGAGTGAGCCACTTGGCTACTGCATGAATTAGTCTGCTCTGGGGCCATTTTTCTTGAGCTAGGACAAAAAGATGTGAGCTGGAGGCTAAGAAACTGTGAGCTAGCTCGCACTAACACAGCTTATAGGGAACACTGCTGGCTAACCATCCAGATTTTCTAAAAAGCGGGAGAAAGATATGCATAAAGTAAAGACAAAAATATAACAACAGAGGTGGCGGATCTACATGCCAGTTTGTATAAACATTTCCCAAATATAAAAAAATGTCCATACACAATTGGAGATCTTCAGGGGTGGAATTCTAGCAGGAGCTCCTTTGCGTATTAGGTCACACACACCTCGATATAGCCAATCCTTCAAGAGCTTACAAGGCTCTTTTTTGTAAGCTCCTGAAGGATTGGCTACATTGGGGTGTGTGGCCTAATATGCAAAGGAGCTCCTGCTAGAATTCCACCCCTGGAGATCTGTACAGCATGTTTTCAAATACTGATAAAGTCCTAATGTCCTCAATCCATTGATTTACTGGAGGCGGGCTTCAATCTTTACAAAGCTGCAATAAACCACAGCTTGAATTGTGCCTGGAAGTACACTGTAAGCTAATGTAGCCTCTTAAAGGAGAAATGCTGCCCAAAGCCAAACCAGAAGGTGTGTCTGCCATTTGTTCCAATTGAAGCCTCATAAGCCTACAAAGCATTCCAAATAAAGAAGGATGCCTTAATTATTTGATAGAGGTTGCAGGTACCTAACCACACTCACTTAAAACAAAATCCAGTATACAAAACCGTTAGGATTAAGCAGAACTGCAGAGTAACTCTTGCCTTGTCTAAATTAAAGGAGGCGGGGCGGGGGAGGGAGTCCTAACTGTTGCTGGGTTAGCCATAGCTATTGCAGTAGTTGTCCTTGAAAGGGCAGCTTTTTTGAGAGCTCTCTCAGTCCCACCAACCTCACAGGGTGTCTGTTGTGGGGGGGGGGGGAGATCTAGGAGATTGTAAGCAGCCCTGAGTCTCTGATTCAGAGAGAAGGGTGGGGTATAAATCTGCTGTCTTCTGTCTTCTTCCTGTTTCACCCCCAGATTACAGCCCTCTGTGATGAGACTGCCCTAACCTAGAGGACCGAGGCTAGTCTGATCTCATCAGCTCTCAGAAGCTAAGCAGAGGCTCCCTTGGTTAGTGCTTGAATAGGAGGCCACCAAGAAAGCCCAGGGTTGCTATGCAGAGGCAGGCAAGGGCAAAACACCTCTGTTTGTCTCTTGCCTTGAAAACCCTACAGCAGGGGAGGGGAACCTCCGTCCCGAGGGATGTATACGGCCCTCGAGTTCACTTGGTGTGGCCCTCGGGGATTGCTGGACCGAACCAAGCCACGTGGCAGCCTCTCTGGGGCCTGGCTGGCCAGCGAGGATCATGGGGTCCAGCTGCGCTGTGCAGCAGCCTCCCCAGGGCCAGGCAGGGATCACAGGGCCCAGATGTACCGTGCGGCAGCCTCCCTGGGGCCTGGCTGGCCGGCCAGAATTGCTGCAGGGCCTGGAAAAGTTACTGTCCCAGTTCAGTTTGCACTAGATTATCCCAGTTGGTGTGGCCTAATCTGCTAATATTAGGGGATGTGGTCTAATACTGAGTCCCTGCTGGGCTTTTTCTACAAAAAAGCCCCAGACCTATGCATTTGCCTAGGGTGGAAGGCCATGTGTGTGTGTGTGTACCAGATTAGGCTCTCCCCATATGACTTCAAATAGAAATACACTTATTTGCAATAATTTTGCTGGTCTGAATCGTTCTCTCTCAGCGGAGCAGTTTTTTTAAGTTGATAATTTTTTATGGCCCGCGAATGATGTTATAAATATCCATATGGCCCTTGGCAGAAAAAAGGTTCCCCATCCCTGGTCTGGAGGGTCACAATTGAGGTGTATATGACTCTCCACCACTCTACCACAGTGAGATCATGGAAGCAAAGCAAGACAGGTAGACGTCTTGGATTCTCCAAGCCCCACGGCAACTCAGCCCTAGGGAAGTTTTTACCTCAATCCCTCTCTTTTGGCAAGACCTGGGAAGGGTCCCTAAAACTGAACCAACCATGCTTTTTTTGGGGGGGGGGGGTAGGGCTTTGTATTAAATTCATCTTTAAAATACATTGCCTAATTAGTCAGGAGAAAGTTCCTAGACAGTCAGAAGGCTTTTAATCGATGAATGAAGTTAGTCAATTAAGCATCGCAACCCTAATATTAAACCCCATGATAAATAGAAGGGATGCGAGACGACAATCGTATATTAAAATAGCAGATCAGAGAAGCACATCAAAGTCCCCGGTAGATCCGTTTATTTATTAATCCCAACTGATAGGACAACCATGAGCATTCATTTCCTTAATAGGCTTGGGCTAATGATCTCTAATGGATCACTTTGGGGATTATTAATCTCCCTTAGGTTCTTTTCTCTTATTTCTGGGCTATGAATGCCCGTTCCTCCTTCATTCCCTTCCACTTTCTTTAATCTTATCGTTCTCACCTGGGCTCTAGTAATATGGTTGATCCACCATCAGGAACTAACTTCAGCTTCCTGGGGCAGTGATGCTCTGTATTTTTGGTGCTTGGGGGGGGGGTGACAGTGGGAGGGCTTCTAGTGTCCTGGCCCCACCGATGGACCTCCTGGCAGCAATTTTTCTTGCTACTGTGTGATACAGAGTGTTGGACTGGATGGGCCATTGGCCTGATCCAACATGGCTTCTTTTATGTTCTTATGTGGCATAGAGTGTTGGACTGGATGGGTCATTGGCCTGATCCAACATGGCTTCTCTTATGTGACACAGAGTGTTGGACTGGATGGGCCATTGGCTTGATCCAACATGGCTTCTCTTATGTGACACAGAGTGTTGGACTGGATGGGCCATTGGCTTGATCCAACATGGCTTCTCTTGTGTTCTTATGTGACACAGAGTGTTGGACTGGATGGGCCATTGGCCTCATCCAACATGGCTTCTTTTATGTTCTTATGTGGCATAGAGTGTTGGACTGGATGGGTCATTGGCCTGATCCAACATGGCTTCTCTTATGTGACACAGAGTGTTGGACTGGATGGGCCATTGGCTTGATCCAACATGGCTTCTCTTATGTGACACAGAGTGTTGGACTGGATGGGCCATTGGCTTGATCCAACATGGCTTCTCTTATGTTCTTATGTGACACAGAGTGTTGGACTGGATGGGCCATTGGCCTGATCCAACATGGCTTCTTTTATGTTCTTATGTGGCACAGAGTGTTGGACTGGATGGGTCATTGGCCTGATCCAACATGGCTTCTCTTATGTGACACAGAGTGTTGGACTGGATGGGCCATTGGCTTGATCCAACATGGCTTCTCTTATGTTCTTATGTGACACAGAGTGTTGGACTGGATGGGCCATTGGCTTGATCCAACATGGCTTCTCTTATGTTCTTATGTGACACAGAGTGTTGGACTGGATGGGCCATTGGCCTGATCCAACATGGCTTCTTTTATGTTCTTATGTGGCACAGAGTGTTGGACTGGATGGGTCATTGGCCTGATCCAACATGGCTTCTCTTATGTGACACAGAGTGTTGGACTGGATGGGCCATTGGCTTGATCCAACATGGCTTCTCTTATGTTCTTATGTGACACAGAGTGTTGGACTGGATGGGCCATTGGCCTGATCCAACATGGCTTCTTTTATGTTCTTATGTGGCACAGAGTTTTGGACTGGATGGGTCATTGGCCTGATCCAACATGGCTTCTCTTATGTGACACAGAGTGTTGGACTGGATGGGCCATTGGCTTGATCCAACATGGCTTCTCTTATGTTCTTATGTGGCACAGAGTGTTGGACTGGATGGGTCATTGGCCTGATCCAACATGGCTTCTTTTATGTTCTTATGTGACACAGAGTGTTGGACTGGATGGGCCACTGGCCTGATCCAACATGGCTTCTTTTATGTTCTTATGTGGCACAGAGTGTTGGACTGGATGGGTCATTGGCCTGATCCAACATGGCTTCTCTTATGTGACACAGAGTGTTGGACTGGATGGGCCATTGGCTTGATCCAACATGGCTTCTCTTATGTTCTTATGTGACACAGAGTGTTGGACTGGATGGGCCATTGGCCTGATCCAACATGGCTTCGTTTATGTTCTTAAATATTTGGAGTGGGGTAATCCAGCACACACACCCTACAAGTTTATGAATGCCACAACCCCAAATGCAGGTTTCTCAATTAAAATTACACAAAATTCCAGAAGAGAATCGATCTAAGTGAAATCTGACCCTTGACTTCAATAGACTTAGCCAGCCTTCCTTCCTTCCTTCATCCCTCCTTCCTTCCTTCCCTCCCTCCCTTCTCTCAAACATCTGATGTTCATGTCCTGTGGTTTTAGCCATCTGATATTTATTCTAATATGGCTCTTATGTTAAGGGAGTTTGAAGAAGAAGAACTGCAGATTTATACCCCGCCCTTCTCTCTGAATCAGAGACTCAGAGTGGCTTACAATCTCCTAGATCTTCTCCCCCCACAACAGACACCCTGTGAGATGGGTGAGGCTGAGAGAGCTCTCCCAGAAGCTGCCCTTTCAAGGACAACCTCTGCCAGAACTATGGCTAACCCAAGGCCCCTCCAGCAGGTGCAAGTGTAGGAGTGGGGAATCAAACCCGGTTCTCCCAGATAAGAGTCCACGCACTTAACCACTACACCAAACTGGCTCTCTTTGGCCACTCTTGCCCTAATCCAACAAGGAAAACCAAGAAAACAGGAAGTACTACACATATTTCTCTTGGCTAAAAAGAAAAAGAGACTGGATTTATATCCCACCCTTCACTCCGAATCTCAGAGTCTCAGAGTAGTTTACAATTTCCTTTACCTTCCTCCCCACAACAAACACCCTGTGAGGTTGGTGGGGCTGAGAGAGCTCTCACAGAAGCTGCCCTTTCAAGGACAACTCTGCAAGAGCTATGGCTGACCTAAGGCCATTCCAGAAGCTGCAAGTGGATGAGCGAGGAATCAAAATGCTAAGGATAGGAGCTGGGGAGGGGGGAGGATTACCAATATAAATTATTCTTGAATTGTAGAGTAGACCCCCCCAAGTGACCATGTGGCATTTGGGAGGGTCGGGATCCTGATCTGGGTGGCGCCTCTCATGCCCAGCAGCTACCATCTGGGTAAATAGAATGCCTCCTTGCAGTGACCTTTGCCCCTCATATTTGGTGGGGGGAAAAGGAAAGGAAAGGTCTCCTGTGCAAGCACCAGTTGATTCCGACTCTGGGGTGAGGTTGCTTTCACAACTTTTTCACGGCAGACCTTTTTACAGGGTGGTTTGCCATTGCCTTCCCCAGTCATCGACACTTTCCCCCCAGCAAGCTGGGTCCTCATTTTACCCACCTCGGAAGGATGGAAGGCTCAGCCAACCTCGAGCCGGCTACCTGAAAACCCAGCTTCTGCCGGGGATCGAACTCAGGTCGTGTGAGCAGAGTTTAGGACTGCAGTACTGCAGCTTTAACACTCTACGCCACGGGGCTCATCTTTGGTGACAGGCCCCCTAATTGGATTTGAAAAATGGTGAGTACCAGAAGAGCTTCATCGAACCACTGACTTGGAAGGTCCCACAGAGGCCATCTAGTCCAACCCCCCTGCTCAATGCAGGCTCAGCCTAGAGCATCCTCAATGCATGTTTGTCCAGCTGGTGCTTCAAGGCTGCCGGTGAGGGAGAGCTCACCACTTCCCTAGGGAGCTGATTCCACTATTGAACAACTCTGACTGTCAAAAAGGGTTTTCCTAATGTCCAGGTGGCACCTTCTGGCCCTTAATTTAAACCCATTCTTACGAGTTCTCTCTGCTGCTGCAAACAGGAATAGCTCCCTGCCCTCCTCTGAAGGAGCTGGGGATGTTTAGCCTGGAGAGGAGGCGGCTGAGAGGTGATAGGATCACCATCGTCAAGTACTTGAAGGGCTGTCCTATAGAGCATGGGGTGGAATTGTTTTCTGTGGCCCCAGAAGGTAGGACCAGAACCAATGGGTTGAAATTAGATCAAAAGGGTTTCCGGCTCAACACTACGAAGAACTTCCTGACAGTTAGAGCGATTCCTCAGTGGAACAGGCTTCCTCAGGAGGTGGTGGGCTCAACATTAGGAAGAACTTCCTCACCGTTAGAGCAGTTCCTCAGTGAAACAGGCTTCCTCAGGAGGTGGTGGGCTCAACATTAGGAAGAACTTCCTGACCGTTAGAGCGATTCCTCAGTGGAACAGGCTTTCTCGGGAGGTGGTGGGTTCAACATTAGAAAGAACTTCCTGACAGTTAGAGCGATTCCTCAGTGGAACAGGCTTCCTCAGGAGGTGGTGGGCTCAACATTAGGAAGAACTTCCTGACAGTTAGAGCGATTCCTCAGTGGAACAGGCTTCCTCAGGAGGTGGTGGGCTCAACATTAGAAAGAACTTCCTGACAGTTAGAGCGATTCCTCAGTGGAACAGGCTTCCTCAGGAGGTGGTGGGCTCAACATTAGGAAGAACTTCCTGACCGTTAGAGCAGTTCCTCAGTGGAACAGGCTTCCTCAGGAGGTGGTGGGCTCAACATTCGGAAGAACTTCCTGACCGTTAGAGCAGTTCCTCAGTGGAACAGGCTTCCTCAGGAGGTGGTGGGCTCAACATTCGGAAGAACTTCCTGACCGTTAAAGCAGTTCCTCAGTGGAACAGGCTTCCTCAGGAGGTGGTGGGCTCAACATTAGGAAGAACTTCCTGACCATTAGGGCGGTTCCTCAGTGGAACAGGCTTCCTCAGGAGGTGGTGGGCTCAACATTCGGAAGAACTTCCTGACCGTTAGAGCAGTTCCTCAGTGGAACAGGCTTCCTTGGGAGGTGGTGGGCTCTCTTTCCTGGGAGGTTTTTAAACATAGATGGCCATCTGACAGCAATGAAGATCCTGTGAATTTAGGGGGAGGTGTTTGTGAGTTTCCTGCATTGTGCAGGGGGTTGGACTAGATGACCCTAGAGGTCCCTTCCAACTCTATGATTCTATGAAATGACAGCCCTTCAAAGACTTCAAAAGAGCCATCCTGTCCCCCCCATCCACCCACACTCCCCGTCCTCTTCTCCAGACTGAACATTCCCAAATCCTTCAGCTTTTTCTCACAGGGCTTGGTCTCCAGGCCCCTGAGCATCCTCGTCACTCTTCTCTGCCCCGCTTTCCATTCTGTCCACGTCCTCCTTGAAGTGAGGCCTCACTCTCATGCTACCCAGAGCAAAGGTTTGCTCTATTTGTTAATATTCCTATTCTGTCATTGGATCTTAAATTTGAACCATTTTGCATTCTAAGCCTACCAGCTATATGTAGGCTTAGAATAGACCTGCAACTTAGAATAGACCTACCAGCTATATGTAGCTCCGCTCACTATACCTGATTCCTCTTAAGAACATAAGAGAAGCCATGTTGGATCAGGCCAATGGCCCATCCAGTCCAACACTCTGTGTCACACAGTGGCCAAAACACCCCAAGTGCCATCAGGATGTTCACAAGTGGGGCTAGAAGCCCCTCCACTTTGCCCTCCCCCAAGCACCAAGAATACAGGAGGTGCCCCAGACAGTTCCAACAATACGCTGTAGCTAATAGCCACTGATGGACCTCTGCTCTGTATTTTTATCCAATCCCCTCTTAAAGCTGGCAATGCTGCTAGACGCCACCACCTCCTGTGGCAGTGAATTCCATGTGTTAATCATCCTTTGGGTGAAGAAGGACTTCCTTTTATCCGTTCTAACCTGACTGCTCAGCAATTTCATGGAATGCCCACGAGTTCTTGTATTGTGAAAAAGGGAGAAAAGTACTTCTTTCTCTACTTTCTCCATCCCATGCATAATCTTGTAAAATTCTGTCAAGTCACCCAGCAGTCGATGTTTCTCCAAGCTAAAGAGCCCCAAGCGTCTGATGAAGTGTGCTTGGAGCACACGAAAGCTTATGTTCTTCTGATTAGAACTTTGTTGGTCTTAAAGATGCACTTGACTCCTACTTTGTTATACCTCGCACAAGTCCCTCCCCTCCCCAAACCCCGCCCCCCAAGCTCCACCCCCCCAGGTCTTTCCCAGCCAAGAGTTCCCAATCCAGCCCTTTCATTTCTGCAATGAAATTCATTGGATTCTCTTGGGTCAGTTCCTCTCTCTCTCTCTCTCTCTCTCTCTGCCTGGCCTGCCTTGGAAAGTTCTTGGGGAGGACAAAAGGAAAGAGAGGAGAATCTTTTCCGTGCAGCCCCACCCAAAAACTACAGGAATGGAACCCGATAAGCATTTTTAGGAGACTGAACAACAACAAAGAGCATGTTTAATGGTATGAGAAGAGCCCCATGGCACAGAGTGTTAAAGCTGCAGTACTGCAGTCCCAAGCTCTGCTCATGACCTGCGTTCGATCCCGGCGGAAGCTGGGTTTTCAGGTAGCCGGCTGGAGGTTGACTCAGCCTTCCATCCTTCCGAGGTGGGTAAAATGAGTCCCCAGCTTGCTGGGGGGAAAGTGTCGATGACTGGGGAAGGCAATGGCAAACCACCCCATAAGAAGTCTGCCCTGAAAACGTTGTGAAAAATCACCCCACGACTGGTGCTTGCTCAGGGGACCTTTCATTTTCCTTTCCTTAATGGAATTACCATCGAATACACAGAAAGAACTTTAAGCCTCAGAGGCTGAAACGGACATTCTGGTGGGAATTCCCTTTCAGGAATATGTCCCCCTTGGGTTACCAACCTCCAGGTGGGGCCTGGAGTTCTCCTGGAATCACAAGGAATCTCCAGATTACAGTCCCCTTGGAGGAAGTGGCCACTGCAGACGGTTGACCCTCGGGCACCACTACACTCCTTGCTGGGCTCCCTCTCTCCCCCCAAGGGCTCTGCCCTCCAGTCTCCAGGAATTTCACCAGCCCAGAGTTGGTATCCCTAAGGGGGAGAAAGGGGATTCTTGGCCTGGATCCAGCCCAAATCGGCCCGATTCTGGGATTTCCAGGCGCCTCTGCCGGCCCCCAGAGCCTCCCAGCTGCAAAGAACTGGCCCCCCTGGCCTGGCCTGGCCCTCGTCACGCCGGCTCTTCAGCCCTTCCCCCAGCAGGGCTCCCTCCAGCCGCGGGCGAAAGGCCAGAGGAGCCCGGGCAGGGCCGCCTGCCAGAGCCCAGCGGAGTTCCGCTGCCCCTTCCTCCTGTGCCCAAGAATGGAGCTGGAGGGGCTCACACACACCCGCGGGATCGAGACCACCGCTCAGCCCGCTCCTTTGGGAAGAAAGGGAGGGAGAGAGGAAGGGAAGGAGAGAGGGAGGGAGGGAGGAGGGAAAGAAGGAAGAAAGGGAGGGAGGGAGGGAGGGAGGGAGGAAGGGAGGGCGGGAAAGAAGGAAGAAAGGGAGGGAGGGAAGGAGGGAGGGAGGGAGGGAAAGAAGGAAGAAAGGGAGGGAGGGAGGGAAGGAGAGAGGGAGGGAGGAGGGAATGAAGGAAGAAAGGGAGGGAGAGAGAGAGGAAGGGAGGGAAAGAAGGAAGAAAGGGAGGGAGGGAAGGAGAGAGGGAGGGAGGGAGGAGGGAAAGAAGGAAGAAAGGGAGGGAGGGCAGGAGGAAGGGAGGGAGGGAAGGAGAGAGGGAGGGAGGAGGGAATGAAGGAAGAAAGGGAGGGAGGGAGGGAGGGAGAGAGGAAGGGAGGGAAAGAGGGTGGGAGAAAGGAAGGAAGGAAAGGAGGGAGGAAGGAAGGAAGGAGGGAAAGAAGGAAGAAAGGGAGGGAGAGAGGAAGGAAGGGAAGGAGAGAGGGAGGGAGGAGGGAAAGAAGGAAGAAAGGGAGGGAGGGCAGGAGGAAGGGAGGGAGGGAGGGAAGGAGAGAGGGAGGGAGGAGGGAATGAAGGAAGAAAGGGAGGGAGGGAGAGAGGAAGGAGGGAAAGAAGGAAGAAAGGGAGGGAGAGAGGAAGGAAGGGAAGGAGAGAGGGAGGGAGGAGGGAAAGAAGGAAGAAAGGGAGGGAGGGAAGGAGAGAGGGAGGGAGGGAAAGAAGGAAGGAAGAAAGGGAGGGAGGGAGGGAAGGAGAGAGGGAGGGAGGGAGGAGGGAAAGAAGGAAGAAAGGGAGGGAGGGAGGGAGGGAAGGAGAGAGGGAGGGAGGAGGGAATGAAGGAAGAAAGGGAGGGAGGGAGAGAGAGAGAGAGGAAGGGAGGGAAAGAGGGTGGGAGAAAGGAAGGAAGGAAAGGAGGGAGGAAGGAAGGAGGGAAAGAAGGAAGAAAGGGAGGGAGAGAGGAAGGAAGGGAAGGAGAGAGGGAGGGAGGAGGGAAAGAAGGAAGAAAGGGAGGGAGGGAGGGGAAAAAAGGAAGAAAGGGAGGGAGGAAGGGAAGGAGGGAGAGAGGGAGGTAGGAAGGAAGAAAGGGAGGGAGAGAGGTAGGAAGAGAAGGAGGGAGAGAGGGAAGGAGGAAGGGAGAGAAGGAGGGAGGGAGATTGGGAGGGAGGGAGGAGGGAAAGAAGGAAGGAAGGGAAGGAGGGAGAAAGGGAGGGAGGGAGGCAGAGAGGGGCAAGCTGGCAGGAAGGCTCGCCTATTGACTGATTCTTGACTGCAGTCCAAAACAGAGTTACACCCTACTCTATTGAAGTCAGGGGTCAGATTGCTTCGGATTTGCACGGATTTCACTTAGATCGATTCCCAAAGAAAACCAAAGGTGGCCCAACCCAGCGCTCTCGCCCTCGCCCTGTCGAGTTTACTCCCCTGCTTTTTTACTGTGACCGGCTGGCTGCTACTAATTCCAACACTGCTACAGAGAGACCCACCCACTCCCCACCTCTGACGTCAGCCTCGCCCTCCGCATCTCAGGACTCTGGGCGAGTCCCCGAAGTGAGCACAGTTGTGGGGTGTAGCAGAGCCCATCGGGAAGTTCTGGAGGGGATTCCTCCCCTTGCCAGAGGACCCCTTCTTTCTGGACCGCCCCGCCCCGTTTTGCTGCTCAGCCTCCTACTTCCTACTTGGCTCCAAGTCCGACGTTAATGCTGGGAAGGGCCGTGGCTCAGGAGCAGAGCCTCCGCTGGGCATGCAGAAGGTCCCCGGTTCAATCCCCCCCACCTCCAGTTCAAAGGACCAGGCAGGAGGTGATGGGAAAGACCTCTTTGCCTGAGATCCTGCAGGAGAGCCGCTGCCAGCCTGAGTGGACAATACTGACCTCGATGGACCCAGGGTCTGGTTCAGCAGAAGGCAGCTTCTTGCGTCCATGTGTTATAGGGGAGGGGCCGTGGCTCAGAGGCAGAGCATCTGCTTGGCAGGCGGAAGGTCCCAGGTTCAATCCCCGGCATCTCCAGCTGAAAGGTTCAGATCCCAGGTGCTGTGAAAGACCTCTGCTGCCAGCCTGAGTAGACAACATTGCCCTTGATGGGCCCAGCGGTCTGATTTAGAGTGGCAGCCTCATATGTTCATGTATAAGGACACGCCTTCTAGCTGGATCTGAAGAAGTGAGCAGCAAGAAATGACTCCCGAAAGTAGCAAGAAATGCACCAATACGTTGACGCCGGTGGGCGTTAGAGCGGAGACCCTCTGCGGAGGGCGGGGCTGCTAGCCTGGGTTGGGGGAACTGTTGGGAATTTGGGGGCTGCAGCCCGGAGAGGGCGGGGTTTGGGGAGGAGAGGAGAGGGGCTTCAGAGGCGGATCGTGCCTTAAAGACTGAAACGGCCGCCTTCTCTTTCGGGAACGGATCCCTGTCGCCTGGGGAGGAAATCAGTTGCCATTCCGTTGCATTCAGTTGTCTGGAGGTCGGCAACGCTGTGAACCGCGGAAACTGTGTGGCCAGGTTTCCTTTTCGCCCTAAAGGGAAGACTTCTGGGGGATCGTCAACACTGCAAGCCTTGCAATAAACGTCGCCACTCTCTGGGGAGGGGGGGGGGGTAAACCTGCTTAGCCAAAGAGCCACGTAGAATAGACGTCAGATGTTTGAGAGCCCCAAGGAAGGAAGGAAGGAAGGAAGGAAGGAAGGAAGGAAGGAAGGAAGGAAGGAAGGAAGGAAGGAAGGAAGGAAGGAAGGAAGGAAGGAAGGAAGGAAGGAAGGAAGGAAGGAAGGAAGGAAGGAAGGAAGATAGGGGAGAGAGAGGTGAACAGAAAGCAACTTTAAATGCATTCTCCAAGTCACCAGCTGGCTTGGCTAGGAGAAGTGATTTAAAGAGACAAATGCCTTCGCCAAGTCGGCCAATGGGGTGGTGGGGCCTTCGAGAGCCACATAATATGTGCGAAAGAGCCACATGTGGTTTCCTAGCGGCAGTTTGGCCACCTGTGCCTTAGATACTTCCTGCATGCCTTATCTTATGGGAGCACAGTGGACTTCGGAAGGAAGGGAGGGAGGGAGGGAGGGAGGGAGGAAAGAAAGAGAGAGAGAAAGAGAGAGAGAAAGAAAGAGAGAAAGAAAGAAAGAAAGAAAGAAAGAAAGAAAGAAAGAAAGAAAGAAAGAAAGAAAGAAAGAAAGAAAGAAAGAAAGAAAGAAAGAAAGAAAGAAGATAGGGGAGGGAGAGGTGAACAGAAAGCAACTTTAAATCCATTCTCCAAGTCACCGGCTGGCTTGGCTTGGAGAAGTGATTTAAAGAGACGCCTCGTGCAGGCTGGCCGATGGGCTGGGGGCTTCGAGAGCCACCCAATATGTGTGAAAGAGCTCCATGTGGCTCCAGTCCTGAGCTGCAGTTTGCCCCCCCGCACTGCTCTACAGCAACTCCAGGCCCACCTCTACTATAAGTAACCTTTTAAAATAAAATTGGGAAAAAGAGGGTAGAATTACTTGTATTTTGTTTGTTTTTTTAACCCAAGCCGAAAACAGCCCCGAGATGTCTCCGATTTCCCCCCTGCATCTCTGGCGGGCTGGAGAAAAATGCCCAGCGCACCAGCGGTCAAGAGAAGCAAAGTAGAGCATCCAACCATGTCGCTAGTCCCAAACCATTCCTCGCATCGTATTTTAGGCGTGAGAATCATCCAAAACGAGAATCCCTTCTACAAGCGAACAAAGGGCGCTTTCACACGCACTCAGCAACACACTTTCAATTCACTCTCGACGCACTTTGCGGGTGGATTTTACTGCGCGCAATAGCAAATCCTACTTGCAAATAAGTGGATGGAAACTGGATCTTTAGCGTGTCTCAAAGCGTCCAAAGTTCGAGTCCGGAAGGGGGGCACCTTTAAGACCAACGAAGCTTTAGTCTGGGCATAATAAGCTTTCGTGTGCATGCAAGAAGTGCGCGTGCACAGGAGAGCTTATAACCCAGAATAAAACTTTTGTGGGTCTTAAAGGTGCCCCCCGGACTCCGAATTCGCTCTCCTCGCTTCACACCAGTACGGCTGCCCGTCTGAATCGACCTTCTCCGGTTGGCACTGAAAATGCCATTTAAAAAATAAATAAAATAAAAGCATTCCCCCACAAACAAAATGACTGTTGGGAGGGCGGGGGGGGGAGGGCTCGGTGTCAATATGAACACCTTTCTTCTCCCCCCAAGTGTGCATGCACACGAAAGCTCCCATTCGGAATAAAACTCCGTTGGTCTTAAAGGTGCTAACTGGACTCCGACTTTGCTCTACTTTCTTCCGAAGAAGGCAATGCGCTAAGGCAGGAGAAAGCCCGGGGAGACGCCGTTCTCCAGTTCGCCTGGGTCGCTTCCCACGGGGAAGAGAAACAAACAGAACCTCTAGCCAATTCAGGGCGGGTTTCGCTCCCCCCCCCGCCCCCCTTGGTACCGGAGCCTACAACGTGACAAGCGGTTGAAGGTGAACCTTTTCCATCGGAGGTTTTCTTGCGAAGAAGACGACGACAACGACGGCGCTGGATTTTTATCCCGCCCTCCGCTCTGGATCTCAGAGGCCGCGATCACATAGCCTTCAAGAATGCACTTTCAATCCACTTTCGATGCGCTCTCCAAATGGATCTTTGCCAGTTCGCACGGTACAATCCAGTCGGGAAGGGCACTGGAGGTGGATGGAAGTGCATTATTTGGTGTGTGGGATTGCAGCTAGAGAATCTCAGAGCGGCTCACAATCTCCTTTTATCATCTTCCCCCGACAACAGACACCCTGTGAGGTACGTGGGGCTGAGAGAGCTCTCCCAGAAGCTGCCCTTTCAAGGACAGCTCTGCGAGAGCTATGGCTGACCCAAGGCCATTCCAGCAGCTGCAGGTGGAGGAGTGGGGAAGCAAACCCGGTTCTCCCAGGTAAGAGTCCGCACACTTAATCACCACACCAAACGCCAGATTCTCTAGTTTGAATGTTAAACAAGCAGAGCCGGAGGGGAGGGGCGGAGGTGGAGTGGAGGATTTCTCAAAAGCAGACAGATTTTCTCTGCAAGATCAGGAAAAAATAAAAATAAAACATCAGAGCTTCCCTCCTGCATCTTTTGGGGGCAATTCAAGGCTGCGAGGCTATGCACAGCGGCTTAGGAATTACTACACAGTTACTATGCGAAGTTACTTGGGAGCCAAGTTCTCATCGACTAAAGTAGGAATTACTGCTGCTGGACAACTATACATAGGATCGGTCCGCGCGGCTGGCTGGCTGCCTAGGCTTCTGCGCCCAGTATCAAGTCCCTACACAGAGAAAGCCCCTTTCAGTGCCAGAGAAGGCGCAGGGCCGGATCCGACCGAATATCCCACTCAAACTAGGGCAGCCACGGGCACACATAGAAAATGTACACCCATCTAGACATTTTAGAAAAAACAACAACAACAACAATAATAGCAGCAGCAGCAACAATAACCATTCTTATTCTAATTAATAATAGTAATAGTGATGATGATGACGATGATGGAGGAGGAGAGAAGAAGGAAGAAGGAGGAGGAGAAGGAGGAGGAGAAAAGAAGGAGAAGGAGAGAAGAAGGAAGGAGAAGGAGGAGAAAAAAAGGAAGGAGGAGAAAGAGGAGGAGAAGGAGAAAAGAAGGAAAAGAATGGAGAAGGAGAGAAGAAGGAAGAAGAAGGAGGAGAAATTTAAAAAAAAAATGTAAAATTGCTTGGCTCAGCAAGAATCCTGCGAAGATCCATCTGCACTTCCAACACAACACCGGGCAAATATCTGACTGTGACCCTTATCAGCACCACCACAATTCCTAGTTCCCTCCTTTACGGACCCTTTGGAGGGCAACACATTCCCCTCCCAATAAACTGCTCTTTTGCATTCCTGAGGCATGCCAGGCACGAGATCAGATGCATGTCTCCAAGGAGAGTCCCCGCGGGGAGCCGGTCTCGCCGCTGGGAAGCCGCGTCTGCCCAGCCCTCCGCTGCCCGGGGGTCTCCTCCGGGGGGAGCCTTTGGAGAAACCGGGGAGGGGGGCTGCCCCCACCCGTCACCTTTCACCCGGCTCCCCCACGTCCAGCGTTCCATTGTTCGCTCTCGGCCAATCAGCTCTCGCCTTCTCCCCGGCCGCCAATCGTCTCTGGGGGCTGCTCGGTGACATCACCGCTCCGGGGCCCCCCCTCTTTTTTTCCCAGGGACTCGGTGGGCGGTGCCTGGCGCACTGACGTCATGCTGCGTGTGGGACAGGACCGCCTCCCCTTCTCAACTGCTCCCAGAGAATCTGGTTAGTTGGGCAACAGAAGGCGGTGGGGTCGGGGACTGGTTTGATGCCTCCCCCCTTCTTTTCCGCGCCGCCAGACTTGTGTGCCCCCCTCTTTTCTGCATGGTGGATATTATTTTTGCGCATCCTTTCCTGGGGGCTATGGGGGATCATTCCAAAAGTAAGTGCATCTTGTCCTCTTTTCCGCCAACGAGCCGTGATTCTCTGGTTTGAATGTTATCTGCAAAGACGGGGTTGCATTGGACTGTGGTTTGGTTGGAGTTTTCGCTTCTTTGGGAACCAGAGAAAGTGGAATCTCTTTGGGGGGAAATAAATGCAGGCAAGTGAGGCTAAACAGGGGTTCTCCTGCCGCAGTCGCTTCGCTTTTGATTTGCGTTTTTTTAAAAAGAGATCTCAATAATATTGCGGCATTTTCTGGGTTCTTATATGGGGTTGCTTATTGGGGGGGGTTCTTTCTCTATCTCTATCATCTCTTTCTGGACAGTGAATTAAAAACCTACAAAGAGAGGAGAAAGGACTTATCATTACTACAACGTTCTTATTTGGACACAGGAATTCTACCCGTCAGAATCTGGCCATTTTGGCTCTAGCGATTTTGACAATCTGCTTTTTCTGCAGTGTAATCCAGGCGGCCGGGAGGAGAGATCATCTTGAAAACTGCCCAAATGCGAGATTTGCAGTTAATTCCCACCCCTCCCTAGTAATGGGGGCCGATTGCTTTTTGGGGTATCAAGAGGGAATAAAATGGTGTGTGTGTGTGTGTGTGTGGGGAGCTTGGCTTGATTCGTGGGGTCCCCCTGTCCTATTTCCCACCATGCGTTGTTTGGGAGGGGGGGGGTTCTTTTTGGAGAGAAATCCTGCGGAGAGTGTTTCGGTCCCTTCTTAGTGTCCTTTGCTCGTTTCCTTCCCCCCCTCCCCCTCCCCCGGTAGAGAAACCCGGGATTGCCATGTGCGTGGGCTGCGGGAGCGAAATCCACGACCAGTACATCCTGAAGGTTTCCCCGGACCTGGAGTGGCACGCGGCGTGCCTGAAATGCGCGGATTGTAGCCAGTACTTGGACGAGAACTGCACTTGCTTCGTGCGCGATGGCAAAACCTATTGCAAAAGGGATTATATCAGGTGATGTGCCCCCCCCCGCCTCTCTCTCTCTCTCTCTGTCTCCCTCTCCATCCCATTCCCTAACAGAAAGGCTGTGATCACACATGCTAAATAAAGTGGTTTCGATCCAGTTTAAATGCACTTTCAAACTGGATCTTGCCAGTTCACGTCAGTAAAATCCAGCTGGAAAGTACATTGAAAGTGGATCGAAACGGCATTATTTAGCATGTGCGATCACAGCCAGAGAATCCCAAGCAAGACAAGCAAAAGGGCTGGAACCGTCTCTCCTCACCCCCCCCCCCCTTTTCATTTTCGTTTTCATCTGCAAACGAAACGAAATCAAACTTTTTTTTTTTTTCCTCGAAGTGCAGGGGGCGGGTGGGCGGGATATCAAGGGTGGGATGGCTTCCTTGCTCTTTGAACTCCCGGCGACCGGAAGTCCCGAAAAAATCTCCCAGTGGATCCTGAGAACCGACAACCCCTCTGGTTGTTGAGTCTCCCGGGAAAGAGGCTGTATCGGAATTTCTCTAGCTCTGAGAGGCAGGGAACGAAACCATTCGTCCCTGGCTCTGTTTTCTCGGAAGTAAACCCTTGTGGGTGTCGGAGCGGCTTCCAATGGTGTGCAGATTCTGGCCCCCGCCTCCGTAGACCTCAAGAATATTTCCTCCTTTTTTTTATCCTTCTCGCTGCAACTGACCCGCATTTGGAACAGTTGCTGGGAATGGGCTTTTTCGATTGCTATCCGGTGGGATTCCCTTCCGAGTAAACCTACAGTATACGAAACCATACTATTACTAGATCCAGGTGGGCAGCCGTCTTGGTCTGATGCAGTAGAACGAAGCAAAAGCCCAGTAGCATCTTTAAGACCAACAAAGTTTTATTCAGGATGTAAGCTTTCGTGTGCATGCACACTTCTCGTCTGAAGAAGGGTGCATGCACACGAAAGCTTACATTTCATAATATTACCGACGAAGGTAGTTTTGACTCTCGAAAGCTCATACACCCTAAAACTCCTATGGTTGCTAAGATGTTGCCGGCTATCATATAGCAGTACATGTTATACTGTACTGTAATGTAAGATAAGGGAATATTATTCGTGAAATACTGTACTGCAAGGTACGAAACGCATTCTCATAATGGATAACAACATATAGGAGGTTTATTTAGACACTGACCCACGTTGAGAATAAGAAACGAGAACGGCGTTCCCATTGAAATCCGGTGAGGTTCGCCTCCGAGTGAACCTACGAACGCTATACCATAATAATACTGGCGAGGGGAGCTTTGAGTCTCGGAAGCTGACACCCTGGAACTCTTGTGGCTCTCTAAGGCGCTGCTGGTCTCGAATCTGATAAGAATAATTCTGTACATACTATACTGTGTTGTAGTATCAGATAGGAAAATATTATTCGTATAACGATACCCTGCTGTAAAGCACGAAGATATTAGTCACATATAGGGCGTTTAAATTATCCGTTGCATCCTTGTTCCCTCTCCGGGCACACGAAGCTCCTACTCGGGTGGCGTCGCTGGGCCTAGTAGGAGTCTGGCCTGCCGTCCGTGCCGTCCTCAGAGCGATTCTCAAATAGCAACGCATTCGCATGCTGTTCGCCCACGATTCTCGAATAGCAATGCGTTCTGCTGTTGTCTCCCCCCCCCCCATGATTCTCGAATAACAATGCATTCGCAGGCTCTTAGCCCACGATTCTCGAATAGCAACGCAATCGTTTGCTGTCCCTCCATGCGAGGGAATTCCGGATTAAAGGCGCACTCTGCAGCCAAGGGGGTGGGTCTCTGCCCCGGGAGCGTGCAGTGGGGAGGCCTTATGGGGCTGGGGGGTTGCCTGCCGGGCTCTAACGGCTCTGTCCCCTCTCTACCGCCCGCAGGCTCTTCGGGGTGAAATGCGCCAAGTGCGCGGCCGGCTTCAGCAGCAGCGACCTAGTGATGCGCGCCCGCGACCACGTCTACCACCTGGAGTGCTTCCGCTGCTCGGTGTGCAGCCGCCAGCTCCTGCCCGGCGACGAGTTCTCGCTGCGGGACCACGAGCTCCTCTGCCGCGCCGACCACAGCCTCCTCCTCGACCGCGCCGCCGCCGACAGCCCCCCGCGCAGCCCCGGACACCTCCCCGCCGCCCGCCAGGGCCTCCAGCTGGCAGGTAGGCCAGACCCGCCGGGGAGGGAGGGGTGGGAGGAGGCAGCAGGCAGGACTCGGCCCCGAGGAGCCTCCATTGATCCCCGGAAGGCCAGGCAAGGAACCCCCTCCTCTGTCTCTCTCTGCCTGACTGTCTCGCTTTCGCTCGCTCGCTTTCTTTCCCTCTTTCCCTCGCTCTCTTTTCTATTTCTCTCTTTCTCGGTTTTCTCTTTTCTTTCTTTCTTTCTTTCTTTCTTTCTTTCTTTCTTTCTTTCTTTCTTTCTTTCTTTCTTTCTTTCTTTCTTTCTTTCTTTCTTTCTTTTTCTCAGTTTTCTTTTTTTCTCTTCTCTTTTTCTCTCCCTTTCTCTCGCTCTCTTTTCTCTTTTTCTCTTTCTCTGTTTTTTTCTCTTCTCTTCTCTCTCTCGTCTCTCTCGTCTCTTTCTTCTCTCTTTTCTCTTTTTTGGTTTTCTTTTTTCTCTTCGCTTTCTTTCTCTCTCTCTCTCTTCCTTCTCGCTCTCCCTCTCCCCTCTTCTTCCTCCCCCCCTCCCAGACTGGACTTGTCCCCAGGCCCCTTGAGGGCCGCCCTGTCCCTTCTGCTTTTGCAGCGACGATCCCGGGACTCTGGAGGGCGGGGGGGGGGGGCAGAGAGAGCTGGAGAGAGACGCGGGGTCCGGGCTTTTGAAGCTCTCCAGAGCCGCTGGGCCTGGGAGGCCTCGCTCCTCCCGCTCTCCCTTCTTCGCCTTCTGCTCAGGCGTCCTCCCCGCTCCCCACTTTCGGCGCTGGGAGGTCTTTTGCAGAAGCCCGAGGGGAGAGGGAGAGAAGGCGGCGGAGAGATCGGGAAAGACCCCCGAGGAGGGCGCAGAGTTGGGTCTCCGTCTTCCAGGGGAGAATCAGCCTCCTCCCCCTCCGAGACCCTTCTATCTCCCCCGCCCCCCTTCCGCCAGCTCCGCTTAATTTGAAAGAATTGATATCTGAACATTTTAAACCCGCCTTTTTCCAAGGGAAAACTCCAGGCCAGGTTCTGCCCCAGCGCCCCTCTCTTTCCTCCAGGTCCACAGAGTAAAAGCGCGAGAAATCCAGGAAGAGGGACTTGGGGGGGAGGGAGTGTCTTAGACCTTCTGCTTCGGCTGCAGCCACAGAGGATCCAGAAAGGGGGGGGCAGTCCCCAAAAGACAGGGAGAGAGCTACAGATCCCGGGAAGGGAGAGAAAGAAAGGTTCTCCTTAGCTGCTTTCTCTGGATCTCCAGAGGCAGCCCACGCTCCCAAGGCAAGGGAACCGGAGGGGCTCCAGATCGAACCCTGCCTTCTCGGAAGGCTAGCGGAGCCGTGTCGCCCCTCCGCAGGCTCCGGGCTGGATCTGCACCCCCCCCCCCCCCCCAGGCCGAGGCGAAAGCCCCAGGATCTGTAGCCAGACTCGTCTCGGTGGGCCGGAGCTCCCCAGCCAGGCAAAGGAGGCGCCCGCCTCGCGACTCTTGTCCTGCACTGACGTCTCCGCTGTCTTGCTCAGGATGGCGCCCTGCGCGCCTTTACGCTTGAATCCAGGGCTCCTCTTCTGTCGTTCCCGAGGGAAGAAAGGCCGTCTCCCCCAGCCCCTGTCCAGTCCGGGATTCGGGGTCAAACGGTTCCGGGGCAGAGGGTCGAATCTGTCATTTCCCTCCCTCTTCTCTCAGTCCCGCCATTCTGGCAAGTTCTTCCCAGAGCAGAAGGAAAAGACGGCCTGATTCTTCTCTTCCCTTTGGCCTGCGTGCCAAAGACAGGAACCTGACTGGATTTTTTTGGCCCAGGCACTCCTACACAACCTCTCCTTCCTTCCCTCAAACGAACCCCCCCCCCCTCCTTTCATTCTCAGCTTAATGGCAGCCCCCCCCCCCCATCGCCCTCCTTGAAGAGGCAGTCACCGCCTTGGAAACAGCTTTAGCTCCGGACAGCTCGCCTGGATATTTTAACCTCCCTTTAAAAAAGGGAAACGCTCCCTTCCACCCAGACAGCTCGATCCGATAGCTGTTGGTTCAGCTTTTTCTTCTTCGACGGGCTTCGGACACACTTCATTTCTCTACACAAGCGCAGGTTGCTTACTTGGAAGTAAGAAAGGGGGGGGGGGGACTTAGTTCTCAGGAAACCTGCCTAGAAACGAGTAGGACTGAGATTGTTATGAAGTAGAAGTCTTCCTTCCTTCCTTCCTTCCTTCCTTCCTTCCTTCCTTCCTTCCTTCCTTCCTTCCTTCCTTCCTTCCTTCCTTCCTCCCTCCCTCCCTCCCTCCCGGGCCTCTCCTTTTCAACAGCACCCCGGTGTTTCCTTAGCAAACGCGGGCGTTGGGAATGTCGTGGCGGCGGCGAGGCCTTTTTGGAGCCGTGGGCCCTCGGCTTCCGGCGCTCCTCTCTCTGGCCCTGGGGCTATTTCGTTTGTGGGAGGGCTTCTCGAGGTGGATGAGATCTGGTCGGGGACACCAGAGGCGGATCCGGCTCCCATTCACCGTTGGTTTTATTTTATTTTTATTTTTTTAAAGAGAGTTCTTTAGACATTCAAGCGATTTTTAAAACGCATTTCGCCGGCTGGGTGGCCATCGGGCCGCTTCCATGGTTTTTGGTGGCAGTTTAGAGACCTGATTTTTGTTGTTGTGTTGTTTTGTTGTGTTTTTTTTTTGGGGGGGGGGGCAGCCTGATCGATATTCGGTCTTCATCGTTTCATTTATCCACGCGTTTATTTCATTCTGGGTCGCCACGGTTCCCGCGCGGAGCCCAGAAGCGAGGTCACTCGCCCTTTGCGCTTTTCTCCCCGGCGCTTCGGTGGCGATTCTTTGGGGGCAGCCGCGGGGCCGACGAAGAGGGTGTGGAAAGGACCCGGTTGCGATTAGGAACCCCCCCCCCCCTCGCTTCCCCTTAATTTCCCTGCTCTTTCCTGAGCAAGTTAGCCCGGCCGTGGCGCAAGACCCAGAAAGAATCCAACCGCTAATCTCCACCCCCCCCCCCAAAATCTTTTAAACCCCCCACTGCCAACCCGCCCCCCCCCCCCAGGGGAGAGAAACCCTCCCCAGTCTGCCTAACCCGCGGCCTGGTTTTCGGGGAGAGCTTTCCCCGGTCTCCTGCAGGATGCGGCCCCCTCCTTCCTCCTGGGACCCGCAGCTCTCCAAAGCGGCTTCGCTCCCTCCCGGAATTACGCGGGGCGTTTTTGCGCAGCTGGGAGATGCAGGCTGGCTGGCTGGCTGGCTGGGAGAACTCCGCCGCTGGAAACCTGCCGCCTGCCTCCGTCTTCTTCTGTTCCGGTGCTGGGGAGGGACAACAGACCCCCTTCCAAGAACCTGAAGTCAGACTGAGAATCAACGTGAGAGCAATTTCATCGCCTAATTCAGGTAGCTCTCCGGATGTTTTTTTTTGCCTACAACTCCCATCAGCCCCAACCATTGGCCATGCTGGCTGAGGCTGATGGGAGTTGTAGGCAAATAAACATCTGGAGAGCTACCGTTGGCCACCCCTGGTTGGTTACCTTCCTATACCCCTTTTCCTTAAAAAGAAGAAGAAGCCCCAAGCCCTTCTACAATAATTCATAAAATAATCACCAGAACTTTTTTTTAGCAGGCACTCCTTTGCATATTACGCCACACCCCTCTCATGTAGCCAATCCCCCAAGAGCTTACAGGGCTTTGAGTACAGGGCCTAGTGTAAGCTCCAGGAGGACTGGCTACACGCAGCGCGGGGGGGGGGGGGTGGCTAATAGGCAAAGGAGTTCCTGCCACAAAGAAAGCCCTGATGATAACGTACCCGCGTAGCTTAATAAGAGGCACAGAAGTCCCAGTTTCCTTCGTTTTTAAAATAAACATTTTTGGCTCCTTCCTCTGCCTGGTTTAAACGCTTCTCTCTGGGATTCGCTTGAGGAGAGCTATTTAGGTTCTCATTCGAATATCAGAAAGAGCCCTGCTGGATCAGACCAGTGGTCCATGTAGTCCAGCCTCCTGTCTCACACAGGGGCCAGTACTTCCTCTGGAGGGCCAACAACAGGGCACAGAGGCCGAGGCCTTCATGATAATATTAGAAGAGTCCTGCTGGATCAGAGCAGTGGTCCATCTAGTCCTGCATCCTGTCTCACACAGGGGCCATCCGGTTCCTCTGGAGGGCCAAGGACAGGGCAGAGAAGCCTTCATAAGAATACCAGAAGAGCCCTGTTGGATCACACCAGGGGTCCATCTCGTCCAGCCTCCTGTCTTACCCAGGGGCCAAGCGGAGGCCCAACAACAGGGCAGAGAGGCTGAGGCCTTCCCCTGATGCGGGTCTCTCGGCTCTGGGACTCAGAGGATCAGCGCCTCGGAACGCGGAGGTTCCCTCCAGTCACCAGGGCTAGGCAAGAGCCATTGAAATCGTCCATGGATCTTCGAAAGTGGTTTATTCCTGTGGCCACCGCTACACCCCTCCGGTAGCGAAATCCACACGCAGGGGTGGCCAACGGTAGCTCTCCGGATGTTTTTTTTTTGCCTACAACTCCCATCAGCCCCAGCCATTGGCCATGCTGGCTGGGGCTGATGGGAGTTGTAGGCAAAAAAAAAATCCGGAGAGCTACCGTTGGCCACCCCTGCCTGGAATCACTCTCTGTGCAAAGTAGTATTTCCTTGAACCTCCTGCCCGTCAGCTTCCTTGGATGCCATCCAGTTCTAATCTTTTGGGAGAGGGAGAGGAAGGTCTCTTGATCAATTCTCTCCGCTCCAGGCATAATGTTATAAACGTCTATCATGCCACACACACACCCCTGAGTCATCTCTTTCCTGTCCTAAAAAAGCCCCAGCCTCTTTAGCCTGTCCTCCTAGGGCACGCGCGCCAGCCCCCAAGATACCTTCCTCTGTACTTTTCCCTAGCTCTGACTGCAATGCCCTTTTGGAGACGGGGGAACCAGAACTGCAGGGGTGTTCCAAACGAGGCCGCGCCGTGCAGCTCTGTCGGGGCATTGCAGTCGGCCGTCTCATTCTTAGCCCTAGCCACGTAGCTTAATCAGAGACACAGAAGTCCCAGTTTCAGTAAGGAAATACCTTTTGAAACATTTGTTTAAGAGTAACTTAAAAAAAAAACCCATTTGTACAGTACCGTCTGTGTGTTTTAAACGCTTCGCGCTAGGATTTTATTTTTTTATTTTTTGGCGGGGTCTGTTTAGGGGGAAGGCCCTGGATGTTTTGGTTTTCACAAAGCAGGATGGCAGTCCTTGCTCTCGGGGCGTCTGGAGCCAAGAGAGGGCCTCTGAGCATGTGCAGGGGGCAGGCTCTGCCCTCGGGGGCTGAAAGTGCGTTCTGCGGGAGAGGGGGGGGGGGTTCCCGGGGGAAGCCACGCCCCGCCTCCTGATCATCCTCCTTCTTCCCCTCCAGGCTCGGTACATGGGGGGCGGGCTTCCCAGGGGAGGGGAGCCCATCCCCTCAAATCCTGATCACCCTTCCTCTACCCCTTCAGACGGGGAGAACGGGGGCTTCCTAAGGGAGGGGCGACCCCCACGTCCTGCTCACCCTCCACCCCTCCAGACTGGGGGGGGGGGGGCTGAAACGTGGGGGGCTTCCTAGGGGAGGGGCGACCCCCAAGTCCTGCTCACCCTCCACCCCTCCAGACTGGGGGGGCTGAAACGTGGGGGGCTTCCTAGGGGAGGGGCAACCCCCAAGTCCTGCTCACCCTCCACCCCTCCAGACTGGGGGGGGGGGGGTGAAACGTGGGGGGCTTCCTAGGGGAGGGGCGACCCCCAAGTCCTGCTCACCCTCCACCCCTCCAGACTGGGGGGGGGGGCTGAAACGTGGGGGGCTTCCTAGGGGAGGGGCGACCCCCAAGTCCTGCTCACCCTCCACCCCTCC
Source organism: Heteronotia binoei (assembly GCF_032191835.1). Taxonomy (NCBI): domain Eukaryota; kingdom Metazoa; phylum Chordata; class Lepidosauria; order Squamata; family Gekkonidae; genus Heteronotia; species Heteronotia binoei. The sequence goes on from NC_083241.1 coordinate 36,257,725, forward strand.
AGACTGGGGGGGGGCTGAAACGTGGGGGGCTTCCTAGGGGAGGGGCAACCCCCAAGTCCTGCTCACCCTCCACCCCTCCAGACTGGGGGGGGGGGCTGAAACGTGGAGGGCTTCCTAGGGGAGGGGCGACCCCCAAGTCCTGCTCACCCTCCACCCCTCCAGACTGGGGGGGGGCTGAAACGTGGGGGGCTTCCTAGGGGAGGGGCGACCCCCAAGTCCTGCTCACCCTCCACCCCTCCAGACTGGGGGGAGGGGCTGAAACGTGGAGGGCTTCCTAGGGGAGGGGCGACCCCCAAGTCCTGCTCACCCTCCACCCCTCCAGACTGGGGGGGGGGGCTGAAACGTGGAGGGCTTCCTAGGGGAGGGGCGACCCCCAAGTCCTGCTCACCCTCCACCCCTCCAGACTGGGGGGGGGGCTGAAACGTGGAGGGCTTCCTAGGGGAGGGGCGACCCCCCCAAGTCCTGCTCACCCTTCCTCCACACTGTGTGTGGGGGGTGAAACGTGGGGAGCTTTCCAGGGGAGGAGCGACCCCCAAATCCTGCTCACCCTTCCTCTACCCCTGTAAACTGGGGGGGGGGGGGCTGAAACGTGGGGGGGCTTCTCAGGGGAGGGGCGACCCCCAAGTCCTGCTCACCATTCCTCTGCCCACCCCCCGCAGACTCCGTGCCGGGCCGCCAGTCCTCGCTGCGCCCCCACGTGCACAAGCCGGCGGAGAAGACGACGCGGGTGCGGACGGTGCTGAACGAGAAGCAGCTCCACACGCTGCGCACCTGCTACGCCGCCAACCCGCGGCCCGACGCGCTGATGAAGGAGCAGCTGGTGGAGATGACGGGCCTGAGCCCGCGGGTCATCCGCGTCTGGTTCCAGAACAAGCGCTGCAAGGACAAGAAGAAGTCCATCCTCATGAAGCAGCTCCAGCAGCAGCAGCACAACGACAAGGCGGTGAGGGGAGAGAGACGCCACCCACCCCCTCCCCAGCTCCGGTCCCCTCGCCCCCTGGCCCGGCCATTCGGGGACTAGTGGGAGGAGGGGAATCGGTTCCCCCGCTGTGGATTGCCTGGCTTGGATTTGTGGTTATTTCTTTATTTGTTATTTGTGTTGTAATCCGCCTTTCTCACCGGGCTACACCCAAGGCGGATTGTGTACCGAGGGAGTCAATGCAATAGAGGCAATCGGCCACTCCGAGGCTGGTGGGTGGGAGGAAATCGGTCCCCCAACTGTGGATTGACTGGCTTTGATTTGTAGTCATGTCTTTATTTGTTATTTGTACTGTAATCCGCCTTTCTCACAGGTGGATTGTGCAGAGGCATTCAATGCAGTAGAGGCCGTTCGGGGGCTGGTGGGTGGGAAGAATTTGGAAATCGTTTCTTCAAGTATGGATTGGCTGGCTTTTATCTGGATGTCTTTCTTTTCCTGATGTTGTAATCCGCCTTTCTCATTGGAATTCAAGACGGATTATGCAGAGGGAAAACTCGATACCAACGAGTCAGACAGCGATTTGGGGGGCTGAGGAGAGTAAGGAAATCGGTTCCCCAGTCTGCTGACTGATTGGCTTTTATTTGCATTTTTAATTTCATTATTCATTTGCTTCATTATTTCATTATTCATTTGCATTTTTAATTTCATTATTCATTTGTTCACCTTTCTCACTGGGACTCAACAGGGTTGCCTAGAGGGAGGGACTGCGAAGGAGTCAACGGGCAAAGGGGGGACTAACTTCCCAGCTATCCTCGTCCCCTAAACTCTCCCAGATTTCTAGGATCTACCCCCTTCTCCCCCCCTTTGGGAGTTTCAGCGCCCCCAGAAACATGCCCTTAAAGCTTTGAGAAGACAAAGGGTTGTGGGTGCAGGTTCCTTATTCGGAAGTAATTTCTCGGAATTTCGTTACTGGGAAACTGGATGCATTTTGAATAGGCTTTCAGCCTCTTTCAGTGGACCATAGCGCCCCCCCCCCGCCCCGCCCCGTTCTGCGGGGACAAGCCTCTCGTTAGTATTGACCGAAATTGTTCGATTTAAAATTATATCAGGAAACTTCTGCCTGTTTCCTTCAAAAAAAAAAATGTAATTAAAAAGACACAATTTCTGAACATAGCTTATATGTTTTTCAAGAACGCTTGAGAAGAGATCGGACATGGGACAGCGGATTATGCTGTGTTGGGAAAGGCGGTGGCAAAAGGTTTTTAAAATATTTACATAAAAAGCAATCTCGGAATCTTGTAATATCGTTATTTAAACGTTGGGCCCGGAGAACCCACGGCTCACTGCACCGGGAAGAAGAGGCGCCAGATCCCGGCTCTTCCTTGAATTAGATCATATCTTTCTAATCCCGGGTGTCCTTTCACCAGCCCTACCTTACAGGGATGCTGGCAGTGTATCTGTGATCCAGGGCTTTAACCCTCGCGCTATATAAACGTTTTTAAGTCAAGATCCGGGGAAATTCCTCCCGCATACAAGGTTCGTGGAGAGGAGCAGACCTTGTGCGAAATAATTTTCAGTTTCTACATGCTTCATCTCTTTTTTTTTTAAGCACGTTGCCTTCTTCTCCTCCTTCTCCTCCTCCTCCTTCTTCTTCTCCTCCTCCTCCTCCTTCTTCTCCTCCTCCTCCTCCTCCTTCTTCTCCTCCTTCTCCTTCTTCTCCTCCTTCTCCTTCTCCTTCTTCTTATTATTATGGAAAGATGAAGAAAACCCAGAATTTAGGACCCTTCGCCTTATTGCCAGGGTAGTGAAATTGACAACAATCTGAGACGCGATTCTCCGGCATGACATTGTGAAATTGACTAGACTGCTTGCCGGATTAGTCAAAGCAAAAAAATCCAAAGGAAAGGAAAGGATCGGATAGGATTGGATTTCAGGACTTTTTCGAACAGTCGCTTTCGGGTTGTTTTTTGCCTGTTCTCTTTGCGAGTCTCTCTGCTGTTAGGATAAACTTGATTCAATGAACTTGAATGCCCGAAGGCGATTTCCTATCGTTTTGTTTTCTGCCGTTTCCTAGGCTGCAGTCCTAGGCGTGTCTACCTGGGAGTAAACGCCACTGAGCAAACAGAAGTTACTTCTGAGTAAACGTGCACGGCGTTGCACCGTTAAACGCTTAATGGAAAGCTCTCCCCCCACCCGAGTTTCAGTTTCTTTCCCATGGCGGCGGGGCGGGGTGGTTTCCGAGGATAGGGCCCCCTGGAGCAAATCTACAACCCTCCAAAACGACTTCTTGGAACAAACCGTGTTTGTTTCCTTCCTTCCTTCCTTCCTCCCCCACCCCACCCCCGTCCAGAATCAATATGAGCTGTATGAGTTCAAAAGATTTACAATATCACAAGCTTGTTTTAAAATGCAATCGCTCTATCCCCGCCGAGGTTAAAAACAATTCTGGAGAGGGAAGGGGGAAAAATATATATATATATATATGATTTATTTCTGCGGGCTTTGTCGGGAAAGAAGGTCATTCCAGCTGGCCTGTGCGCCTTGAAACGCTTGAAAGGAGGATAGAGAAGTGGTTGGAAAGAAAAGCTGATTTCTGTGGGAAAGATGGCCTCTTGGGGGAGGGGAGCCACCCCTCCCTATCTGAGGAGGAGGCCTAAATTGCGATCTGATTCCGCCATTAATCACATGATTTAATTTCCATTCATTGACTCTCCCAGAGAAGGGAGGGATAAGGACTTATTGATAGGGATTCCTGTCTGGTGACTAGGAGAAGGGCGGTAGAAGAGAGGAGCACCTTGAAGACAGACAACATTTGTGGGGGGTGGGGGGGGTGGAGCTTTCATGAGTCACTGCTCTCTTCTTCAGATACAGCTAGAATGTCAGTCTATCTGCCCTCTTATCCTGGAGCAGTGGCCTGATTTCCAGATGACGTTAACTGGTGGATGACAATAGCGGATGTGATTGGATTTAGGCATGAGACGCAGAGAGGTGTGGAGGAATCAGCAGTCTGCTGAATGGCAGTGGATAAGGAAGCTCGAGACGAGGCATCCCCCTGGACTGAATCGAGATCTAGGTTTCCTGTCTGCATTCTGAAGAAGTGCTCACGAAAACTCTTACCCCGCCCCAAATTTTGCTAGTCTTGAAGGGGCACTTATCTATTGCTGCAGACAGACTAACATGGCTATCCATCTTGATCTAGCGCCTCTGACGCAAAATGGGGTGGATTTTTTCAGGATAAGGCAAGAATGGGAGCAAAATAAAGGCTATTGCTAGTTTCTCCACCCCTTTGGGCTGGGGCTATTTTTGCTTCCCTCAGTTGCTGGAATCTTTGGGGCAGGATTTGTCCCCTCCCCTCTTGTTTTCTAGGGTCAAGTTTTTGCACTGGATGCTCTGCAGAGAGGGTTGCTAGAACCGGCTTGGGAAATACCTGAATATGTTGGGACTGGAACGGGGTTGCCAAGTCCCCTTTGGGGATTGGGGGGGTAGGGTCGCCATCTCCAGGTCGGGACATTCTGAGAGATTTGGGGGTGGGGTCTGGGGAGGACAAGGGACCTCAGTGGGGTACAACGCCAGTAGGGTCCACCCTCCGAAGCAGCCGCTTCCTCCAGGGGAACTGGTCTCTGTAGTCTGGAGAGGAGCCGTAATTCCAAGGCATCCCCAGGTCATCATCATCATCATCATCATTTCATTTGTATCCCGCCCTCCCCGCCGAAGCAGGCTCAGGGCGGCTAACAACATTAAATCAATACATTAAATTATACAATGACATTTGAAGCAATAGCTAATTTAACAATTTAATTAAAATTAATAAAATTGACATCCTGGTGCTATTACAAGAGATGGTAAATTTTTCTTAGCGGTCTCTCTCTCTCTTTAATCGGTGTAGGCCATCCTAAAAAGGATGGTCTTGCAGGCCCTGCGGAACTGTTCGAAATCCCGCAGGGCCCGCATTTCTTCTGGAAGCTGGTCCCAAAGGTGTGGAGCCACTACAGAGAAAGCCCGGGTGCGGGTACTCTGTCGTTTTACCTCTTTCAGCCTGGGGATAGTCAGCAGGTTCTTCCCTGCTGACCTCAGTGCTCTCTGGGGTTCGTATGGAGGATGGCATCCCTAGGTGGAACCTGGGAAAGGCACAGTTTGGGGAGGGACCTTAGCAGCGTACAGTGCCACAGAGTCCACCCTCCAAAGCAGTTTTCTCCCAGGTAGTTGGGCGGGCAGTCCCGCAAGGCCTGTAAGACAGTCCTCTTCCGGTTGGCATATAACCAACCGGTATTTAAGAACCGCGAAGGAAGGCTGTGAGAATAGCACCGAACTGTCAGGCGGTTTGCTCTTGTTTTACTGTTTTAACTATTGTAAATTATTATATACGCATTTTAATATTTATTAATCTTATTGTTCTGGATTTTATGTTGTAAGCCGCCCTGAGCCCGCCTCGGTGGGGAGGGCGGGATATAAATCGAATAAATAAATAAATAAATAAATAAATAAATAAATAAATAAATAAATAAATAAATAAATAAATAGGTAGCTAATCTCTGTTATCTGGAGACCAAATTACAACAGCGGGAGGTCTCCAGGCCCCACCTGGGGGTTGGTAATCTGGACAGCAGAACATCAGATCATTCCAATGAAGTGCCTCTGAGCATATAGTTATTGGCCCCAGAACTATAAATCAGCGGCTGGCGTTTGCAGATAGGACAGAAGGAGGGGGTTCCTTGGCATTCTTGATTTCCTGCCTCCGCCCAAAAAACATTTTGTTAGAAATTAAGCAAACATAGATAAGATCTGCCCCCCCCCCACAATGTATCGACTCCTGAGTTGGAGAAAAATTTATTTGCTCTCTTAAGAAATATGTCTTTTTTTAGCATGCTTTCTGCCCCGTGGCGCAGAGTGCTAAAGCTGCAGTACTGCGGTCTGAACTCTCTGCTCACGACCTGAGTTCGATCCCGGCGGAAGCTGGATTCAGGTAGCCGGCCCAAGGTTGACTCAGCCTTCCATCCTTCCGAGGTCAGTAAAATGAGTACCCAGCTTGCTGGGGGGTGGGGTGGGGAGTGTAAAAGACTGGGGAAGGCAATGGCGAACTGATACAATCAATGTTAAAATTCTGTTATGCAAATAAACTGCAGTCTTTACGGCTTCACCCCACATATAATCTGGCAGTCCAGATTGCATTAGCATCACCATCAACTACACAAACCACCCAGTAAAAAGTCAGCCGTGAAAACGTTTTGAAAGCAACGTCACCCCAGAGTTGGAAACAACTGGGGCTTGCACAGGGGACCTTTCCTTTCCTCTCCAAGGTGACCCAGCAGAGTTTTTAAAAGAAAAATACCAATTACAACAAGGCAAAGAGAAGGGAAAGTTGGCAATTAGCTAATGAAAGGCTTTAAAAAGGGGATTAGACAGATTCGTGGAGGAGAGGTCTTATCAGGGGCTACCAGCCTTGGTGACTGAGGGGAACCTCCACATTCAGAGGCACTGATCCCCTGAATCCCAGAGCCAGGAGGCAACATCGGGGGAAGGTCTCAGCCTCTCTCCCCTTTCGCTGGGCATCCAGAGGAACTGGCCACTGTGGGAGACAAGGTGGTGGACTGGATGGACCACTGGTCTGTCCCAGCAGGGCTCTTCTGATGTTCTTAGGAAGGCCTCAGCCTCTCTGCCCTGTTGTTGGCCCTCCAGAGGAACTGTTTGGCCACTGTGTGAGACAGGATGCTGGATTTGATGGACCCCTGGTCTGATCTAGCAGGGCTCTTCTGATGTTCTTAGGAAGGACTCGGCTTCTCTGCCCTGTTGTTGGCCCTCCAGAGGAACTGTTTGGCCACTGTGTGAGATGGGGTGCTGGACTAGAGGGTCCACTGCTCTAATCCAGCAGGGCTCTTCTTATGTTTTTAAAATTAATACATTTCATCACTAAGCCCTCCAGGCTACACCATCGCAGCCAGATGCTACAAATTGGAAAGGAAAGGTCCCCTGCGCAAGCACCAGTCGTTTCTGACTCCGGGGTGATGCTGCTTTCACAACGTTTTCACGGTAGACCTTTTACGGGGTGGTTTGCCATTGCCTTCCCCGGTCATTACACTTTCCCCCCAGCAAGCTGGATACTACAAATTACATTCCATTTAAAGCACGGGGAAAGAAAGCAGTTTTCACTTGGGGACTAAGTTAAGAAATAAACATCAAAGCTGGTGTGACATGTTTCGAAGGGGAGGCTATAACCAGGGTGCCACAACTGGGAAGGCCCTGTCTGTTGGGTTCTTAACCTCACCTTTCAAGGTTAGTTGAAAGTCTGTAGCCGGACTTTATGTGCATTATTTTATCTGGTATTACATATTTTATTGATTGCATGCCATACCCTGCTTTTCTCACCAAAGGGGACCAAAACCAGTTTACATTATTCTTATCTCTGTTTTATCCTCACAACAACCCTGTGTGGTAGGTTAAGCTAAGAGACAGTGACTGGCCCAAGGTCACCCAGTGAGCTTCTATAACATCATTGAGTCACAATGGGGGGGGATGCCTGATGCCCCAGAAGGCCAGCACCCTAGGTGATTGCCTAGTTTTCCTAGCGGAAGGACCAGCCCTGGTCCTGCCTTGATGCGCCAACTGATGCTCAGGGCCAGGATTGGCTACATCAGGGGTGTGTGGCCTAATATGCAAAGGAGCTCCTGCTAGAATTCCAAGCTCTTCAATGATTGGCTACATCGGGGTGTGTGGCCTAATATGCAAGGAGCCCCTGCTAGAATTCCAAGCTCTTGGAGGATTGGCTACATCAGGGGTGTGTGGCCTAATATGCAAAGGAGCCCCTGCTAGAATTCCAAGCTCTTGGAGGATTGGCTACATCAGGGGTGTGTGGCCTAATATGCAAAGGAGCCCCTGCTAGAATTCCACTCCTGTCTATATCACCTTTTACCTTGACCTTCAATCACAGATGACTTTCACTCATGGCTTGCTAAGAACCAGTTGTCAAGATGGGGGGGATCTTTGCTGACTGTTTTCTCCCCCCTTCCCTCCCCCAGAGCCTGCAGGGCCTGACTGGGACCCCGCTGGTGGCCGGCAGCCCGATCCGCCATGACAGCGCCGTGCAAGGCAACGCCGTGGAGGTCCAGACCTACCAGCCTCCTTGGAAAGCGCTAAGCGACTTTGCCTTGCAAAGTGAACTGGACCAGCCCGCCTTCCAGCAATTGGTAAGAAATGGGGAGGGGGGACCCCTGATCCACAGGTCAAGGAGAACAGGCCCTCCCTTTCCTTTGGCCTAAAAAGGTAAAGGTCATCCCCCTGTGCAAGCACCGGTCGTTTCCAATTCTGGGGTGACGTTGCTTTCGCAACGCTTTCATGACAGACTTTTTTTTACCGGGTGGTTTGCCATTGCCTTCCCCAGTCATCTACGCTTTCCCCCCAGCAAGCTGGGTCCTCATTTGATCGACCTCGGAAGGATGGAAGGCTTAGCCCACCTGGAGCTGGCTACCTGAAAATCCAGCTTCCGCTGGGATCAAACTCAGGTCATGAGCAGAGGGCTCCAACTGCAGTACTGCTGCTTTTACCACTCTGCACCACGGGGCTCCTTTGGCCTACCAAGCCCAGAATCTGTTCTCTTTAAAAACAACAACAACAACCGTAGAAGGGAAGGAGGCAAATTTGTGGAGGGATAAAGCTATCAACTAAATGGAGCATCCGTGGTCAGAGGCAGTCTATCTCTGAATATTGGTCGCTGGGAGCTAACGGCAGGAGAAAGTTGTAGGAAGATGCTTGATCAGGTGAGCCGCTGGTTTGGTCCAGTGGGACTTTACAGACCTTGACTTGTTCCTTTCCTTACTTTCTTTCCTCTTGGGCTGGCTTCAGTTCTCCCTCAACCTGGCTCAATCACTCTGTGCCCTTTATGCTGGCTTAATAATATTGGAACTCCCCCCCCCACTTCCATCAAATCACAGTCTATTTAAGGCGAACCCATGGTGTTCTCAAGGCAAGACACGTTCAGAGATGGGTTTGCCATTGCCTGCCTCTGCATAGCAACGGTGAACCTTCTTGGTGGTCTCCCATTCAAGTACTAACTGAAATCTGATGAGATCAGGTTAGCCTGGGCCATCCAGGTCAGAGGTCAAAATGGTGGTGGGAAGTCGGCATGGTGCCCCGAAAGGCATGGGGGCCCATAGGTCAATGCGTACTTGGCCTAACTGCTAATCCAGCCCTACAGGCTGTTGGTATTTGTCTTGGCTAATTGCTATGCCTCTCTCTGGAAAGAGAGTCTCTCGATTGAACACAGATACGTGGAGTGAGGCGGGGCATATTTGTATATGGGAAGGGAATTATTTTTCAGTTGGACTGATCAACTGGGTTGAAAATTGTAATGCTTTGACCTGAAGCTGTGCGGATTCCAACCCTCCCGATGAATCATAGGGGCTCTATGCCAAAGTTTAGATGCTGGAATAAAACTTTGTAAGCTTCTAAGGTGTCTTATGAAGCTCGTTTGTTTTCCCTGACAAACCAGATTCTTTGCTTATTGACCGCATTTTGCAGAGGTTACGGTGACAGAATCTGTTTAGAAAGAATAAGCTGTGCTAGCACTGATCGTTCGGGCAACAAATTTCAGTATTCTCAAAGCATGGCAGGAAATCAAGCTGAATCTTTTTTTTTTAAACCATTATTTTAAAAGCAGTTAAGATTATTGATAAACAATGAAGGCGATGGTTTTGTCTGTTGGGATGCTAAAATCTAGCAAACACCTGAAAAGCCAATGAGTAATTTTGGACTAGGTTTGAGTGTGTAAACAAGATGATGTTTTTGCCCGATTTTGAATCAGATGGAAGATTTCGATCCAGCCCTCTGCTTTTCAAATGCTGCTTCAAGTTATGAACATATGAAGCTGCCTTATACTGAACCAGACCCTCGGTCCATCAAAGTCAGTATTGTCTTCTCAGACTGGCAGCGGCTCTCCAGGGTCTCAAGCTGAGGTTTTTCACACCTATTTGCCTTGACCCTTTTCGGAGATGCCAGGGATTGAACCTGGGACCTTCTGCTTACCAAGCAGATGCACTACCACTGAGCCACTGTCCCTCCCGATTCCCCCTTCCCCCCACAAACATCCAGATAATTTCTGGAATGGGTGGCAGTTTGTAATGCATAATTAAACTTATCCAGTGACCAAATGATATTTTGGAATGCTCCTTGAAGGAAACAGGAAGGTTCAAATGCCGCCACCATCATCATTATGAATTGTCACAGTCAGATATGTGAAGGGTAGATAGTATTCTGCAATTCAAGATCTAGCCAAGTTCTTGGGAATTGCAGAGGTATCCTTGAAAGAGACTTGCTTGTCTTTTGGAGCTGAGCTGGTGTTATTTATTTGATGCCCAGAATGTCCAGGTGTTTCTTGAGACTTCTAGGCTGTGTTCCAAGGGCTCCAATGACAACTGGCATGACGGTCACCGTCTACTCCTAGAGGCGTTCTTATTCTGTTAGTGGGTCTTGGTATTTGGTGATCTTCTCCTGTTCTTTCTTCTCTATTCTGCTGTCTCCTGGGATTGCAGTGTCAGTGATTCAAACCCTATTTCTCATTTCCCCCTTTACAAGTGTGAGATCGGGGGTGTTATGCTCCAGGTGTTTATCTGTTTGTGGTGAATCTTTGTTTCATCATTCCTATGATCTTGTCCAGTTTGTGCTCCCATGGTTGGTGGTAAGCAGGGCATTTTTTTGTAACAGTAACTCCTTTGCATATTAGGCCACACACCCTTGATGTAGCCAGTCCTCCTGGAGCTTACAGTAGGCCTTGTAATAAGAGCCCTGTAAGCTCTTGAAGGGTTGGCTACATATGAGGAGCGTGGCCTAATATACAAAGGAGTTCCTGCTACAAAAAACAGCCCCGATGGTAAGCCGTACTACTTGCAAAGATTCCAGTGCAACATAGCTGTGGCTTTATTGTGGCACTCTTTCTAGTCAGTTTGAGAGTGTTATTGCAGGCACTGACCATGTGGTCGACGGTTTCATCCACTGTCTTGCAAAGCTGACATTTGCTGTTATTGCTCGTCTTCTCAGCTTTCATTCTACGCATTTTGAAAGCCAGCTTTTGTGCAGTGAGAACGAGTCCTTCCACTCATTTCTTCAGGTGCCCATTTTGGAGCCCCTTTCAGGTGCTTTCGTTATCAACTTTGTTCTCTTGTGTCTTTCAAATATTGCCCATGCAAGTGCTTCTGTTTCCAGTTGTCAACATGAGTTTGGATTGCCATTCTGTTTTGTAACCTTATTTGGTTTCTGTAATCCTAAATAAGTCTGCCCTGAATACTCCAATTGAAGGGTCTCTTTGCTTTGTGTGGTTATTCAGTGCTCATTTTTCTTCTTCAACTGCTCGCTTAACTTTCAAGAGACATCTTCCGCCTAATTCTCTTTGTAAGGAAAAACAATCCACACACTTCTAGGGCATGCTGAGTAACGCATCAACATTATCTTGCGTCATTATCGTTATTATCTCTTGCTTCTAATTCTGCTCATTTCCAATCGCTAATGCCAGTTGTGTATCTTAGAACTGGGACTGCCCAGGTATTAATTGCCTTTACCGTGTTGTTGCAAATGGATTTTGTTTGCAATATCTTTTCAACCCTTTGGTAACGCTCCTTGATTGTGTTTTTCTTAACAAGGGTATGTTTGATGTTGTAAGCTTCCTCCAGGGTTCCGAGATAGTTGTAGTTTTCTTTAGAATCCAGTGTTTTGACTCTGTTGTTGTTTGGCATCTTGATTTAAGAACATAAGAGAAGTCATGTTGGATCAGGCCAATGGCCCCTCCTGTCCAATACTCTGTGTCACATAAGAACATAAGAGAAGCCATGTTGGATCAGGCCAATGGCCCCTCCCGTCCAACACTATGTGTCACATAAGAACATCAGAGAAGCCATGTTGGATCAGGCCAATGGCCCATCCCGTCCAACACTCTGTGTCACATAAGAACATCAGAGAAGCCATGTTGGATCAGGCCAGTGGCCCATCCCGTCCAACACTCTGTGTCACATAAGAACATAAGAGAAGCCATGTTGGATCAGGCCAATGGCCCCTCCCGTCCAACACTCTGTGTCACATAAGAATATCAGAGAAGCCATGTTGGATCAGGCCAATGGCCCATCCAGTCCTACACTTTGTATCACATAAGAACATAAGAGAAGCCATGTTGGATCAGGCCAATGGCCCCTCCCATCCAACACTCTGTGTCACGTAAGAACATAAGAGAAGCCCTGTTGGATCAGGCCAATGGCCCCTCCAGTCCTACACTTTGTATCACATAAGAACATAAGAGAAGCCATGTTGGATCAGGCCAATGGCCCCTCCTGTCCAACATTCTGTGTCACATAAGAACTTAAGAGAAGCCATGTTGGATCAGGCCAATGGCCCATCCAGTCCAACACTCTGTGTCACACAGTGGCCAAAAAAACCCCCAGGTGCCATCAGGAGGTCCATCAGTGGGGCCAGGACACCAGAAGTCCTCACCCTGTTGCTCCTCCCAAGCATCAAGAATATATCACTTGCCCCAGACCAAGAGTTCCAACTATCCACTGATGGACCTCTGCTCCCTATGTTTATCCAACATAAACATCTTGTTCAATGATCTTTCCTCTGTTCAGGGCTAACGCTGGACACTTCTCATGTCTAAATTCCATTGCTATCTCTTTGCTGAATATCTGAACCGTATTTAGTAAAGAATCAGTCTCTTTTCATACATTTTCAAGTCATCTATATACCCTAAGTGCGAAATCGCTGGGCTCATCTTTGAAAGCTGGTATCCTAGGTTCTGTCCTGTTGAGAATGATTGTGACTCATATTAGGGCAAAGACAAAGGGTAGCGGTGATAGTGAGTCTCCTTGGAAAATCCTCATTTGATATTATTATTGTTGTTGTCATATATTGTTATTGTGAGTGGTATTAGGGCAACGACATTGGTGATAGTCTCCTTGGAAAATCCCTCGTTTGATATTATTATTATCTGCTAGAACAAACTTTGAGTCCAGTTGCACCTTTAAGATCCACAAAGTTTTATTCAAGGAGCTGGTCTTAAAGGTGCCACTAAAAGTTTGCTCTACTGCCTCAAACCAACACAGACGTTCACCTGGATCTACTATCATTTGATATTATTATGATTGTTGTTATTGTTGTTGCTAGTTTTGTAGCAGGAGCTCCTTTGCATATTAGGCCACACCTCTGATATAGCCAATCCTCCTGAAGCTTACAAAAAAAAAGCCCTGTAAGCTCTTCAAGGATTGGCTGCATCAGGGAGTGTGGCCTAATATGCAAAGGAGCCCCTGCTAGAATTCTATCTCTGGACCCTGTAAGAAGAGCCCTGTAAGCTCTTGGAGGGTTGGCTCCATCAGGGGGTGTGGCCTAATATGCAAAGGAGCCCCTGTTAGAATTCTATCCCTGGACCCTGTACTAAGAGCCCTGTAAGCTCTTGGAGGGTTGGCTCCATCAGGGGGGTGTGGCCTAATATGCAAAGGAGCCCCTGTTAGAATTCTATCCCTGGACCCTGTACTAAGAGCCCTGTAAGCTCTTGGAGGGTTGGCTCCATCAGGGGGTGTGGCCTAATATGCAAAGGAGCCCCTGCTAGAATTCTATCTCTGGACCCTGTACTAAGAGCCCTGTAAGCTCTTGGAGGGTTGGCTACATCAGGGAGTGTGGCCTAATATGCAAAAGAGCTCCTGCTACAAAATGAGCCATTATTATTATTTGGCTTTTTGTTGAAAATGCCCAGCAGGATCTCATTTGCATATTAGGCCACACCCCCTGATGCCAAGCCAGCTGGAAATGTGTTCCTGCTCAAAAAGCCCCGATGATGGTGATGATATTTATCTTCAAAGCACTTTTGTTCCAACTGTTGTAAATTTTTAACACTGCTGCAAACTCAAAGAAGCTGGTCATCAGCTTGAATGTCATTTGCCCCAAGTTTCTTGCCTTTATCGCTTCAACCTGAATTGCAATGTTATTTTGACTTTTGCGTTGTTAGCTGACGTGCATCACCCAGAGCCTGGGCTGGGCTGGGGCGATGAAGCAAATCAAATTAATAAAAACAACCAGGGCTGCTTCTTTTTTTGTAGAAAAAGCCCAGCAGGAACCTATTTGCATATCAGGCTACACCCCTGACATCACCATTGTTTCATACAGGGCTTCTGGGTAGAAAAAGGTCCAGCAGAACTCATTTGCATATTAGGCCACACCCCCTGGTGCCTAGCCAGTCGGAACTGCGATCCTGCTAAAAAAAAAAAAGCCCTGACCACAACCAAAGCAACGATCATCTCAGTGAGATCAGCGGAACAAGAGTGTAATACTGAAGTCCCAGACTTGCAGGCGATGTTTGTCGTTCTCTGTTTAGGTCATGAAAATGGCAAACAGAACAAATTCAAAAATGAGTTGCTTAAATGAACCCAGAATCAAGCCACCTACTTATTGGTTGCTCGTTAACAAAACAGCTCTTGTCTGTCTAGCTTTCACTGCGTTCGCAACACAGGCCTTGTGAGATGACGTTCGGAGCGTCAGACCCTGGTTAGGAGAATCCAGATTAGAATCCCTGCTCTGTCCTGAAGTGTCAGGTCACTCTCTCGCAGGCTAACCTACTTCCAAGGTTTATAGTAAGGATAAAGAGGAGTATATGTCCCGTTCCCCCCCCCCCCCCACATTGTACTGAGCTGGTTGGAGAAACGACATGATAAAATAATACTAATACAGGCAGACCTCATTTTGGGCAGGAGCTCACGGAGCAGAGCTCCAGAACCTCTATATTTTATTGAAATATTGTGAGATGACTTTAGTGTTATATGGAAGAGGTTGTTGATACTGAATAACAGAGAGCCAGTTTGGTGTAGTGGTTAAGTGCGTGGACTCTGGGGGAACCGGGTTTGATTCCCCACTCCTCCACTTGCAGCTGCTGGAATGGCCTTGGGTCAGCCATAGCTCTTGTAGGAGTTGTCCTTGAAAGGGCAGCTGCTGCGAGAGCCCTCTCAGCCCCACCCACCTCACAGGGTGTCTGTTGTGGGGGGAGAAGATACAGGAGATTGTGAGCCGCTCTGAGTCTCTGATTCAGAGAGTAGGGCAGGATATAAATCTGCAATTCTTCTTCTTCTTAACTGTGAAGCTGTATGAATTGTGGTTCGTGGATTATTTGATTTGAAGGAAAATGGAGTAGAGCTTTCCATTACTTGAAGATTTGTGGAAGCAGGAGCTAAAAGTGGACTCCTGTGCTTTGGTGCTCTACAGTCTTCCATGAATGTACTCTTTGAGAGTTTTGTCTGTGTCTCTATGCATTTGTCTGTTCTCATCTATTCTTACATTATTGTAATATAGTCTTAATAATTGTTGGTCACTAGAACCGTTCGTGGTTGTGTGTTTATTCGTTTATCAGCAACCTCTCTCTGATGTCAATGAACTCTTAAGATCTGACAAGCTTTCTAATATTTCCCCCCACCAAAAATGAGGAAACAACCAAACCATATAAAGCGGACAGATGGAAATATTCATCATGCTACTGTGGCCACAGAGGAGAAAGTCATTTAAAAAGTACAATGGGAGTAAGGTTTTATGATGACAATTATAATTCAAGAAGCATTTTCAGGTAGATGCTGAGCTGATTTAATTTAGTCCACCTTCCAGTGACCTCAGGGGTGTGTGTGGCATATGCAAATGGGTTTGCTAATAAGCTCCGGCAGCTCTTTTTCTACAAAATGACTCCTGACAGGTTTTGTGTCGACTCTGTACATCACGAAATACGTTCGTCCCCCACCACAGAACCTCTACCGGGAATCAAATGCATTGTTTACACACCCAAACCTGGACCAAATTTTATACAAATGAAGGGAAATTATACGGGAGAAAAAAAATTACAGCGAATGGTTGCAGCACCGAAATGGAGATCTGGCCTCTTAAAAACAGAGAGGCTAGCGATCAGAGAATTTAGGCCGATGGTGAGACGGAGGGCAGGAAGGGATGAACGGGCGCTGGGCTTTTGTGGCCCTTTCTTACCTGCCCAGGACAACGTTCAGGGTTTTTTTCTTTTCTTTGGTATTGACCTTTAAAGCTCTTTATGGTCAGGGGCCTGTCTGTCTGCGGGACTGCCTTTCCCCACACGTTCCCCGGAGAGCACTGTGTTCAAGGACAAAAAAATCTGTGGTCCATCCCTGGACCAAAGGAGGCTAGGTTGCAGCTGATGCGAGCTAGGGCCTTCTCGGTGGCAGCACCAGAATTGTGGAATGCTCTCCTGGAGGCCATAAGGGCCCTGCGGGATCTCTCTACTTTCCGCAGGGCCTGTAAGACCGAACTGTTTCGACATGCCGTGGAGATCTAACTGGGAGAGAGCTGCCACCCGACATCATTATAGAGTACCATGATCACCACTTATACTATATTATATTGTAGTGATACAGCACCATGAAATGAAATGTTTTTAAATAATTTTAAACTGTAGTTTTTATTGGTTAAATTGTAAAAATGAATGTTGTTAGCCGCCCTGAGTCCGCTTGCGGAGAGGGCAGGATAGAAATTTAAAGTAATAAATAATAAGTAATAAAATAAATAAATTTTCTTGTTTAAAGCAGGAACGCAGTTCCGGTTAGCTCAGCATCAGGGGGTGTGGCCTAATATGCAAATAGGTTCCTGCTGAGCTTCTTCTACAAGAAAAGTCCTGCACAAAACAATGGTGATGCTAGGGGATGTGGCCTAATATGCAAATGAGTTCCTGCTGGGCCTTTTCTTTTAAAAAAGCCCAGTGTAATGCTGATTGCCATTTCGGGAATCAGGAAGGACATTTCCTGCAGGCCAGGTGGGCCTGGGATCCTGGAGGCCTGTTGCCTTCCTCTGGACATGGAACAGGGGTCACTGCTGGGGGAACGGGGAGGCAGGAGGTAGATAGAGGTCATTTCGTATAAAAAGAGGTGCCGGAGCTCATTAGCACAACTCATTTGCATATGCCACACCCCTCCTGACGTCGCCGGAAGGGGTACTGAATTCTTTCAGCTCAGCATCTACTTTAGAACGCTTCCTGAATTAGAATTGTCATAATAAAACCTTACTCCCATCATACTTTTTCAATGACTTTCTCCTATTTGGCCACAGTGGCATGACAAAGATTTCCATCTCTCTGCTTTGTATGTTTTGGTTATTTTCCCTTTTGTTGTAGGGAAAAACACTTGAAGGTTTGTCAGATTTTAAGAGTTCAGCAAAATTCTCCCAGGGGGGTTTGAACAGTGGAGCCCAGAAGCAAGTGGGGTTTTTTTTTTGGTGAGGGGGTTAAGAAAGAAAGAGCACAATAAAAGGTAGAGCTTCCGGAGCTCTGCTCATGTGAGCTCCTGCCCAAAATGAGGCCTGGAGGTAGTAGTGATTTCCTGCATTGTGCAGGGGGTTGGACTAGATGATCCTTGAGGCCCCTTTCAGCTCTGTGTTTCTACGCTTCCATGACTGGGGGCTTTTCTATGAAAACCGGACGTTACCACCTAGGCAAGAATAACCTTGTTTGTAACTGTGTCTGCGGAAGGCAGCATTTGACTCTTGACAGCTCATATCCTGAAAATCTTGCTGTCCTCTAGAATGCTATTGATTGCTTCGATATATTTTAACGCACACGTCAGGGTGTGTTGATTGAAGAATTACGGTATTTTTAAGGACAGCTTTATCTAGTAAATTTTAAATGGAGGTAATTGCTGTGCAATATGTTTGGAAGTAAGTTGGTTTAATGTATTAATGCAGGGTTGCCAGGCCTGACTCAAGAAATCTCTGGGGACTTTGGGGGTGGAGCCAGGAAGTGCTGGCCATCAAATTTGAAGGGACCGCATTCCTTTTAAATGCCATCCTTCCATTGGAAATAATGAAGGATAGGGGCACATTCTTCTAGGGATCATAGAATTGGACCTACGGGTTCAATCTTTTTTGAAACTTGGGGGAGCTTTTTGAGGAGAGGCACCAAATGGTATGCTGAAAATTTGGTGCCGCTACCTCAAAACACAGCCTCCCACCTCAGCCCCAGATATCCACAGATCAGTTCTCTATTATACTCTATAGGGACCAGTCTCTATAGGATATAATGGAGTGTCCAGCGGACATTTCCTCCCCCCCCCCCACCAACTTTCTAACAACCTTGAAGCAGGGAGAGGGCCTCCAAACCTGGGGATCCCCTGCCTCCAACTGGGGATTAGCAAAACAAAGGAGATGAACACAGTAGAGTTAGGACCTACAAAAAAGTCAATTTCAGTGAAATTTATAAGAATATGCCGCAGTTGCTCAGTACAAAGAATTTTTTAAAGGCTCACTATTGACAGAGCGGTAAAGCTGCAGTACTGCAGTCGGAGCCCTCTGCTCACGACCTGAGTTCGATCCCAGTGAAAGCT
Source organism: Heteronotia binoei (assembly GCF_032191835.1). Classification (NCBI taxonomy): domain Eukaryota; kingdom Metazoa; phylum Chordata; class Lepidosauria; order Squamata; family Gekkonidae; genus Heteronotia; species Heteronotia binoei. Next base: position 36,275,983 of record NC_083241.1, read on the forward strand.
GGTTCAGGTAGCCAGCTCAAGGTTGACTCAGCCTTCCATCCTTCCAAAGTTGGTCAAATGAGTACCTAGCTTGCTGGGGGGAAAGTGTCGATGACTGGAGAAGGCAATGGTAAACCACCCCGGAAAAAGTCTGCCGTGAAAACATTGTGAAAGCAACGTCACCCCAGAGTCGGAAACGACTGGTGCTTGCACAGGGGACTACCTTTACCTTTATTGAAGGAATATCTCATACTATTTTATAACATATAATGTACATCACCAAAATTATAAATCAAAATCACAATAAAGCATTTGTCGAGAACCGCTAATGCCAGATAAAGAAACTGACTAGTTGTGTGCATATTGTTGTGAGCATTGGTTCCAGAGAATATGAAGTGAATTGATCCCGACGAAGGCCTACGACCGAAACGCGGCTTTTTTAAACCTAGGGAACATGTTATCGTTTACACTTCATTATAAAGACATTGCCTCATGTGCTGAGTCTTCAATGTACTGCAAAGTAGTTTCTGACATCGCAGACAACATCGTCATCCATCAGGAGAGGTCAAAGCGCACCCACTAGGACTTTGCACTCTTTGGAGTCTTTACTCTACATGGACTCTTTCATGATGAAATATGGCAAATACTTTATTTTAATTTTAATTTATAATTTAGGTTATGTACATTATATGTTCAAAGAGCACCGTAGAACAGAGCGGTAAAGCTGCAGTACTGCAGTCGGAGCTCTCTGCTCACGACCTGAGTTCGATCCCAGCGGAAGCTGGTTCAGGTAGCCGGCTCAGGTTGACTCAGCCTTCCATCCTTCCGAGGTCGGTCAAATGAGTCCCCAGCTTGCTGGGGGGAAAGGGCAGATGACTGGGGAAGGCAAGGGCAAACCACCCTGTAAAAAGTCTGCCGTGACAACGTTGTGAGAGCAACATCACCCCAGAGTTGGAAATGACTGGTGCTTGCACAGGGGACTACCTTTACCTTTTACATTATATGTTATAAAATAGTATGAGATATTCCTTCAATAGTGAGTCTTTTAAAAATTCTTTGTACTGAGCAACTGCAGCATATCCGTGTAAATTTCACTGAAATTGACTTTTTTGCAGAACACGGGTCTCCCCTGCTTTCCAGCTGGGGACTGGTAACCCTATTTTAATGTGTTCTTCTTATATTGCTGGCCCTTCTGCCTGATGGTTGGTTCCCTTTAGTTTTGGTTTGTTGTTGAGAATGTAACAGCCTTTGTTAGTTGCTAAGGTGCGAATGGATTTGGATTGATTTGTTTGTAATATTTTGGCTATGCCAAGTGATTCATTGTTTGTAAAAAGGAAAAAGCAGCCAATTTTGGAACCATTGCATCATCTCTGAAATACTGCGGGGGGGGGGCAGAAAGTGTACTTCTTTATATTCTACAGGATTTGTTTAGACAGGTACCCTTTGTCTTTGCATGGAACGTGAAAGGTTAAAGGGCCGTCTGCAATCGGAGTGCAGATTGGTCTTGGCCATGTTATGGGAATGGCCAAGAGGAAGGAAGAAAGACTCAAGGTTCATGTAGTATGGGAAAGGAAAGGTCTACTGTGCAAGCATTAGTCGTTTCTGACTCTGGGATGACGTTGCTTTCATGTTTTCACAGCAGACTTTTTACGGGGTGGTTTGCCATTGCCTTCCCCAGTCATCTACGCTTTCCCCCCAGCAAGCTGGGGCCTCATTTGACCCACCTTGGAAGGATGGAAGGCTGAGTCCACCTGGAGCCAGCTACCTGAACCCAGCTTCCATCGGGATCAAATTCAGGTCGTAAGCAGAGTTTAGGATTGCAGTACTGCAGCTTTACCACTCTGCACCATGGGGCTCTTATAGGTAGTCCCCTGTGCAAGCACCACTCGTTTTCGACTCGGGGGTGACGTTGTTTTCACGGCAGACTTTTTACAGGGTGGTTTGCCATTGCCTTCCCCAGTCACCTACGCTTTCCCCCCAGCAAGCTGGGGCCTCATTTGACTCACCTTGGAAGGATGGAAGGCTGAGTCAACCTGAACCAGCTACCTGAAAACCCAGCTTCCGCCAAGGATCAAACTCAGGTCGTGAGCAGAGCTTAGGATTGCAGTACTGCAGCTTTAGCACTCTGCGCCACGGGGCTCTTTCATGTAGTGCAAGGGTGGTCAAACTTGCTTAACGTAAGAATAAACATCAGAATTAACATATAGAATAAACATCGGATGTTTGAAAGCTGCAGGGAAGGAAGGAAGGATCCAGAAGTCAAGATTTCCAAGGACAATTGTCAAAGATCTGAAAAACTCTAAAGATGCAGACACCAAGGATTTAGAGCTTAGCCCTCCATGACCCTATGACCCCCTCGCCCCAATGTGGATGACTGAGAAACAGCTATGGTTTCTATGCAAAGGGAGATCTTGTTCCTCCTGGATGATTCTCACATACACCACAACTGAACAAAGTTGAAGCATACAAAGTTTTATTTAAGCTCATAGCAGGGATGGCCAAACTTGCTTAATGTAAGAACTGCATAGAATAAATGTCAGATGTTTGAAAGCAGGAAGGAAGGAAGGAAGGAAGGAAGGAAGGAAGGAAGGAAGGAAGGAAGGAAGGAAGGAAGGAAGGAAGGAAGGAAGGAAGGAAGGAAGGAAGGAAGGAAGGAAAATAGATGGGGGAGGGAGAGGCGGAAAGAAAGCAACTTTAATTTTAAATGCATTCTCCAAGCCACTGCTGACTTGTCCTGGAGAAGTGATTTAAAGAGACAAATGCCTTCTCCAAGCTGACTGATGGGGTGGTGGGGGCTTTGAGAGCTACACAATATGTGTGAAAGAGCCACATGTGGCTTCCAAGCCCATTTCAGCCACCCCTGATATAGTACTTGCGGCACTGGATAGAAAATATTATATCCTATCCTCCAACCCATTTGTATACAGTGTGAAGGTATTTTTTTTAAAGAGATACATGGTTCTAATCTGCAATAGTTTCTGGGGGCAGCTGTGTTGGTCTGAACAGCTGGATTCAAGCCCAGTGGCACCTTTCAGACCAACATGATTTTGGGAGTGTGTGAACTTTTGAGCCTCTAAGCTTCCTGTGTTAGGCATGAAGGGTGTCTGAGGAAGAAAGCTTTGACTCTCCAAATCTCTGTCTTCTTGGTGCTGGCGGGGGGGGGGGGGGGCGACAGTGTGAAGGCTTCTAGAGTCTTGGCCCTACTGATGGACCTCCTGATGACACCTGGGTTTTGACCACTGTGTGACACAGAGTGTTGGATTGGATGGGCCATTGGCCTGATCCAACATGGCTTCTCTTATGTTTTTATGTCTGGGGCAGGGATCCTCTGTATTCTTGGTGCTTGGGGGGGGCAAGAGTAGGAGGGTTTCTGGAGTCCTGGCCCCGCTGGTGGATCTCATGAGGACCCCTGGGTTTTGGCCACTGTGTGACACAGAGTGTTGGACTGGATGGGCCATTGGCCTGATCCAGCATGGCTTCTCAGATGCACGTATGTCTGGGGCAATGTCTTCTTGGTGCTTGGGCGGAATCGATGGAGTGTTGCACTAGATGGGCCACTGGCCTGAACCAACATGGCTTCTCTAATCTTGCTGGTCTCTACAGGGCTGCGGCATTCAAATCTAGGTAACGTGCCAGGTGGACCTTGGCTTTTAAAACCAAGGAACATCCCAGTCCTGAAACTCACCGGTTGCAGTCTCACAAAGGCACAATTTAGCTCATGGTCATCAGCCCACAGTGCCTTCTGCATGGGCAAATAATAAGAAGAAGAAGAATTGCAGATTTATACCCCGCCCTTCTCTCTGAATCAGAGACTCAGAGCGGCTTACAATCTCCTGTATCTTCTCCCCCCACAACAGACACCCTGTGAGGTGGGTGGGGCTGAGAGGGCTCTCACAGCAGCTGCCCTTTCAAGGACAACCTCTGCCAGAGCTATGGCTGACCCAAGGCCATTCTAGCAGGTGCAAGTGGAGGAGTGGGGAATCAAACCCGGTTCTCCCAGATAAGAGTCCGCACACTTAACCACTACACTTAACCACTACACCAAACCAAGTGTTTAGTTGTAACGGCAAGCTAATTCGCAGAACTAAAATTGCCTGTTGATGGGTTACTGGCTTGACAGCTTCCCCAGCTCTGCATTTGGCAATGAATATAGGACAGGGGTGGCCAAACTATGGCTTGGAAGCCACATGTGGTCCTTTCACAATACTGTGTGGCTCTCGAAGCCCCCCGCTCCACCCCGTCAGCTGGCTTGGAGAAGGCATTTGTCACTTTAAATCACTTCTCCAAGCCAAGTCAACTGGTGGCTTGGAGAATGAATTTAATGTTCAAGTTGCTTTCTTTCCATCTCTCCCTTCCCCATCTATTTCCCTTCCTTCATTCCTTTTCCTCCCTCCCTTCTTTCCACTCCTTCCTTCTTTCCTTTTCCTCCCTCCCTTCTTTCCTTCCTTCTTCCTTCCTCCCTCCCACTCCTTCCTTCCTCCCTTCTTTCCACTCCTTCCTTCCTTTTCCTCCCTCCCCTCTTTCCTTCCTTCCTTTTCCTCCCTCCCTTCTTTCCACTCCTTCCTTCCTTCCTTTTCCTCCCTCCCTTCTTTCCACTCCTTTCTTCCTTTTCCTCCCCCTCTTCTTTCCTTCCTTCCTTTTTCTCTCTCCCTTCTTTCTACTCCTTTCTTTCTTCCTTTTCCTCCCTCCCTTCTTTCCTTCTCCTCCCTCCCTTCTTTCCACTCCTCCCTTCCTTCCTCCCTTCTTCCCACGCCTCCCTTCCTTTTCCTCCCTCCCTTCTTTCCTTCCTTCCTTTTCCTCCCTCCCTTCTTTCCACTCCTCCCTTCCTTCCTCCCTTCTTCCACTCCTTCCTCCTTTTCCTCCCTCCCTCCCTTCCTTCCATCTTCTGGCTCTTATGTTTAGCAAGTTTGGCCACCCCGACATAGGGCGCAGACATGGTGTTTATGTTCTGGGCCGGGGATCAAGCCTGCTGATTGGCTATCCCGGATTCTGGAATGTGACCTGCAGCTGCATATCCCTGTTTGCCCTTTGGAGTTCCCACCGACCCCCTTCCTTCCTGTGTCTCGATTATGCTTTAGAGGATAATCAGAAACGAATCCTGCATCATACTTTGTTAATATAATAGCAACGTGTGGCATCAGGTCATCTGGTTAACTCTGATCACGGATGGATGTGAACAATCAGGGTCTCAGAGGCTGGGGGAGGGTCTACCATGGTACAGCAGCAGCGGTTATAGCCTCCCTCCCTCATTTCTCTCTGTGGGACCCTCTGAATACCAGTGCTGGGGGGCAGCATCAAGGGGAGGCCTTGGCCTCTTTGCCCTAGTGTTGGACCTCCAGAGAAACTGGTTTCCCACTGTGTGAAACAGGATGCTAGACTAGATGGACCACTGGTCTGATCCAGCAGGGCTCTTCTGATGTTCTTATGAAGGCGTCGGCCTCTATGCTCTGTTGTTGGCCCTCCAGAGGAACTGGCTGGCCACTGTGCGAGACAGGATGCTGGACCACTGGTCTGATCCAGCAGGGCTCTTCTGATATTGTTAATGCCATACTCTGAACAACCGAGCAATCTTCAAGAAAAAAGCTTTATCCAAGCAACGTTATCGTGATTTACCAACCTTTCCTTTTTATTTCCTTCAGGTCTCTTTTTCGGAATCCGGTTCCTTGGGGAACTCCTCCGGCAGTGACGTGACTTCTTTGTCTTCCCAGCTCCCTGATACCCCCAACAGCATGGTTCCTAAGCCCGGTGGAGACGTGAAGCCAGCCATCTCCCCTGCCCCCTCCGGACTTGCGCATGCTCCTGTCCCCCTGCATGAGTTCCTGATCTCCGAGCAGAACTCGACTCTTTAAATTATTTATCTTTATTTAAAAAACAAACAAACCCTCCTTGTTCTTCCTTAATCCAGTTTCGGCTATAACCTCTCTGGGCTCTGCTGTCTTCCTCAGCCCGCAGGCAGAAAAAACAACACAGGGTGACGCTCTCCAAAGGAGTCCATGCAAAAAAACTCTCTGGATTTAAACTAAAATTAGCCCTAAATCATGTAAAGCTAGAGTACTTCCCCCTCCCCCTTTTCATTTGGAAGAGGACACCTCGATGAACCGGCTCCATAACCCAAGAGTCGCTGTGATGTTCCGTTCATCAGTTCGACGGTTCCTCACCGACCACCACTTTGCTTCTTTCCATCGGACCCTCGACGCCAGACATCTGGAGAAATCTTGAACTTTTTTGTTGTCGTTTTATTTTGCTTGGTGGCCCGGAAAGGGGAAACGTAGCTCTTCCTCTCCCCGGATCCGCATGATTGCTGGAAATGATCTGCCGGACTGAGTGTTTTATTCCCCCCCCCCTCCCTCGTCCTCCTCTTGCCAATGTTAAATTAACTTACAGATGGAGGAGAGGAGGCTAGAACCTTGACAGACCAAAGTAAATTATTGTTATTTATTATCGTGGCAGCAGGTAACGGTGGGATCGATATTTTGACCTTCCTAATAAAAGAACAAATACCTGACCGGAAGACATCTTCTTTCTTTTGTTTTTTTGGCATTAGAGGGTCTGAATCAGTGCTGGGCAGGGGTGGGATTCTAGCAAGAGCTCCTTTGCATATTAGGCCACACACCCCTGATGGAGCCAATCTTCCCAGAGCTTACGAAAAAGAGCCTTGTAAGCTCCAGAAGGATTGGCTACATCAGGGGTGTGTGGCCTAATATGCAAAAGAGCTTCTACTAGAATGCCACCCCTGTTTGTTCCTAACACAGACAGTATGTACTCCCAATGCGACGAGGTCGTACTTGATCCCTCATTTCACTTCCGCTTTCACGAGTTTCACGAATACAGTTACGTTTCTCACCAAGACCACCTATGGTTCCCAACGTGAGCACCGTGGCACCTTTCCTGGAAGTGGGTGGGGCTGAGTGGGGCTTTTGCCCAGCACAGCTTCTGATTGGCTGTGGAAGATCAGATGGGCAGTGGGGACCTTTAAAAAAATGTTGCTTTGGCAATGGCTGCCACCGCAGTATGAGATTGTCACCACACAGCTGATTTCAAGGCGTGTGCATGCAAGGAAATATTTTTAAAAAGATCTTTTAATTTAAGCAGAGCTTCGGCATGAATATGTTGAAGAGTTACGCCAGTTTGTGTAGTGGTTAAGTGCGTGGACTCTTATCTGGGAGAACCGGGTTTGATTCCCCACTCCTCCACTTGCAGCTGCTGGAACGGCCTTGGTCAGCCACAGCTCTCGCAGGAGCTGTCTTTGAAAGGGCGGCTCCTGGGGGAGCTCTCTCAGCCCACTCACCTCACAGGGTGTCTGTTGTGGGGGAGGAAAGTAAAGGAGATTATGAGCTCCTCTGAAACTCTGATTCAGAGTGGAAGGTGGAATATAAATCCAGTGTCGATGCCGTCGACGTCATCATCGTCATCATCATCGTCATCGTCGTCTTCTTCTATTTCGCTCTTCTTCCGGAAGTGTTGAAAAAGGGGTGGGGGTGGGGGGAGATCGGCCTCTGAATTGTTCAACACCAGATCTTTCCCGGCTTCCAAAGATGATAACCTCTTGGAAAAGTTGCAGCCGTTGGGATTTTCTCAAGCTTTCGAGGTTTCTTAAACACAGGGGTTGGTCGCTGGATGCAGCTCAGCTAACAAATCTTCTTCCTCTCTGTTCTCAGGAGAGGTTTCTGCTAGAAGAGTTTCCTTGGGTTTAGAAGTCCTGGTTCTTTCTTTGACAACTCCTTAATTG